>NW_027315779.1:450614-508114 GCF_026437365.1 Eucyclogobius newberryi
CTATTTAGGCATTTGGATTTAGCAGCGATTGTATGATTATAACGATAGAAATATGATGATTAAATTGTTATCTTTAGTCTTGGCTTCTTTTAAAATGCTAGAAAAGTCTTTTGTGGTACAATACAAACCCATAAAGAGCCATAGTAGCATCTTTTTTAACAAATAATTTGAATAGATATTAATGGATTTACTTACTAAAAAATATAGATAGATTTAGAACAAATGATAGATTCTCTTCTAAAGTGACCGCGGTGAAGGTCCATTACTTCATACATTTGGTTTTACTGGGCAGTGGCTGCATTTGTAATGGAAGAACCAACTAAAGTCTTTAAATATTAAACATAAGCAGATGTATTTGATTGGATTCAAGAGTTTGACCACTGTAAAGTCAATGCTAATGTTCGCCTTATGTCACACAGAGATATTAGTGTTTCCTAATTGGCTGAAGGATGAAGTCGAGTTCAAAGCCGCTATGACAGGGCCATTTATCTATGTCGTGTTATTATTACGACTAACAGTGGGTATTTTAAGTGTTCAGGTCAAGCAATCTTCATCATTTTGCTCTACAATATGCTTTTTTAAATGGGTAAATAATAGAATATCCAGAATTAAGTTTCCATAAATGTACTTTACATTTAAAGGACACATATTATGCAAAAATACCATTGTTCCCTCACCAAAAACATACTGTACCTGGAGTATTTTTGGCTTTATTCACTTTGTTCATCTGATTCATCCTGTTTACGAGGTCATCTTCTCCGCTCCGTCTCCGAGCCTCACAAAACACTACGTTTCAAATTGACCAGAACTGCCACGTCAAATGGAGAAATCTGTCGACCCGTTTATGAGATAAGAAAAGAGCGGCTTTGCTTGTTGCGAGAGGGGAAAGTTGCGTGAGCGGCGTTCCGTTTTTTTTTGCAGTATTTACATTCAAAACAGTCTTGTATTTACGCCTGAGAGAGAAGATTAAACTCAGCCCCGTATCTTCAGTTTACTCGCTGCTTTCTCCTCTGCTGTCGCCTCACAGACGACATTGACCCATAAACGACTAAAACAGAACAGCAGAGACGCAACGAAGGAATCAATTAAAGCGTTTATCCGTGGTAATTCCCTCTCCTGCCACCAAAGGCACTCCAGAGCATTTTAAATACCGTATTTTCCAGACTATAAGTTACACCTTTTTTTTTTTATTGTTTTGGCCAGTGTGCAACTTATACATATGTACTTATATACTCCGGAGCGACTTATATATGATATAATTTGTTATTTTTCACACTTGCAACCGCATTTCATCCTCCAGTGTGACTTATGTATGTTTTTTTCTTCTCTATTATGCACTTTTTGGCTGGTGCGACTTATAGTCCGGAGAATACGGCACAAACAATGAATGTGTGTCCTTTAAAAGTCCCCTGTTGCCGCGCGTACATAGCAACGTGGACGTACAGATATCAGAATCTGAACAGGTTTATTGCCGGATAGGATTTCGTGTCGCATTTATCATCAACAACCAAAATCTGGCTTTAGTTATTGATCAGGAAATCTGAAAAAAAAAAAAAAAAAACATGACACACATTCCTCCGACTCAACACGGCGCTTAATACTTAGCAGCTGCTTTCACCGCGAATAAATGTTCTTGTTCACGTCTGACCGGCACTTTCTTCTCCCTCTTCCCGTCGCAGATCGCCGTCCTGAAGGCGGTGCCCAGGGGACTGTACGACGGCCCCGTGTCGGAATACACCATGTCGCGCGGCGGGACGCCCGGAGCCTCGGCGCGCACTTCCCCGTCCAAACAGCCCCCCAGGAACCTGCACCACTCCGGGTTTAAACTGACAGGTAACGCCGCCGCTCGCCGGGTGACGCCGCCGCTCGCCAGTTGACGCCGCCGCTCGCCGGGTGACGCCGCCGCTCGCCGCGACACAAAACCACTTGTCGGGGATCACAAAGTTTGGCCTTCATTAGCATCAACGGAAAACATGACATTACATTTTACGTTTTATAAAGGGACGTTTCAGCGACTGCGAATATACCAACTGATTCCGGACACTAGGGGGCAGTAAAGCGAAGCAGAAATCCGCTATAAATATTACCGTAAAAAGTATAAAAATGCTTAATGGAGAAGAAAAAAACATGTATAAGTCGCACTGGAGTATGAAATGCAGTTGCAAGTATGAAAAATAACAAATAATATCACATATAAGTCGCTCCGGAGTATAAGTATATAAGAATAAATTAATATGTTTTCTTTTCAGCGAGACAAACAATGACAACAGCAACACACAAATTATATAGAAAATACAAAAATACATAGGAATAATACCAAAAAAATGGGGGAAGGGGGAAGGAAGGTTGAATACTTTTCTGACAGATTCATACTTGAAATATGGTGACTGAAGGCTTCTAGATAGGAAATATGAATGGATTAACAGTATTTTGTGAAAATAAATCAGACTTACCGTATTTTCCTGACTATAAGTCGCACTGGAGTATAAGTCGCACCAGCCAAAAAATGCATAATAGAGAAGAAAAAAACATATATAAGTCGCACTGGAGGATGAAATGCGGTTGCAAGTGTGAAAATAACAAATAATATCACATATAAGTCGTATATAAGTATATAAGTATAAATATAAGTATAGTCCGGAAACTACGGTATGTGTCGTGCTGTAACAGAGCCGTTCGTGTTTGAAGAGGAACATCACTCATGCGGTCTACATCTGCCTCCTCGCCGTGTTTGTTATTGCGTGTCAGAGCCGTTGCCGTGGCAATGCTTTTCTCATTGTACAACCCCGTCGTCTTTTTATCCAGTCGATTTTACACACTATTTGTCTCGCCTTCCATGTGGTTTTCCCCCAAATCTCTCCAGAGTTTATAAATGAAGCTCGACTCAATTTGTTTGTTTACGAGCGAGTCATTTGAGGCCAATCGGCTTCGCTGCATGTGGCCTACCGTAAAGACCTACTGTGCTTTGTGCGGTTAGCATGACGTTAGCATCGCTCCTAATTGAAACCTTGTCCTCTGTAACTGACGCTGGACTCGTTTTTGTCGGCTTAACCCTCTTAACTCCATGACATCACTCGCTTTCTTTCATGATTCACGTCCAAAACATTTGCTCTGGATCAGAATGAGTAACGGCCTTCAGTATCTCGCGCTCTAAACTTGGGCAATGGAATCTTCAGAGACAAAAGAGAGGAAAGTCTGACCTGCTCAAAGTATGTACTGTTCTTTAAAGAGTGGAGAAAAAGTATACTACCAAAGTATGGAGACAGTACTACATCTATTATTACTTCCTTGTTTGCCTGTTTGTTACTGCTATTTCTATTTATGTTCCTCAACCTTGTCAGTGAGACTAATAAATACATTATATTTGTATACACATAAGTATAGTTTACCTAAAGGACACAAATATCATTATTTGCATTGTTATTAACTGTATCTATTGAAAAGCAGACACGGCAGGCGTTCCCTCGGTAGGACTTGTGTTGCCGAGCCATCTACTGGCAGCAGAGGGGATTACCATGGGTGAAACTGCTATTATGCTTTTTTTTTAATAACAGAAGCAGAAATTTTTTCATGACGTTAATGTTCATTTACATGACATTATACAAAAGGTCTTAGCAATGGAAACTGGTCTCATAAGCTCCGCCTTCTCATAGGGACGTATCACTGTATCAAGCTGCTGCTATTTACATGATGTTAAACTACTTTACACCTTAACATGATTCACTGGGAGTTTTCATTTTCCAATCATTGCAAATATGATGAGGGATATGTGCGGGGATAGGGGTTGGGTGAAAACAAGACTTTACTGAGCCCTCAGTTGCAGGTCAATACAGGATTAACTCAAACGTCCATCAATCACTCAAACTACAACTGTGAAGTCTAAACTAATGATGAGGGGACGCTGTTGTAACGAGCTTAGACGCTCATTAAAGTGGATTTTGCATCGCACATCCCCGAGCGAGTGCGCACAAAAAGGAACAGACCTATTTGTTTTCATTTGGAGGTGACGTGAGCTCTGGTGTAGGTCAGTCGTTTTGGACCGGCAAAGGTGCCAACAAAGCGTCCCATGTTGTATCTTTTAAGGTTTTACATCGCATTAACACATGACAAATCCATTTCCCTCCCTTCCTTCTGTTGTAAACGTGTTCTCTCTGCGCTTTGTGTGATGGATCTCTGCGTAAGTGCTTGGCATTTGGCCCGAAAGTCTCCACATCTGGTCAGGGCCCATTAGAAAGGCTAGACCCCCGGCGCATCTGCTCCGGCATGATGAGCGACGGAACCTCGAGTAACGCCAAGCGCGGATTAACTACGGTTTAAAAGTGTAGACGAAGCATGTGCTCATCTAGGTCATGTTCAGAGCGAAAGCAGCGTCAGCCGTTAGTCATTGGACAGTTTGCCTTATTGGACAGAAACAGCTGTTCTCTGGACACTTTTTAGCAGCCGGAGCGTCCAGGCTTTGGGAGCTGGATTTGTTCATTTGTAGCTTGGTCCAGAGGTGAAATGAACCTGTTTTTAACTTTACTTTACATCTTTTTATTTATTTTTTTCATATTTGCTTTATATTGAGACAAACAATGACAACAACAACACACACATTATACAGAAAATACAAATAAATATACAAATAAATATACAAAAAAATATACAAAAAGATATACAAAAAGATATACAAAAAGATATACAAAAACAAAATACAAAATACAAAAAATATATATTAAAAAAAATACAACAAAATTACAAAAAACGAAACAAAAAAATTGCAAAAGACAAATACAAAACAAAATACACACAAAAATGCACAACAAAAAATACAAAAAATAAAAATGAAATACAAAAACAAAACAAAAATTAAATTAAAAACTACATAAAAAATTACAAAAAACAAATACAAAACAAAATACAAAAAAAAGGGGGTAGGGGTAATTTGTTTTAGTTATTTATTCAACCTTCCTTCCCCACGTAGGGGTAAAAATGTTTACCCCTAAGGCTTCTAGATAGGAAATAATATGGATAAACAGTATTTTGTGAAGAAAATGAGACTTACCGTATTTTCCGGACTATAAGTCGCACCTGAGTATAAGTCGCACCAGCCAAAAAAATGCACAATAGAGAAGAAAAAAACACACACAAGTTTCACTGGAGTATGAAATGCAGTTGCAAGTGTAAAAATAACAAAAAATATCACATATAAGTAAGTATAAGTATATAAGTATAAAATGTAAGTAAAAGTCCCACCCCGGCCAAAACTATGAAAAAAGGTGCAATTTATAGTCCGGAAAGTACGGTAGATTAGATTTAGGACTTTTTACGATTATTTTTGCGGTTTATGTTTTAATTATAGCATTCTGTGTCCAGGAGAATTAACAATAAGCCTATGAACGGACAACCTATTAAAATAATCACAATACCAATAAAACTACAGGGATTACTGCAGAATAAGACCATATATAAATATTATTTAGTAGTTTGTTGAGAAATGGTACTTCAGAAACTGCAGCCTTTGCGATTTATAAATTGTGCTTTTGATTCAATTGCGATTTTTCTTCCAGACCAGTTTTAATTTAAAGATGCTGCTGTCTTTTTGTGTATTCCAGATAATAATTTAAGAAAATGCAATTGCAATTATTTCAATAGTCACGATTATTCATTAATAATCGTTGTGGCCCAGGCATTATGCACAATTAGAAAATCAAATCTGATAAGTTTGTGCGAATAAAATGTGTAATTACAAGTCATGACAGTAAATATAAGACAAAAAACACCAAATGTAAAAACTGAAAAGAAGAACATTTTTATGCTCTAGGTCAATCAAAATAAACCCTATGTTTTGTTGTCAGTGGAAACGGCAATGTTTCCAAAAGCCAAATGCATTTTACTACAGAAAATAAAATATTGTTCCAACCCTCCTCGATCAAATCTATTCCGCATCAATTTTATCGATAATATCTGCTGAAGAGGCAGCCAAAATAAGATATGATCGGGACTTGAACAGGACTCAAACAGGACTCGAACAGGACTTGAACAGTACTTGAACGGGACTCTAACAGTACTAGATCCGGACTTGAACTGGACTCGAACAGTACTAGATCCGGACTTGAACTGGACTCGAACAGTACTAGATCCGGACTTGAACTGGACTCGAACAGTACTAGATCCGGACTTGAACTGGACTCGAACAGTACTAGATCCGGACTTGAACTGGACTCGAACAGTGCTAGATCCGGACTTGAACAGGACTCGAACAGTACTAGATCCGGACTTGAACTGGACTCGAACAGTACTAGATCCGGACTTGAACAGGACTCGAACAGTACTTGATCCGGACTTGAACTGGACTCGAACAGTACTAGATCCGGACTTGAACTGGACTCGAACAGTACTAGATCTGGACTTGAACTGGACTCGAACAGTACTAGATCCGGACTTGAACTGGACTCGAACAGTACTAGATCTGGACTTGAACTGGACTCGAACAGTACTAGATCCGGACTTGAACTGGATTCGAACAGCACTAGATCCGGACTTGAACTGGACTCGAACAGTACTAGATCCGGACTTGAACTGGACTCGAACAGTACTAGATCCGGACTTGAACAGGACTCGAACAGTACTAGATCCAGACTTGAACTGGACTCGAACAGTACTAGATCCGGACTTGAACAGGACTCGAACAGTACTAGATCCGGACTTGAACTGGACTCGAACAGTGCTAGATCCGGACTTGAACAGGACTCGAACAGTACTAGATCCGGACTTGAACTGGATTCGAACAGCACTAGATCCGGACTTGAACAGGACTCGAACAGTACTAGATCCGGACTTGAACTGGACTCGAACAGTACTAGATCCAGACTTGAACTGGACTCGAACAGTACTAGATCCGGACTTGAACTGGACTCGAACAGTGCTAGATCCGGACTTGAACAGGACTCGAACAGTACTAGATCCAGACTTGAACTGGACTCGAACAGTACTAGATCCGGACTTGAATGGGACCAAACTGGGCCTGTAAAAGTGTAAGAACATGGAACAGGATAAAACAGCAGAATAGGGTTGTGCTCCTCACTCCACTAAACCCATCCCGCGATGTAATGGGACAATGGCCTCCACTGTAAACAATGGCCCTGACCAAACAGATCATAAACAGGAGTTAAGGCTTCTCCGGCTTCTCATGCGTCTAATAACGTTACGCTTATTAAATTTCGCCCTGTTCTATCCCGCCGCCCCCTCCAAGATAACTCACGGCGTGTTCCGCGGGTCAGTCTATCTCGCCTCCCGCGGAGCCGAGAACGACTCTGGACAAAGATGCTCCCGCTCTGACATCATCGTACTTTCCATTTTAACGTGGCTGATAATGGGCTGCAGACGCTGGCTCGTCCCGTGGAAACGTTTATGATCCAAACGATGACTCGCTGTGTCATCGTCCCGGTGACAGAGGGGAAGGTTGTGTTTTCGGGAGCTGTCTATTCCCCGGAAGCTAATAACGCGCTGATGGTTTGTGTGACAACTCCGAAGGGATAGTTCAGACTCTACGCCGACAATGTAATGACCCAAAGGAAAGTTTAGGTCATTGAAGTGAAGCGGGAAATAATAAGTTCATCTGTAAGTTACACACAAAGAACACAGTATAATTTATGCATCACAAAGTGCATTATTTGGAAAGCAAGTCCAGCGTGATCTAATTTAGTGGTCACATGTTCTCATTGTTTAATTTACCGTATTTTCTGGACAATAAGTCGCATTTTTTTGAGGAAATGTATTTGATAAAATCCAAGACCAAGAACAGACATTTCCTCTTGAAATGCAATTTAAAACAATAACAGATGAGAGAACATGGTGTACGTATGCTAACGCTAACACCTTCAGCTACATGACGTATGCTAACGCTAACACCTTCAGCTACATGAGGCACAAACAGAACTGTGGTAAGTGTCTGGTATGTTAGCGTAACATATGAACAGTTATTCAGATAACTATAGCATAAAGAACATGCTAACAAGTTTAACAAAGCATCAGTTTTACCCCAAATCACTAAATCCACTGAATTCTTCTTCCTCTGTGTCACTTCTAAACAACTCCACAAACTCCAGAGGAAGAGGAAGTGCAGATTCTTCTTCTGCGTCGCTCAGAGCCTAGAGCGCCCTCTTGTGGCTGTCAGTGTGAAAATAACAATTAATATCTCATATAAATTGCTCTGGAGTATAAGTCGCACCCCGGCCAAAACTCTGAAAAAAGGTGCGATTTATAGTCCAGAAAATACGGTAATTTGCTGGATTCGCAGTGAAATATACATACAGCTCGATTATGGCAAAAACCACTATGACCTTGATTACTTTATTCACAGTTACCTGAAAACTGTCAAAATGAAACTGTACACAAACATATACGTGTAAATATAATGTATTAGTAATGTTTTGTGACACTGTTTTCAAAGTCTAATGACGAGTGGCCCGGGTTTCTCATCGTAACACAAGTGCTTATTCTAAGTTGATCTATTTATTATTTTTTATTACAAGTAAAATCAATAAACTCTTAATTTGCGTTTTTAAAGCCAAGCCTTAAAGAAGCATGAACAAAGACTTACACTAAGTCATAATGAACAAATAGTTTTTCTAGTGTCACTCACTAGATTAAGGGTTTAGGGTACTTATTAGTTGAGGGCAATAAAGTAGTATCATTCTTAATAATCTATATGTTCATTATCCTTTGTGTTTTCTGCTTTAATTAAGGGTTAATTAAGCAGTTGTTTTTATAGAGGCACCAATTTTTTGTAGTTGAATAGATACACCAATAAATTAATGTTTTATTATGATGATGAATGTGATGATGATGATGAGTATGATGATGATGATGAGTATGATGATGATGAGAATGAGTATGAGTATGATGATGATGATGATGAGTATGATGATGATGATGAGTATGATGATGATGATGATGAGTATGAGTATGATGATGATGATGATGAGTATGATGATGATGATGATGAGTATGATGATGATGAGTATGATGATGATGAGTATGAGTATGATGATGATGATGAGTATGATGATGATGATGAGTATGATGATGATGAGTATGATGATGATGAGTATGAGTATGATGATGATGAGTATGATGATGATGAGTATGATGATGATGATGATGAGTATGAGTATGATGATGATGATGATGAGTATGATGATGATGAGTATGATGATGATGAGTATGAGTATGATGATGATGAGTATGATGATGATGATGATGAGTATGAGTATGATGATGATGATGATGAGTATGATGATGATGATGATGAGTATGATGATGATGATGATGATGAGTATGATGATGAGTATGATGATGATGAGAATGAGTATGATGATGATGATGGTGATGATGATGATGATGAGTATGATGATGATGATGATGAGTATGATGATGATGAGTATGATGATGATGAGAATGAGTATGATGATGATGAGTATGATGATGATGATGATGATGATGATGATGAGTATGATGATGATGATGATGATGATTATTATTGTTATGATTATGATGATGATGATGATGATGAGTATGATGATGATGATTATTATTGTTATGATTATGATGATGATGATGATGATGGTGATGATGATGATGATGATGAATATGATGAGTATGATGAGTATGAAGATGATGAGGATGATGATGATGAGTATGATGAGTATGAAGATGATGAGTATGATGATGATGATGAAGATGATGAGTATGAAGATGATGAGTATGAAGATGATGAGTATGATGATGATGAGTATGATGATGAGGATGATGAGTATGATCATGATGATGATGATGATGATGATGATAATGATGAATATGATGAGTATGATGATGAGGATGATGAGTATGATGATGATGATGATGATGATGATGAGTATGATGAGTATGAAGATGATGAGTATGATGATGATGATGATGATGAGTATGAAGATGATGAGTATGATGATGATGATGAAGATGATGAGTATGAAGATGATGAGTATGAAGATGATGAGTATGATGATGATGAGTATGATGATGAGGATGATGAGTATGATCATGATGATGATGATGAGTATGATGAGTATGATGAGTATGATGATGATGATGATGATGATGATGATGATGAGTATGAAGATGATGAGTATGATCATGATGATGATGATGATGATGAGTATGATGATGATGATGATGATGATGAGTATGATGAGTATGAAGATGATGAGTATGATGATGATGATGATGATGAGTATGAAGATGATGAGTATGATGATGATGAGTATGAAGATGATGAGTATGATGATGATGATGATGAGGATGATGAGTATGATGATGATGATGATGATGATGAGTATGAAGATGATGAGTATGATGATGATGATGATGATGAGGATGATGAGTATGATGATGATGATGATGATGATGAGTATGATGATGATGAGTATGATGATGAGGATGATGAGTATGATCATGATGATGATGATGATGATGAGTATGATGATGAGGATGATGAGTGAGATCATGATGATGATGATGAGTATGATGATGATGATGATGAGTATGATGATGATGATGATGAGTATGATGATGATGAGTATGATGATGAGGATGATGAGTATGATCATGATGATGATGAGTATGATGATGATGATGATTATGATGATGAGGATGATGAGTGTGATCATGATGATGATGATGATGATGAGTATACTCATGATGATGATGATTATTATTGTTATGATGATTATTATTATGATGATGAGTATGATGATGAAGAGTATGATGATGATGAAGAGTATGATGATGAGTATGATGATGATGAAGAGTATGATGATAAGTATGATGATGATTATGATTATGATTATTATTATTATTAGTTAAAAGGTTTTACCATTGGGTTTGGGGCCTTTTCCGATTCTGATTAAGCCAAAACATGTATAAAAGACTAATAAACCACCAGATCATTTTCATTTGTAAAAACAACGACAACAACGAAACCCGCACGTTTTTTTGGCATTTGTAATAATTTCTACTACTCGTGCATGTCCAAAATATTAAGTATTTCCCCCCTGTCTCTTCCCAGGACCCACCACTCCAGACGACCTCCCCATCAGGCCCGCTGGACGCCGCATCACAGTCCCCCCTGGTGGTCGCTCCAACATCACGTCTCTCAGTTAAATGCGCGTGTCTTACCACGTGGTGCAGGAGGAGGAGGAGGAGGGAGGCGCCGGCCGTAGATTTAGATTTAGGGCTCGTGATGGTGAATGAATGAGATGCAAAGATGACCGTGCGTAGTTTGAAACGTTAAAGTTAAATAAAAAGAGAAAAGAGCAGAACACTGAATCCTCATGCCTTACCTGCCGCTCTGCTTAGCCCGTCCAGAGGAGAACAAGTACACTCTTTCCATCGTTTCCATCCGTCAATTGTGTGTATTTGGTGATGAAATTGCCACGAGAAAGATTTGGTGCTTATCACTAATCGTAATATGAATAATAATGAATAAAGTTCAGGTCAGTTCAGTTCAATTTTTTTTATTTGAGCAAGTTCTGTGATACGTTATGATGCAATAGAACATCTGGGTTTACATACTCCTGCCCCTCATTGTCTTTCTCACATTCACACGTATTATCTGGTATTATATTCAGAATACTAGAGTACTTCTTTATACACGGCCTGTCCAAAAAACACAGAGAGCCACAGAATAAAAGGGGCACGCGCTCGAATACTTCGTTTCGACATGACTTCATTTGAGGAAAGCAACTTGAGAAGGTCCAAAACACACAACACACACAGGAGAGCGTCTTACACACAATGCAATACACAGTTTACAATACACAACGTACAGACACTGCCTCGGTCGGGTTTGAATACCTCGCTGTAGCTGAACAATCGATCGCAGTTATCCAGCAGGAGGAGGGGATCTGTGACTGTTTTTTTGGACATGCAGTGTATTATAGTCTAAAATATACTATAGAGTTAGACAAAATACTAGCTTTATGTTGTATGCGCAGCGCTAATTGAATAGAAGGTAAAATTGCGCAGGCACAAAAGCCGTATCTTCCGTTTTTCTCACTGATCGTTCGAAGCTTATCTGAACTTTTCCTCGATTCTTGCTCAAAATGTTTGCTTAAAATTCTCTATACTCTTTTTTCCATAACTCTAAAACACTAAGAACACCTTAGACCATTTTCCCCACTCAAGTTGGTTCTGAAGTGGCTTTTTTTTAGCTTAAAGTGACAAAACAATAGTTAAAAAAGTTCTACAAATGACCTAGTCTTTCCTCATTCTGATCTGCATTGTCAATATTGCGTTTGTCTCACAATATGTCCAAAATATTAGATCATTAGTCAAGCCCTAAGTCTCCACGAAACTGTAAAATTCACAAAACGTCGGACGAGAAATTGATGTTATTTTGGTTTTATGCGTGATTTATTGTCAATGGAAAAAGTCTTCTGCTTTCTCAAATGGACTCTTCTTCTTCTTCTTCTTCTTCTTCTTCTTCTTCTTCTTCTTCTTCTTCTTCTTCTTCTTCTTCTTCTTCTTCTTCTTCTTCTTCTTCTTCTTCTTCTTCTTCTTCTTCTTCTTCTTCTTCTTCTTCTTCATTCCTGTCAGCGTCACCCTCGCTTCTCCGTCGCTCGCTCTTGTCCGTCGTCTCGCCACATCGACTCATGCAGTACCTTTAGATGAGCCCTAGGTGGCGTTGTACATGCAGTACCTTTAGACGAGCCCGAGGTTCATCAACAACAATGACGACAACAACAACGACAAAAAGTTGAATTTAAAGTCGTTTCTCGTAGCGACACGTTTCAAAGGAAAGACCTGCACATAATATACTCGCTTCCTGTATTTGTACTTTACTTTTACTTTACAAACCTGGGTGTCGTTTAAATGTGCACTACGCAATTTTTCAAGTTTTTTGCCTAAAATGTCCCACGCCACGGCATTAAATGTACCTGTGATTTATTAGAATCGCAATTTTGACCCGGTACAAAAAACAAGAAGTAGAGGGAAAACTACTTTACAAAGTCAATTCTAAAATGTAAAAAGCTATAAAAATAAAAGCAACACAAGAAGAAGAATTAAAAGTATTTTATTTTGCCTTGGATAGTTTAAGTCGTAATACTATTTTGTGTTTTGTATTAAGACTTTTACCTGAAAATATCAATATTTTAGCTTCATTCCAGCCTGAACTAATCGGGAATATTCAACAAAATTACAACAAAATTTACTAAAAAACAAGAATTTTTCAATATTCTTGTTTCAATATTCTGGTACTGCTATCTTGTATTAATTTATTTTAGTCAAAAATAAAAAACAGTCTAATTTATAAAGCTCACGTTCAGCTTTAAAAACTACACGTAAACGAGCGAGCGGGAAACAAAAAAAGGCCAAATTGAATAAGGTTCGTCCGTCCTTTACGCCGACTTCTTTTCGCACAAATTCCACGTTTGATTTTGTGTAAATCGATCCGTTTGACGCCTGGACTGACGACCGTCTCCGTCCTCCACCGGGGAAGTTACATAGTGCACCTTTAAGACACGTATATGTTCGGATTGTAGAAAACAGATCCATTCCTATGTCGTAATATCGTAGCTTCATCGCTAACGGCGCGCGGCCCTCGTCTGCCGTCCCTTAACGTCTCATACGAAACGCCATTAAACCACAGACTTCCCAGTTCTGTCCAATAACAAAACTCCCTCTGCGGTAAACGGTGCTCTTTTGTACAATACAATCTTCTTTTTTGTATAATTTTGTGGTTGAAACGGAACGTCGCGATGGCATCGGAGATATTTATGTTCGGTTCTGTTTTTGAGCGTGGTTTTGTTTTTGATGCCGATGTGTGGAACCCGGAGCTTGGACAGGTCACAAGCGACGTGCTGTTGTGTGTGAACCCAAACCTTTCCTCAATAAAACAGTTGCAACGTACGGATTCCAGTCTGTTTTGTGCCGCCAAGCGACACGTTTGTGTCTGACGTGTGGCGTTCTTTCCACCTGTAATAATTATAATATGATGTGTAATATACATTTGTCTTGTATAATGCACGACAGAAACAGACAGAACATGTGCATGAGATTTAGCAAAGAAACTTAGAGAAGAGACTCATTATCTTTATCAAAACTGTTATAACTTAACTTATGAACAGTTATGAAGCACTAAAGCTAAAACCGGACAAAACCAGGTCTAAAACAGGACAAAACCAGGTCTAAAGCAGGACAAAATCAGGTCTAAAACAGGACAAAACCAGGACTAAACCAGCTCTAAACCAGCTCTAAACCAGCTCTAAACCAGGACTAAACCAGGTCTAAACCAGGACTAAACTAGAACTAAAGCAGGACAAAACCAGGTCTAAAACAGGACTAAACCAGGTCTAAACCAGGTCTAAAACTGGACAAAACCAGGTCTAAAACAGGACTAAACCAGGACAAAACCAGGACTAAAACAGGACAAAACCAGGACTAAAACAGAACTAAACCAGGTCTAAAGCAGGACAAAACCAGGTCTAAAACAGGACTAAACCAGGACAAAACCAGGACTAAAACAGGACAAAACCAGGTCTAAAACAGAACAAAACCAGGACTAAACCAGCTCTAAACCAGCTCTAAACCAGGACTAAACCAGGTCTAAACCAGGACTAAACTAGAACTAAAGCAGGACAAAACCAGGACTAAAACAGAACTAAACCAGGTCTAAAGCAGGACAAAACCAGGTCTAAAACAGGACTAAACCAGGTCTAAACCAGGTCTAAAACAGGACAAAACCAGGTCTAAACCAGGTCTAAAGCAGGACAAAACCAGGTCTAAAACAGGACAAAACCAGGTCTAAAGCAGGACAAAACCAGGTCTAAAACAGGACTAAACCAGGTCTAAACCAGGTCTAAAACAGGACAAAACCAGGTCTAAAACAGGACTAAACCAGGTCTAAACCAGGTCTAAAACAGGACAAAACCAAACGACGAGTGGCTAAACCAGGATTAAAGACTAAAAACGAGTCGTCATCTGTGGATTATAGAGGAAGGAGAAAATAATGTTCAGGAGGGAAACAAAATATAAATGTAATCTTTTGAATGTCACAGTAATCGTGAATGAGAAGGACGTGGAGGTCGAGCAATGACGTGGTTTGTTTCCCGAGTTTTAACAAGAAACAGTTGTTAAAAAATGTTTTCTCTTGCCATGAGAGAGAAAAAAGAAATAAAAAAACATTTCAGATTGATATAGAGCCCAGAGCTCTACTGATACAGCCTTTTTGCAATACGATTCCATTTTTGTATAAATGAAATTAAATACAGGTTTCTCATTGCCAAATTTACACTAGTCTAGTATTAAACACGTACTAAAATAATTACTATATTTCAATATATATTTTATCTTGTTGTAGTTCTGGTTATGTAGATATGAACAGGCTACACATGTTACATTATATTTTACATTTGTATTGTGTGATGAGAAGGTGCGGTATCACTACAATTTGCTTTTTCTGTCACTAGAGAGCGGCATCGCTCTGTCACGAAGCTCTTCAGGGTTGAGTCTGTTCATCTTTAATCTTTAACTTGCACTGTTCAGGGCAAAGAAGTGACTCATTTTGCCTCCAAATGTGAACTTTAGACAGTATCAGTCAGCAATTACTACATTAAGTTTAGCGTAATGTTCCATAATAAGAAAATATATTCAAAAAATGACACCAGACCAAAAAAATGGTTCAGAAAATGAAAGTTATTATTTAAGGCACACCTTCATCACATTGAAACACAGTAAGCACAGAGTGACAACATAAGGACAACAATGAAACTCACCAGTGTAAGAAGTATAAGGTTAATCTAAATAAACTATATTTGCTTTATAAACGTCCTTATCTATCCTTACATTTCACAGGAAAACTCCGGAACAAAATGCAACCACAGCAACACAAAGGATTAGTCAAGAGTTGTACCGAAAGTGCTAAAAGTTTCATAATTTAGATATAAGTGATATCGTTTGGAGAACAGTAGAAATGTGTCTTGAAAAGCGGAAGCAGGTGAAAAAACACACAATATAATAATGTGCCGCGTCGTCCATGTAAGGCATTGTTTATAATAACTGGCTCAAGGAATAGTTTCCCTTTTGTTTCCTGTACAATAATAACAGAAACATACAGAAATACACAAAATATATTTAAGACAATATATTAACAAGTTGAGGTACTGGATATTGGAGAAAAGCTCTTGTTCTTTTTGAGTTATTTGGTCCTAAATTGAGCACATTTTAGTCCTGATGTGGGCTTGGTTTAGTCCTGGTTTAGTCCTCATTTAGTCCTGGTTTAGTCCTCATTTAGTCCTGGTTTAGTCCTGGTTTAGTCCTCATTTAGTCCTGGTTTAGACCTCATTTAGTCCTGGTTTAGTCCTCATTTAGTCCTCATTTAGTCCTGGTTTAGTCCTCATTTAGTCCTGGTTTAGTCCTGGTTTAGTCCTCATTTAGCCCTGGTTAGTCCTGGTTTAGTCCTCATTTAGTCCTGGTTTAGTCCTGGTTTAGTCCTCATTTAGTCCTGGTTTAGACCTCATTTAGTCCTAGTTTAGTCCTGGTTTAGTCCTCATTTAGTCCTGGTTTAGACCTCATTTAGTCCTGGTTTAGACCTGGTTTAGTCCTGGTTTAGTCCTGGTTTAGACCTGGTTTGGTCCTGGTTTAGTCCTAGTTTAGTCTTGGTTTAGTCCCTTTTCTGGGAGAAGGTAAAACAGCTGCACTGTCTTAAAATCCTCTCAATCCAGAAAATGAATTTGAATAATTAAAAAAATAAAAATAAAATAATTGGCTTGAAATAGAAAGAAATAGATTGAAAACATGTCAGAAACACATTGAAACAAGTCAAATATCAATACCATTTTAACATGTTTGCAGTGTGCTCGTCACCATGGAGATGTTACTGCCGCGCCCGGAAGGTTCCACAGTGTCACATTAACCATATCGACCTCATCGAGAAACGCACGTTCTTCCGGGTGTTTCCGAGCAACACCAACGACTGAACAAATGGAAGACAGATTTAGGTTTCCGGCCAAAGCGGCGACATCTCCATGGAGACGAGCGGCGCCGGGTTTTACGCAGACGCCACAAGAAAAGCTCGACAAACGTCCATGTTCCGTGAAAAGGTCCGAGCTCAAAAACCTTTCTCCAATATCGACTCGTGCAAACCTCGTCCACGGCTGAAAAAACTGCAAATCATTTCCACCGACATTTCTAAAGTCGCCCGACGCTAAAACAAACAAATTTTTCAAAGCAGACGACGACGCTCCATTATCGCTCCATTATCGCTCCATTATCGCTCCATTATCGCTCCGTTATCGCTTCATTATCGCTCCATTATCGCTCCATTATCGCTCCGTTATCGCTCCGTTATCGCTTCGTTATCGCTCCATTATCGCTCCATTATTGCTCCATTATCGCTCCGTAATCGCTTCGTTATCGCTCCATTATCGCTTCATTATCGTTCCTTTATCGATTAATTATCGCTCCATTATCGCTCCGTTATCGCTTCGTTATCGCTCCATTATCGCTTTATTATCGCTCCCTTATTGCTCCATTATCGCTCCATTATCACTCCGTTATCGCTTCGTTATCGCTCCATTATCGCTTTATTATCGCTCCCTTATTACTCCATTATCGCTCCCTTATCGCTCCATTATCGCTTCATTATCGCTCCTTTATCGCTTCATTATCGCTCCATTATCGCTCCATTATCGCTTCGTTATCGCTCCATTATCGCTCCATTATCGCTTCGTTATCGCTCCATTATCGCTCCATTATCGATAACAGAAATCACTCACAGCTTTAGATAGTTTAAAAGTGCACGAAAACCAAACGGCGCGGAGCGAATGCTACGTTCGACGACGAAGCGCGGCGCGGGAAAAGCGGGTGCTGCGCGGGACAAACGCCGACCTCCCGGGACGTCCTCCTCCTCCCCCGGGACGTCCTCCTCCTCCCCCGGGACGTCCTCCTCCTCCCCCGGGACGTCCTCCTCCTCCCCCAGGACGTCCTCCTCCCCCGGGACGTCCTCCTCCTCCCCCAGGACGCCCTCCTCCCCTGGGACATCCTCCTCCTCTCCCAGGACGTCCTCCTCCTCCCCCAGGACGTCCTCCTCCTCCTCGTCTTCTTTTTCTTTTTTTCGGGAGAAATATCGGCACTAAATCGACCGTTTTCTACGTGGTTCGAAGCTACTGCGACGGCTGAGCATAGTAAGTGTAAGAAAGGGAAAAAAAGACGTGGCGTTTCTTCGGCCGATGCGATATTTTCCACGCGTTAGCTACCGTGCTAGCATAGCCTAGCCTTTTACTCGACCTTTTATCTGTTGATGTGTCCCGGCTTCGTCCTTTAAATCCTGTTGCATATATTTATTCAGTTTATTCATGTGAGTAAAACTGCATATTGTAGAGTATTAAGGGTGAACTATTGAACTCTTCTTCTTTGACTTCCACAGCATGGCATTGAAGCGCTCTGTCGCCGTGGAGACAACGGCGTAGACAGTAGATGGTGCTCGGTGGTGGTGAGTGCAAGTTTTGGTCTTTAGTTGTACTATGTTTTGGTATATTTCACGTTTACTTGGCTCTGTCTGTACTTTCTGCTGCTGCACAGCTTTGAACTGGGCTGAAAAGCAGGAAGTACTACAATTCTTTTAAAAAATCATAAAACATCTGTGTGAAATACTTTTACTTTTTGCTGTTTAAGTACATTTTATTTTGACAGATTGACTTGAATAGACTTTTTTTTTTCTAAAAATCTTGTATATGTACTTTTACTTAAATAACAAAATGTAATATTTCTTCCACCTGTAATTGCCTGTAATTGATTAAACGCAATATATTTAATGCAATACTGTCAAGATATTAATAATAATAATAATAATAGCAATAACAATCATGTATTCTATTTATATTGCACGTTTCCTTTGTGCATGAATCTTAAAGTGCTACAGAGAAGACGTTTCAATTTCCACCTGAAGGTCGTTTCAATCTAAAGGACACGTTTTGAGCAGCAGCATTTACGCTCCGAGATCAAATGACTCCCAAATACAGCCCAAAGTCAAGAGTTATAACTGAAACCTCTCACAGCCCGGGACGTTACGTTATTGACTTGTCGATTCTCTTTTGCGGCCTTTTCTTTCACGAGCCCCCTCCTGGATGAATGAGGTATTACATCAACTTAACGCCGTTCCAGTCAAAGCGACGTCGGAGTTCTCTTAAACATTTAACGACACCTTTGAACATAGTTAAACGGAGGGAAATTAGCTTTGGATCGATGGGAAACGGGCGGGGCAGCGGGACGAAACTTACCGAACATGCGGAGAACATGCAAACTAGCGTACCAAAATGCCAAACTGAGGAACGTGCTCCATACCCGAAACCGATTGGTACAAATCTTGTTTTTAAATCACTCTTTTTACATAATAGACTGGTCATTTTCATCACCAACTGTCACTTTTTGTTCTGTTTCTATGGTTTTCTTTACATCGACAGCCGTTCAAATGATGATCTAGTTACAGGAGCAGTTTTAGTATCGATTAGTGTCTGATTTTTTTACACTTCTGACAACCCCAATGCAAACTCCAAACAGGAAAAGCCTCACACGCCGGCAATCGAACCGGGGCTCTCGCCGTTTCGGGCGCTAACCGCTAAAAACGCAACAATTTTTTCGAATAATCCCCCAAAACCGAGAACCAAATACAGTCTAGAAACGCATTCAAACCTGTCTATTTTCTCTCTAGTTTGAAATAAAATGGACTTTTCCACACTGTTTATTGTGCTACACTACTACGTCGCTAACTTAACATTCTATTTAGCGTCTACGTTTGTTAAGCCGCCGCACGGTCTCAATTCCAACCCATCGCGCGTCATTCAGCTGTTTTAATTGGCTTTGTGACGATGAAAAAGTGTCTGTTGTGTGGCTTTTTTAAACTTTTTTGTTTTTTTTTGCAACGTGTTACTTCCTCCGAACAGTTTCTTCAGCTTCTCAAAAGTCCGAGTCGGGTTTTAGTCCTTTGTTTCCGCTTCAGAAGCACCGGCAAAATGCAGAGAAAGTCTCAAATAAATCCATGGCGCGTCCTGTAATGACGACATTTTCTTTCCAGTGGCGGGTTTTCGGGGAGGAACGTCGTAGACCGGGTTTTTTTTGTGCTGTTGCCGTTTGTTGGAGTCTGTGGCGTGAAAGGTGAGGAATAAAAAGGTTTATCCTGAAACGTACGAAGCCGGTTCCACGTTGTTGTTCTGCCCGTCTTCTATGGCCTTGTTCTTCTCGGCGACGGACAACTCGGGCGATTCGGGGTCGAGCGTGCTCTTCTTGGACCTGCCGGGGGAAAGGGACATGAAGGTTTGAAGTAAGTGTAAAGTGCCCCCTACAGGCCGGCCGACTCATTGAACTAATGTGCATTAAAGATGAATATATTTAGAATTTTGCTGAAAAAAATTATGCAAATGTTATCGCAGAATAGCCACCGTATTTTATAATATAAGTCGCACTGGAGTATAAGTCGCACCAGCCAAAAAATGTATAATAGAGAAGAAAAAAACATATATAAGTCCCACTGGAGTATAAGTCGCACCAGCCAAAAAATGTATAATAGAGAAGAAAAGAGGCCTGGGAACGCCTCGGGATCCCCCCGGAGGAGTTAGAGGAAGTGTCTGGGGAGAAAGAGGTCTGGGAGTCCCTGCTCAGACTGCTGCCCCCGCGACCCGGCCCCGGATAAAGCGGCAGAAGATGGATGGATGGATAGAGAAGAAAAAAACATATATAAGTCGCACTGGAGGATGAAAGTGTGAAAATAACAAATGATATCACATATAAGTCGCTCCGGAGTATAAGTATAAATATAAGTCGCACCCCGGGCAAAACTATGAAAAAGGTGCGACTTATTGTTCGGAAAATACAGTACTTTTTTTGGTTTATAATTTCACTTCCTGTTTGTAATTGATGACATCACACTAGGAAATGACCCAGCAACCACTGGGCAAAAACTCATCTAATGTCAACATTTGTTTTATTTGACAAATAGAAATATATAAGAAGAACTTTATTTTGTTGGATGGATGTTTAGAGAGTCAAACGCGGTCAGTGAGTCTTACTTTTCTCTGTTGAAGATGATGAAGTCTCTCTGGACGTTATCGAGACGCTGCTGCAACTGTCCGTTCTGTAAGAAACAAACAAACAAACAAACAAACAAACAACATTATAGCTGTTCCTTTTACCCAGAAATATGTGGAATGACAAAAACTCTCACACGCCTGAAAACGACGCATATGAAATTGTGAAATCCATTGTAGATTTAAGATTATTCAGGTCAAGATTACCGCTATTAAAAAAAAAGAAAAATATATATCAGGTGTATCATATAGTACAACACAATATAAATATAACATGACATGCAGTACCGTAAGTATAATATGTTTAGTATTTGACTATAAACTGAACATAAGTAATCGAGTTCTTCAGTTTTAACTTGGATTCCTTAAATTGGTCTTTTTTCTGCTTTTTCACGACACAAATGATCATTGTTTTGTTGAATTTCATTGGCGTTTGAATATCTTTGGGCCGATGGAAAAGGTTTCACGCTGAACCTGCTTCATTTACTCAATAATATCCACACTTTTTTTTGTATCACATCCCACAAAAATCTCCTCCCACATTGATGCTCAAGGCCGAGTACACAACGACAGGTGCTGCTTCGTCCCCCGCGGGACAATGACACAAATATGTCGGCGCGTGACACCGCGGTGCGCCCCCGGGTCAGGTCGGGACGGACGTCAATGTCAAAAGTGCCCCCCCCCCGTCATCTTTAGAGCAGAGGCCGAGGCTGCGGGGGCGTTTCCAGGAGGTAAGCGCGCTCGCCGGTCCCAGAGCTGTCCATCACGCGGCGGGACGGGGCTGGGGGCAGGTGCTGGAGCAGTGGGGGGGGCGGGGCCTGGTTCAACACGGGCCGACAGCTCCAGCGAGGAGAAGAAGAAGTGTGTGTGAAGCAAAGCAACAAAGAAGATTTAAGGGAACACCGGTTTGACAAAATACTACTGCAGTACTTCAATCACACCTCAGTACAAATACTTGTACAAGACTTATGAGGTTTGGTAAGAAAGTTGTTTTTAGAGTGTAAAATTAAGACAGCAGCGTTTAGAATCTCATGTTACAACGATAAAGCACGAGCTCAGGAGCCGATGAACCAGATGAAAAGACACAGACACAGGTAAATCAGCTCACACAGAGTGACTAAGGACAGAGGGGACAGTAGGGACAGTAGGGACAGAGGGGACAGTAGGGACAGAGGGGACAGTAGGGACAGAGGGGACAGTAGAGACAGAGGGGGCAGTAGGGACAGAGGGGACAGTAGAGACAGAGGGGACAGTAGGGACAGAGGGGACAGTAGAGACAGAGGGGACAGTAGGGACAGAGGGGACAGTAGGAGTAGCTCCATGGGCGGAGCCAGGCCCTGGCTTTGTGGCTTGAGCCCCGAATCTCTGTCCAAAAGCCCCGGATGGAGCAACAGGTAAAGTGTTGAGTTGGAGCGCAGGTGACCAGGGTTTGAATCCAGCAGTGGCTTCAATTCTCTTTACCCGTTTCATTGGTTATTTTTGTTGAACTGATGTATGATTGGCTGCATGTAGAAAGTGGGCGGGAGTGTAGAAAGTGGGCGGTGTTTACAGCACGTCATACAATCTGACCAATTTGGCCTTTTCTATCATTTAACTGAGGTTTTGCACAAAGTGAAGGACACAAAAGCAGATCGACTGGAAAAAAGAGACATTCAGAACATGAGCTGAAAAACAAAGTTTATCTAACGTAGAAGAGACGACAACAGCAGCACATGATCGTTCAAACCATGAAGTCATTGTGGTTGTAGCAGTGGCTCAGGTTTGATTCATCTCCAAAGCTAAAGCAGAGAAACTACAGGACAAACAGCTCATGAGGAACGTGCTAAAGGTCAGACTGACTTTTACTATCTATAAAGATCAGTCTAATTCTAAAACAGCAGAGCATGAGTCTGTGGACTTTAGTGTCGTGAGGTCGAGTCCCGTCAGGGGCAAGTTTTTCATATTTGTTTTGTCACTAATTGTTTTAAAGAACATCAAGATGTACAATTTCTTGAATAACTAAATGTCGCCTCTGCTGTTCTACGTGTTGTGGAGGAGGAGCTCTCTCAGAAGTCTGTCTCTGCCTTTGGAGGGTCACTGTCTGTAACTGTCTGTAACTGTCTGTAACTGTCTGTTACTGTCTGTAACTGTCTGTAACTGTTACTGTCTGTAACTGTAACTGTCTGTAACTGTAACTGTCTGTAACTGTCTGTAACTGTCTGTAACTGTCTGTAACTGTTACTGTCTGTAACTGTCTGTAACTGTCTGTAACTGTTACTGTCTGTAACTGTCTGTAACTGTAACTGTCTGTAACTGTAACTGTCTGTAACTGTCTGTAACTGTTACTGTCTGTAACTGTCTGTAACTGTTACTGTCTGTAACTGTAACTGTCTGTAACTGTCTGTAACTGTTACTGTCTGTAACTGTCTGTAACTGTTACTGTCTGTAACTGTAACTGTCTGTAACTGTCTGTAACTGTTACTGTCTGTAACTGTCTGTTACTGTCTGTAACTGGCTGTAACTGGCTGTAACTGTCTGTAACTGTTACTGTCTGTAACTGTCTGTAACTGTCTGTAACTGTCTGTAACTGTTACTGTCTGTAACTGTCTGTAACTGTCTGTTACTGTCTGTAACTGTCTGTAACTGTTACTGTCTGTAACTGTAACTGTCTGTAACTGTCTGTTACTGTCTGTAACTGTCTGTAACTGTTACTGTCTGTAACTGTCTGTAACTGTTACTGTCTGTAACTGTAACTGTCTGTAACTGTTTGTTACTGTCTGTAACTGTCTGTAACTGTCTGTAACTGTCTGTAACTGTTACTGTCTGTAACTGTCTGTAACTGTTACTGTCTGTAACTGTCTGTAACTGTCTGTAACTGTCTGTTACTGCCTGTAACTGTCTGTAACTGTCTGTAACTGTTACTGTCTGTAACTGTCTGTAACTGTCTGTTACTGTCTGTAACTGTCTGTAACTGTCTGTAACTGTCTGTAACTGTTACTGACTTTAACTGTTACTGTCTGTAACTGTCTGTAACTGTCTGTAACTGTCTGTTACTGTCTGTAACTGTCTGTAACTGTCTGTAACTGTTACTGTCTGTAACTGTCTGTAACTGTCTGTTACTGTCTGTAACTGTCTGTAACTGTCTGTAACTGTTACTGACTGTAACTGTTACTGTCTGTAACTGTCTGTAACTGTCTGTAACTGTCTGTAACTGTTACTGTCTGTAACTGTCTGTAACTGTTACTGTCTGTAACTGTCTGTAACTGTCTGTAACTGTTACTGACTGTAACTGTTACTGACTGTAACTGTCTGTAACTGACTGTAACTGACTGTTACTGTCTGTAACTGTCTGTAACTGTTACTGTCTGTAACTGTCTGTAACTGTCTGTAACTGTCTGTAACTGTCTGTAACTGTTACTGTCTGTAACTGTCTGTAACTGTCTGAAACTGTCTGTAACTGTCTGTAACTGTTACTGTCTGTAACTGTCTGTAACTGTTACTGTCTGTAACAGTCTGTAACTGTCTGTAACTGTTACTGTCTGTAACTGTCTGTAACTTTTACTGTCTGTAACTGTCTGTTACTGTCTGTAACTGTTACTGTCTGTAACTGTCTGTAACTGTTACTGTCTGTAACAGTCTGTAACTGTCTGTAACTGTCTGTAACTGTCTGTAACTGTTACTGACTGTAACTGTTACTGTCTGTAACTGTCTGTAACTGTCTGTAACTGTTACTGACTGTAACTGTTACTGTCTGTAACTGTTACTGTCTGTAACTGTCTGTAACTGTCTGTAACTGTTACTGTCTGTAACTGTCTGTAACTGTCTGTAACTGTCTGTAACTGTTACTGTCTGTAACTGTCTGTAACTGTTACTGTCTGTAACAGTCTGTAACTGTCTGTAACTGTTACTGTCTGTAACTGTCTGTTACTGTCTGTAACTGTTATTGTCTGTAACTGTCTGTAACTGTTACTGTCTGTAACAGTCTGTAACTGTCTGTAACTGTTACTGTCTGTAACTGTCTGTTACTGTCTGTAACTGTCTGTTACTGTCTGTAACTGTCTGTAACTGTCTGTAACTGTCTGTAACTGTCTGTAACTGTCTGTAACTGTTACTGTCTGTAACTGTCTGTAACTGTTACTGTCTGTAACAGTCTGTAACTGTCTGTAACTGTTACTGTCTGTAACTGTCTGTAACTGTCTGTAACTGTCTGTTACTGTCTGTAAATGTCTGTAACTGTTACTGTCTGTAACTGTAACTGTCTGTAACTGTCTGTTACTGTCTGTAACTGTCTGTAACTGTCTGTAACTGTTACTGTCTGTAACTGTCTGTAACTGTCTGTTACTGTCTGTAACTGTCTGTAACTGTCTGTAACTGTCTGTAACTTACTGACTGTAACTGTTACTGTCTGTAACTGTCTGTAACTGTCTGGTACTGTCTGTAACTGTCTGTAACTGTCTGTAACTGTCTGTAACTGTCTGTAACTGTCTGTAACTGTTACTGACTGTAACTGTTACTGTCTGTAACTGTCTGTAACTGTCTGTAACTGTTACTGTCTGTAACTGTCAGTAACTGTTACTGTCTGTAACTGTTACTGTCTGTAACTGTTACTGTCTGTAACTGTAACTGTCTGTAACTGTTACTGACTGTAACTGTTACTGACTGTAACTGTCTGTAACTGACTGTAACTGACTGTTACTGTCTGTAACTGTCTGTAACTGTTACTGTCTGTAACTGTCTGTAACTGTCTGTAACTGTCTGTAACTGTCTGTAACTGTCTGTAACTGTTACTGTCTGTAACTGTCTGTAACTGTTACTGTCTGTAACTGTCTGTAACTGTCTGTAACTGTCTGTAACTGTCTGTAACTGTTACTGTCTGTAACTGTCTGTAACTGTTACTGTCTGTAACTGTCTGTTACTGTCTAAAACGTTGACAGTCGGAGCACATCTTCGGCCCCGGACCCCGCCAAGTTTGTGTCATCGCACTAAGCGGCCGAGCGCGGATTTAATGCCACGTTTCAGCGCAGAATAATAAAAGATTAGGTTTTATGTCGCTGTTTAAAGTATCGGACACTGCTGTCGTATCACTGTCGAGAGTTACACCTGTTATTACTGCTGTTGTAACCATGGATACTTGAATGAATAACAGAGTAAAGCTGTTTAGATCGCGACTGTTTCTAGTTTGCTCTGTGGTTTGAATAAATAAGACTTTACAAAGCTTTACGTGTTATATTACTTTTACAAAACTTTTACGCTGGACTAAATGACAAAGTTAAATAAGTGCATGTACTGTGTAGTATTTGAGTCCATAAAGTAAGATTGCCAGTGGCACAAGAATAAAAATGGCTTGTTTTAGTTGAAATAAGAAAAAGACAAGCATTTTCAGATTTTGAAATTAAAAAATAAATGCGCCAAATTTGTTCTATATGAAATATTTCATACGAATATGAAATTGACGCTTCATTTATAATTATAATAAAGTTCTAGTTTCCCATTGATGGAAACAATGACGACAAATGTGACAATCATTAACAAATCAGACGGAAAAGTCAAGTTTGTGTCTACGATAATACATAAAGATAAACATATTACGAATTTTGCAAAAATGTATGAAAATGTTATCCCAGAATAGTACATTTTCTTCGATTTTTAATTTCACTTCCTGTTTTTAGTTGATGACATCACACTAGGAAATTACCCGGCAAAAACTGTGCCAAAACTCATCTAATGTCACCATTTATTTTATTCCACAAAGAAAAATATATGAGAGCAACTTTATTTTGTTGAATTCACGATTAGAATGTCAAAAAAGTTGTTTCTTTGTGTAAATTCTGCATAAACTCTGACTGGAACGAGTCAGAGTGACATCACACTGTCCCTGCTGTGATGTCACTTCCTTTCCTTCATTTTCAACAGACTTTTCAACATTTTTATCTACAAATACCTGCTCTATTGGTGTAAAACTCTCATGTATATGTACAACGGGTATGTACGCACCAAATAAAGTCAAACTGTGAAAATCGTAAAAACTTGTCATGCGACCTTTAAACATAGATTGACATTTTTATGAGTTTTAACGCGATAAAGTCAAAAAGAAAACCGTGATCAGCCAATAAGATGTGGGGAAAAGGTGATTAATGATGTTGACATATTGTCACATGAGAGAGAGATATCATATCCTGCCCTAGTGTTATTAATAGAAATATAGATTTATTTTATATGATGTAACACATAAACCAATAACTGACGTGAGCAGAAAAGGCCTGAGCGTTGGACATGAATATCGCGGTATAAAGAGCATTAGCAGCTGGCGCTCTTCATTCAATATTGATCGGCTGCTTCACTGAACACGCGGCGGGCTCAGTGTTTAGCGGCCTCTGTGTCCGTAACAAGCGCTCCCTCTGGATCCGCAACAAGCGCTCCCACAGGCCCGCGGTAAACGGATGTACGATGTCGATGGGGCGACAGGGACGAGACGCCAGCGCGGTCACAGGGGCCGATCCGGACGCTTTAAAGTTGTTGCCAGTTGTTGAGGTTGTTTTAATGATTTCTTCTCTGAAAATAATGGCAGTAAATGTAGATGTTGCTTCACCTCGCGTCAGTCATGATCATCAATGTACAGAGCAGTGTGAGGCTGCATCAATTCAGCTCAATAATTGGGACAGTAAAAAGTAATAATAGTCATTTTTTCATCATTAATATCCTATAATCTGGATATATACACACTGATATGAGTCGCACTGGAGTATAATATATATTTAGGGGGAATTTATTTGATAAAATCCTGGACCAAGAACAGAAATTTAATCTTGAAATTAAATTTAAATAATAACAGATTAGAAAACGTGGTGAATGTATGCTAACGCTAACACCTTCAGCTACATGACGTATGCTAACGCTAACACCTTCAGCTACATGACGTATGCTAACGCTAACACCTTCAGCTACATGACGTATGCTAACGCTAATACCTTCAGCTACATGACGTATGCTAACGCTAACACCTTCAGCTGCATGACATATGCTAACGCTAACACCTTCAGCTACATGACGTATGCTAACGCTAACACCTTCAGCTACATGAGGCACAGACAGAACTGTGGTAAGTGTCTGGTATGTTAGCGTAACATATGAACAGTTATTCAGATAACTATAGCATAAAGAACATGCTAACACGTTTACCAAAGCATCAGTTTGACCCCAAATCACTAAATCCACTGAATTCTTCTTCTTCTGTGTCACTTCTAAACAACTCCACAAACTCCAGAGGAAGAGGAAGTACAGATTCTTCTTCTGCATCGCTTAGAGCCTAGAGCGCCCTCTTGTGGTTGCCAGTGTGAAAATAACAAACAAAATAATTTAATAGTGTGTTAATAATATCAAATATAAGTCGATCTGGAGTATAAGTCGCACCCGGCAAAACTTATAGTCCGGAAACTACGGTAATCGTTTGACTAGTCGACGACTGAAATGATCGTTAGTTGCAGCACTAGTCAGGGTACTTTGCATTGACATATTTAGCGTCACACGTGCATTACTTTTTGCTCGTCTGTAGTAAAACTGCTTCTTTTCCTCTTCGCCATTCGAAAATGAGCCACCGCTGCTTTGAAACACATCCACCACGTTCTACGATCTCCAGTGAACACGCGGCGGTGACTGTTTTCCCTTTCGCTTTGCGCTATTCGTCTCCATGGCCGCGCAAACGCTTTCCCCCGAGAGACCAGCACCTCGCCCCGATCCAAACGGGACGCCCTGGACATGTTTTATATTTATACTTGTCCCGTGTACATTTCTTCGGCGGCTGCACGCGTCGCCGTACATAAAACACTTTTGCCCCTGTTGGCGAGCGGCGCACTAAACCACCTCAGCTCTACCACAGCGGCGCCACATAAACACTTCCAACGTCCCGTACTTTAAGGCCCGCGGCCAGGTCTTTTAATATTGACTTTTCAGATTTAAAGCGCGCGCAGACTTTAAGTTAAGTTTAATGCGGCGCGGAGGACGTAATTAGAGCGCGATTGGACAAAAGCCTCGTCCTCCAGGAGCAAAGTAAAAGAGCATTAAGTGTGGCCGAAATGGACTCGACCGCTGCGACGGTGGATATATATGTGCCAGCAGCGGAGGCAGCTACGAAAACACATTAAGATGAATAGAAAGGAGGCATAAATGTGCAATATTACCTGTGTAAAGTCTATAAATGTGCAATATTACCTGTGTAAAGTCTATAATAGTGCAATATTACCTGTGTAAAGTCTATAATAGTGCAATATTACCTGTGTAAAGTCTATAACAGTGCAATATTACCTGTGTAAAGTCTATAATTGTGCAATATTACCTGTGTAAAGTCTATAATTGTGCAATATTACCTGTGTAAAGTCTATAATTGTGCAATATTACCTGTGTAAAGTCTATAATAGTGCAATATTACCTGTGTAAAGTCTATAATAGTGCAATATTACCTGTGTAAAGTCTATAACAGTGCAATATTACCTGTGTAAAGTCTATAATTGTGCAATATTACCTGTGTAAAGTCTATAATTGTGCAATATTACCTGTGTAAAGTCTATAATAGTGCAATATTACCTATGTAAAGTCTATAATAGTGCAATATTACCTGTGTAAAGTCTATAATTGTGCAATATTACCTGTGTAAAGTCTATAATTGTGCAATATTACCTGTGTAAAGTCTATAATAGTGCAATATTACCTGTGTAAAGTCTATAATAGTGCAATATTACCTGTGTAAAGTCTATAATTGTGCAATATTACCTGTGTAAAGTCTATAATAGTGCAATATTACCTGTGTAAAGTCTATAATTCTGCAATATTACCTGTGTAAAGTCTATAATTGTGCAATATTACCTGTGTAAAGTCTATAATAGTGCAATATTACCTGTGTAAAGTCTATAATAGTGCAATATTACCTGTGTAAAGTCTATAATTCTGCAATATTACCTGTGTAAAGTCTATAATAGGGCAATATTACCTGTGTAAAGTCTATAATAGTGCAATATTACCTGTGTAAAGTCTATAATAGTGCAATATTACCTGTGTAAAGTCTATAATTGTGCAATATTACATGTGTGAAGTCTATAATAGTGCAATATTACCTGAGTAAAGTCTATAATTCTGCAATATTACCTGTGTAAAGTCTATAATTGTGCAATATTACCTGTGTAAAGTCTATAATTGTGCAATATTACCTGTGTAAAGTCTATAATAGTGCAATATTACCTGTGTAAAGTCTATAATTGTGCAATATTACCTGTGTAAAGTCTATAATAGGGCAATATTACCTGTGTAAAGTCTATAATAGTGCAATATTACCTGTGTAAAGTCTATAATAGTGCAATATTACCTGTGTAAAGTCTATAATAGTGCAATATTACCTGTGTAAAGTCTATAATAGTGCAATATTACCTGTGCAATATTACCTGTTTAAAGTCTATAATAGTGCAATATTACCTGTGTAAAGTCTATAATTCTGCAATATTACCTGTGCAATATTACCTGTTTAAAGTCTATAATAGTGCAATATTACCTGTGTAAAGTCTATAATTCTGCAATATTACCTGTGTAAAGTCTATAATAGTGCAATATTACCTGTGTAAAGTCTATAATAGTGCAATATTACCTGTGTAAAGTCTATAATAGTGCAAAATTACCTGTGCAATATTACCTGTGTAAAGTCTATAATAGTGCAATATTACCTGTGTAAAGTCTATAATAGTGCAATATTACCTGTGTAAAGTCTATAATAGTGCAATATTACCTGTGCAATATTACCTGTGTAAAGTCTATAATAGTGCAATATTACCTGTGTAAAGTCTATAATAGTGCAATATTACCTGTGTAAAGTCTATAATAGTGCAATATTACCTGTGTAAAGTCTATAATAGTGCAATATTACCTGTGTAAAGTCTATAATAGTGCAATATTACATGTGTAAAGTCTATAATAGTGCAATATTACCTGTGTAAAGTCTATAATAGTGCAATATTACCTGTGCAATATTACCTGTGTAAAGTCTATAATAGTGCAATATTACCTGTGTAAAGTCTATAATAGTGCAATATTACCTGTGTAAAGTCTATAATAGTGCAATATTACCTGTGTAAAGTCTATAATAGTGCAATATTACCTGTGTAAAGTCTATAATTCTGCAATATTACCTGTGTAAAGTCTATAATTGTGCAATATTACCTGTGTAAAGTCTATAATAGTGCAATATTACCTATGTAAAGTCTATATTAGTGCAATATTACCTGTGTAAAGTCTATAATTGTGCAATATTACCTGTGTAAAGTCTATAATAGTGCAATATTACCTGTGTAAAGTCTATAATTCTGCAATATTACCTGTGTAAAGTCTATAATAGTGCAATATTACCTGTGTAAAGTCTATAATTGTGCAATATTACCTGTGTAAAGTCTATAATAGTGCAATATTACCTGTGTAAAGTCTATAATTCTGCAATATTACCTGTGTAAAGTCTATAATAGGGCAATATTACCTGTGTAAAGTCTATAATAGTGCAATATTACCTGTGTAAAGTCTATAATCGTGCAATATTACCTGTGTAAAGTCTATAATTGTGCAATATTACCTGTGTAAAGTCTATAATAGTGCAATATTACCTGTGTAAAGTCTATAATTCTGCAATATTACCTGTGTAAAGTCTATAATAGTGCAATATTACCTGTGTAAAGTCTATAATTGTGCAATATTACCTGTGTAAAGTCTATAATAGTGCAATATTACCTGTGTAAAGTCTATAATTGTGCAATATTACCTGTGTAAAGTCTATAATAGGGCAATATTACCTGTGTAAAGTCTATAATAGTGCAATATTACCTGTGTAAAGTCTATAATAGTGCAATATTACCTGTGTAAAGTCTATAATAGTGCAATATTACCTGTGTAAAGTCTATAATAGTGCAATATTACCTGTGTAAAGTCTATAATAGTGCAATATTACCTGTGCAATATTACCTGTTTAAAGTCTATAATAGTGCAATATTACCTGTGTAAAGTCTATAATTCTGCAATATTACCTGTGTAAAGTCTATAATAGTGCAATATTACCTGTGTAAAGTCTATAATAGTGCAATATTACATGTGTAAAGTCTATAATAGTGCAATATTACCTGTGTAAAGTCTATAATAGTGCAATATTACCTGTGCAATATTACCTGTGTAAAGTCAATAATAGTGCAATATTACCTGTGTAAAGTCTATAATAGTGCAATATTACCTGTGTAAAGTCTATAATAGTGCAATATTACCTGTGTAAAGTCTATAATAGTGCAATATTACCTGTGTAAAGTCTATAATTCTGCAATATTACCTGTGTAAAGTCTATAATAGTGCAATATTACCTGTGTAAAGTCTATAATAGTGCAATATTACCTGTGTAAAGTCTATAATAGTGCAATATTACCTGTGCAATATTACCTGTGTAAAGTCTATAATTGTGCAATATTACCTGTGTAAAGTCTATAATAGAGCAATATTACCTGTGTAAAGTCTATAATTGTGCAATATTACCTGTGTAAAGTCTATAATAGTGCAATATTACCTGTGTAAAGTCTATAATTGGGCAATATTACCTGTGTAAAGTCTATAATATTGCAATATTACCTGTGTAAAGTCTATAATAGTGCAATATTACCTGTGTAAAGTCTATAATTGTGCAATATTACCTGTGTAAAGTCTATAATAGTGCAATATTACCTGTGTAAAGTCTATAATTCTGCAATATTACCTGTGTAAAGTCTATAATTCTGCAATATTACCTGTGTAAAGTCTATAATAGTGCAATATTACCTGTGTAAAGTCTATAATAGGGCAATATTACCTGTGTAAAGTCTACAATAGTGCAATATTACCTGTGTAAAGTCTATAATAGTGCAATATTACCTGTGTAAAGTCTATAATAGTGCAATATTACCTGTGTAAAGTCTATAATAGTGCAATATTACCTGTGTAAAGTCTATAATAGTGCAATATTACCTGTGCAATATTACCTGTGTAAAGTCTATAATAGTGCAATATTACCTGTGTAAAGTCTATAATAGTGCAATATTACCTGTGTAAAGTCTATAATTGGGCAATATTACCTGTGTAAAGTCTATAATAGTGCAATATTACCTGTGTAAAGTCTATAATTGGGCAATATTACCTGTGTAAAGTCTATAATATTGCAATATTACCTGTGTAAAGTCTATAATAGTGCAATATTACCTGTGTAAAGTCTATAATTGTGCAATATTACCTGTGTAAAGTCTATAATAGTGCAATATTACCTGTGTAAAGTCTATAATTCTGCAATATTACCTGTGTAAAGTCTATAATTCTGCAATATTACCTGTGTAAAGTCTATAATAGTGCAATATTACCTGTGTAAAGTCTATAATAGGGCAATATTACCTGTGTAAAGTCTACAATAGTGCAATATTACCTGTGTAAAGTCTATAATAGTGCAATATTACCTGTGTAAAGTCTATAATAGTGCAATATTACCTGTGTAAAGTCTATAATAGTGCAATATTACCTGTGTAAAGTCTATAATAGTGCAATATTACCTGTGCAATATTACCTGTGTAAAGTCTATAATTGTGCAATATTACCTGTGTAAAGTCTATAATAGTGCAATATTACCTGTGTAAAGTCTATAATTGGGCAATATTACCTGTGTAAAGTCTATAATATTGCAATATTACCTGTGTAAAGTCTATAATAGTGCAATATTACCTGTGTAAAGTCTATAATTGTGCAATATTACCTGTGTAAAGTCTATAATAGTGCAATATTACCTGTGTAAAGTCTATAATTCAGCAATATTACCTGTGTAAAGTCTATAATTCTGCAATATTACCTGTGTAAAGTCTATAATAGTGCAATATTACCTGTGTAAAGTCTATAATAGGGCAATATTACCTGTGTAAAGTCTACAATAGTGCAATATTACCTGTGTAAAGTCTACAATAGTGCAATATTACCTGTGTAAAGTCTATAATAGTGCAATATTACCTGTGTAAAGTCTATAATAGTGCAATATTACCTGTGTAAAGTCTATAATAGTGCAATATTACCTGTGCAATATTACCTGTGTAAAGTCTATAATAGTGCAATATTACCTGTGTAAAGTTTATAATAGTGCAATATTACCTGTGTAAAGTCTATAATAGTGCAATATTACCTGTGTAAAGTCTATAATTGTGCAATATTACCTGTGTAAAGTCTATAATAGGGCAATATTACCTGTGTAAAGTCTATAATAGTGCAATATTACCTGTGTAAAGTCTATAATAGTGCAATATTACCTGTGTAAAGTCTATAATAGTGCAATATTACCTGTGTAAAGTCTATAATAGTGCAATATTACCTGTGTAAAGTCTATAATAGTGCAATATTACCTGTGTAAAGTCTATAATAGTGCAATATTACCTGTGCAATATTACCTGTTTAAAGTCTATAATAGTGCAATATTACCTGTGTAAAGTCTATAATTCTGCAATATTACCTGTGTAAAGTCTATAATAGTGCAATATTACCTGTGTAAAGTCTATAATAGTGCAATATTACCTGTGTAAAGTCTATAATAGTGCAATATTACCTGTGTAAAGTCTATAATAGTGCAATATTACCTGTGCAATATTACCTGTGTAAAGTCTATAATAGTGTAATATTACCTGTGTAAAGTCTATAATAGTGCAATATTACCTGTGTAAAGTCTATAATAGTGCAATATTACCTGTGTAAAGTCTATAATAGTGCAATATTACCTGTGTAAAGTCTATAATTCTGCAATATTACCTGTGTAAAGTCTATAATAGTGCAATATTACCTGTGTAAAGTCTATAATAGTGCAATATTACCTGTGTAAAGTCTATAATAGTGCAATATTACCTGTGTAAAGTCTATAATTCTGCAATATTACCTGTGTAAAGTCTATAATAGTGCAATATTACCTGTGTAAAGTCTATAATATTGCAATATTACCTGTGTAAAGTCTATAATAGTGCAATATTACCTGTGTAAAGTCTATAATTGTGCAATATTACCTGTGTAAAGTCTATAATAGTGCAATATTACCTGTGTAAAGTCTATAATTCTGCAATATTACCTGTGTAAAGTCTATAATTCTGCAATATTACCTGTGTAAAGTCTATAATAGTGCAATATTACCTGTGTAAAGTCTATAATAGTGCAATATTACCTGTGTAAAGTCTATAATAGGGCAATATTACCTGTGTAAAGTCTATAATAGTGCAATATTACCTGTGTAAAGTCTATAATAGTGCAATATTACCTGTGTAAAGTCTATAATAGTGCAATATTACCTGTGTAAAGTCTATAATAGTGCAATATTACCTGTGTAAAGTCTATAATAGTGCAATATTACCTGTTGTAAAGTCTATAATAGTGCAATATTACCTGTGTAAAGTCTATAATTGTGCAATATTACCTGTGTAAAGTCTATAATAGGGCAATATTACCTGTGTAAAGTCTATAATAGTGCAATATTACCTGTGTAAAGTCTATAATAGTGCAATATTACCTGTGTAAAGTCTATAATAGTGCAATATTACCTGTGCAATATTACCTGTTTAAAGTCTATAATAGTGCAATATTACCTGTTTAAAGCCTATAATAGTGCAATATTACCTGTGTAAAGTCTATAATTCTGCAATATTACCTGTGTAAAGTCTATAATAGTGCAATATTACCTGTGTAAAGTCTATAATAGTGTAATATTACCTGTGTAAAGTCTATAATAGTGCAATATTACCTGTGCAATATTACCTGTGTAAAGTCTATAATAGTGCAATATTACCTGTGTAAAGTCTATAATAGTGCAATATTACCTGTGTAAAGTCTATAATAGTGCAATATTACCTGTGTAAAGTCTATAATTGTGCAATATTACCTGTGTAAAGTCTATAATTGTGCAATATTACCTGTGTAAAGTCTATAATAGTGCAATATTACCTATGTAAAGTCTATAATAGTGCAATATTACCTTGTGTAAAGTCTATAATTGTGCAATATTACCTGTGTAAAGTCTATAATAGTGCAATATTACCTGTGTAAAGTCTATAATAGCGCAATATTACCTGTGTAAAGTCTATAATAGTGCAATATTACCTGTGTAAAGTCTATAATTGTGCAATATTACCTGTGTAAAGTCTATAATAGTGCAATATTACCTGTGTAAAGTCTATAATTCTGCAATATTACCTGTGTAAAGTCTATAATAGTGCAATATTACCTGTGTAAAGTCTATAATTGTGCAATATTACCTGTGTAAAGTCTATAATAGTGCAATATTACCTGTGTAAAGTCTATAATTCTGCAATATTACCTGTGTAAAGTCTATAATAGGGCAATATTACCTGTGTAAAGTCTATAATAGTGCAATATTACCTGTGTAAAGTCTATAATAGTGCAATATTACCTGTGTAAAGTCTATAATTGTGCAATATTACCTGTGTAAAGTCTATAATAGTGCAATATTACCTGTGTAAAGTCTATAATTCTGCAATATTACCTGTGTAAAGTCTATAATAGTGCAATATTACCTGTGTAAAGTCTATAATTGTGCAATATTACCTGTGTAAAGTCTATAATAGTGCAATATTACCTGTGTAAAGTCTATAATTGTGCAATATTACCTGTGTAAAGTCTATAATAGGGCAATATTACCTGTGTAAAGTCTATAATAGTGCAATATTACCTGTGTAAAGTCTATAATAGTACAATATTACCTGTGTAAAGTCTATAATAGTGCAATATTACCTGTGTAAAGTCTATAATAGTGCAATATTACCTGTGTAAAGTCTATAATAGTGCAATATTACCTGTGCAATATTACCTGTTTAAAGTCTATAATAGTGCAATATTACCTGTGTAAAGTCTATAATTCTGCAATATTACCTGTGTAAAGTCTATAATAGTGCAATATTACCTGTGTAAAGTATATAATAGTGCAATATTACCTGTGTAAAGTCTATAATAGTGCAATATTACCTGTGTAAAGTCTATAATAGTGCAATATTACCTGTGCAATATTACCTGTGTAAAGTCTATAATAGTGCAATATTACCTGTGTAAAGTCTATAATAGTGCAATATTACCTGTGTAAAGTCTATAATAGTGCAATATTACCTGTGTAAAGTCTATAATAGTGCAATATTACCTGTGTAAAGTCTATAATTCTGCAATATTACCTGTGTAAAGTCTATAATAGTGCAATATTACCTGTGTAAAGTCTATAATAGTGCAATATTACCTGTGTAAAGTCTATAATAGTGCAATATTACCTGTGCAATATTACCTGTGTAAAGTCTATAATTGTGCAATATTACCTGTGTAAAGTCTATAATAGAGCAATATTACCTGTGTAAAGTCTATAATTGTGCAATATTACCTGTGTAAAGTCTATAATAGTGCAATATTACCTGTGTAAAGTCTATAATTGGGCAATATTACCTGTGTAAAGTCTATAATATTGCAATATTACCTGTGTAAAGTCTATAATAGTGCAATATTACCTGTGTAAAGTCTATAATTGTGCAATATTACCTGTGTAAAGTCTATAATAGGGCAATATTACCTGTGTAAAGTCTATAATAGTGCAATATTACCTGTGTAAAGTCTATAATTCTGCAATATTACCTGTGTAAAGTCTATAATAGTGCAATATTACCTGTGTAAAGTCTATAATAGTGCAATATTACCTGTGTAAAGTCTATAATAGGGCAATATTACCTGTGTAAAGTCTACAATAGTGCAATATTACCTGTGTAAAGTCTATAATAGTGCAATATTACCTGTGTAAAGTCTATAATAGTGCAATATTACCTGTGTAAAGTCTATAATAGTGCAATATTACCTGTGTAAAGTCTATAATAGTGCAATATTACCTGTGTAAAGTCTATAATAGTGCAATATTACCTGTGTAAAGTCTATAATAGGGCAATATTACCTGTGTAAAGTCTACAATAGTGCAATATTACCTGTGTAAAGTCTATAATAGGGCAATATTACCTGTGTAAAGTCTATAATAGTGCACGGACTTTCCTGTGAGTCGTCGCTATAAGAAGGCTGCGATTAAAGCAGAAATGAGTGCAGCAAACCAACATTTACAACTTTTTTCCCTTTGTTAATCTTTCTGTACTTCCTCAAAGCACAACACACACAAAGCCGAACCATGTGACGCCCGAGTGTCCATTTGAATGATTTAAATCCGCTAATGACAAAAGCAGCTGTGGAAACAACGTCGCTACAATTAAACTTATACTTATACGTCCTTCTGTTCGAAGCGTCCCGACTCACCTCCGGAGAGCCGTCTGACCCTTGCTCCTTTGTCTTTCTGGCCAGTCGTTTCTTCTTCTTGTGAAGCGGCTTGGACTCCAGGATCATCTCCTCCAGCTCGAACGTGGGATCGCAGTTAAGCCTCCGTTTCTGCGGACGAAACGTGAACATCGCCGTCATCGCCGAGCGGGGAACGCCTGCGCGCGTCTCAACGGAGGGCCGCGACGTCGCAGTAGCTAACTGCGGTTGCCGTGCTCACCGTGACTTTGTTTACTGGGACCGTTGCTCAAAAATAAGATTGTTAAAGTGTCTGGAGCTACGTATTTGGGCCTCAAAACTCCTGCCATAGACGCAAGAGCTGGATACTTTTGGAACATGCTTTTGGAACATGTTATGACAAAACATGGACTCTGGAATAGCCGTAATTATAGTTGTATTAATTGGATGTCTTGGTTTAAACAATGCTAATGACTGCACATTGTTCTACTATATAATGTACATGTGTAGGTTATTTATGGTCACGTCATAACCATAAATGAGGTTGAGCTCCACGTTCAATCTGACCAGAAATGACTCTAAACTGCCAAAAATGACCTTGCCTGACCAGCCTGACTTTACAAAACCTGAGCGTCTGGGATCCGACCCGGTCACGCCAATATCCAAAGGGAGTGATTGACAGGCGGATGAACCAATCAGACAAACGCATTGTCCGTTCGTGTCTAAACAAACATGGTGGATTACGAGGAAAGAATAAAAATAACACTGAGAAACGTTACCGACTTCTGCTGAGTCAACAAGCGACGCACTAAACTCTGTCAATCTGAGGAAAATGAAGTTATATATTTTGTTCTGAATGTTCCGAAAATATTTGAGAAATGTCTTTTGAGAGACACGTGACACAAATTAGTGGCGGTGGTTGGATCGGTTAATGCTGGAACGTTCAGACCGAGACGCATTGGAACAGAATGTGGGCGGGGCTGGCGGGTCAGGCAAAAAATGACCATGGTCCATCGTTAAAATGTATTCAATTAAAAGAGTATTATAATGTATTTTGAGAGGCTTCGATTCAGGACTCATACAAGTACCTGGGTGTTCATCTGAACCACAAACTGGACTGGACTCATAACACAGACGCACTGTACAGGAAGAGCCAGAGTCGGCTCTACCTCCTGAGGAGACTCAGGTCTTTTGGAGTGACAGGGCCACTCCTGAAGACCTTCTACGACTCTGTGGTGGCATCAGCTCCTGTAGGTGTGGCCTGCTGGAGCAGCAGCATCACAGAGAGGGAGAGGAAGAGGCTGGACAAAGTCATCAAGAAGTCCAGCTCCGTTCTGGGCTGTGCTCTGGACTCGGTGCAGGAGGTGGGGGACAGGAGGGTCCTGGCTAGATTCACATCTATGCTGGACCATGAGTGTCGCCCCCTGCAGGACACTCTGTCCGCTCTGGAGAGCAGCTTCAGTGAGAGACTGATCCACCCTCGATGTGTGAAGGAAAGGTTCCGTAGGTCTTTCCTTCCTGCTGGTGTCAGACTTTATAACAAACACTGTTAGTACTGAACACTCGCAAAACTGACCTAACCTAATACTGATGTGCAATTCCGTCATATGTGCAATTACTGTGAAATTCATGTGCAATCTATGTGCTGTCGTGACACATATTCATGTGCAATTACTGTCGTGATCACATGCAATGGTATTTATTTATTTATTTATTTATTTGTCTATGGGAGTTTTTATTTATTTATAGGAGATCTTCTACTGAAAGTGTTTTTCAGACTTCCTATAAGTGATCTGTTCTTCTGTATCTACCTCTGTATCTACCTGCGTTGCACCAATGAAATTTCCCCATGTGGGACAATAAAGGATTATCTTATCTTATCTTATCTTATTCAAAGTATTACCTCATCTAATACTTTTATTGAGGGAAAAAATAAAAAAAACATATTTAATGCCATTAAATGTACATCTTCTACATGTAAAATAATACAGATTAATATTCTGGTCTGATGATGTTTTAGGTCAATATTTTGAGATTGTAACGAGATTGATGTTTTTACATTAAAGGACTAAAGTCCAGTGAATCGTCCTTAATTAGATTTGTCCACTGTCGATCGCCCATTGATTTCTGGAGTTCTCTGCCTCTCTCTCTCTCTCTCTCTCTCTCTCTCTCTCTCCCCCTCCCTCTTTCTCTCTCTGAACCTCTCTCTCTTTCCTTCATTCCCTCTCTCTTCCTGCCTCTCACTCTCTCACTCCCTTCCCCTCTCTCCCCCCCTCTCTCCCTCTCTCTCCTTCTTCTTCTCCTCTCTCAGGGCCCCCTCTCCCTCTCTCCCTGTCCATCCCTCCCTCCCTGTCTTCTCTCTCTCTCTCTCTCTCTCTCTCTCAGGGCCCTCTCTCCCCCTCTCTCTCTCCCCCTCTCTCTCTCCCTCTCTTCTTCTTCTCCTCTCTCCCTCTCTCCTCTCTCAGGGCCCTCTCTCCCCCTCTCTCTCTCCCTCTCTCTCTCTCTCTCTCTCTCAGGGCCCTCTCTCCCCCTCTCCCTCTCTCCCCCTCTCTCCCCCCCCCTCTCTCTCGCTCTCTCTCCCTCTCTTCTTCCTCTCCTCCCTCCATCTCTCCTCTCTCAGGCCCCTCTCTCCCTCTCTCTGTCTCCCTCTGTCTCCCTCTCTCTCTCCCTCTCCCCCCCTCTCTCTCTCCTCTCTCCCTCTCTCCTTTCTCAGGCCCCTCCCTCTCTCTCTCCTCTCTCAGGGCCCTCTCTCCCCCTCTCCCTCTCTCTCCCCCCGTCTTTCTCTCTCTCTCTCGCTCCCTCTTTTCTTCCTCTCCCTCTCCCCATCTCTCCTCTCTCAGGCCTCTCTCTCCCTCTCTCCCTCTCTCTCTGTCTCCCTCTCTCTCTGTCTCTCTCCCTCTCCCCCTCTCTCTCTCCCCCCCTCTCTCTCCCTCTCTATCCCTCTCTTCTTCCCCTCTCAGGGCCCTCTCTCTCTCTCCCTCTCTTCTTCCTCTCCTCTCTCCCTCTCTCCCTCTCTTCTTCCTCTCCTCCCTCCCTCTCTCCCTCCCTCTCTCTCCCTCTCTCCTTCCTCTCCTCTCTCCCTCTCTCCCTCTCTCCTTCCTCTCCTCTCTCCCTCTCTCCCTCTCTCTCCTTCCACTCCTCTCTCCCTCTCTCCTTCCTCTCCTCTCTCCCTCTCTCCCTCTCTCCTTCCTCTCCTCTCTCCCTCTCTCCCTCTCTTCTTCCTCTCCTCTCTCCCTCTCTCCCTCTCTCTTCTTCCTCTCCTCCCTCCCTCTCTCCCTCTCTCTCTCCCTCCCTCTCTCCTTCCTCTCCTCTCTCAGTCAAACCCACTGCTGTGCCGCTGCCTCAGACTTCCACAGCGATGAGATAAAGTCATTTAGAAGCCTCCACGCCCTCACTGCGCTCGTTATTCTGTGTTTATTCGGCTCCCGGGGCCCCAGAGCGCCGAGACACAACAGCGACATTAGATCGACTGAAATGGCTCTCTGCTTTGGGCTGTTTCCTTCTGAAGTGGTCAGAGTGGCATCAAACTGACACAATTGGACATTACACACACTCATTATTATCAATCTAAATATGCTGCAAACTCAGTTAAAGGTTCTTTCATTACTAAATTAGGTTTCTGTTATTTCTCTATTATTTCTGTATTTTGTAGAATAACAATAATTCACATCAGATCAATCGTCTTATTACTCAGTTCCCTTTTCAGCAGGTCAATAAGTGAATAACTGAGCAGAACGTAAACTCATAGACATCACGACTTAGATAGGAAAACGTTGCATTAGTAATAGTGAAAATGCCACAGTCATTTAAATCAAAATGACTGTGGCCCAAACTTTGTAAAGTGTAAGTTTGCAGCTCATAACTGTGTGTGTGGCTCTTCAGCGCCTCGTGTGGACTCAGTTTGTCATTATAACGTGTCGACGCCCAGAGCAGATGTCGGACACACACACATTATGGACCATTATTCAGGAGATGGGCCCAATACTCACTCTTCAGGGCCAAAGTAAGACAAACATGTCAAATGACCTTTATGCATATTATATATACATAGTAGAATGTAACCGTATCAAGTGTTTCCTTATATATATATATATAGAATAAAGGTGTTTCTCTCACGTTGGGGATGAAGCCCGGGGCGAGCTGTTTGTCCAGCACCGCGTCCCAGTTCACGTCCGACATGAAGTCCAGGTCCTGCAGCTCGGCCAGACACGAGATCCTCTTCTGGACATCGATGCACAGCAACTGCACAGGACGGGACAGGATTAGAGGCAGGAGCGGCGTGGAAGGCCGTCGCGAGGATGTCGGCCGTCGCGAGGATGTCGGGGACGAAAGGGCAGAGGAAAGATGATGAAAACTCCCCCGTGTGTGAGTTCAGCGGGTGTTAATGCGATACAGAGTGAATTTTAAAAACCGGTGAAGCAATGTTAAAGGACAAAGAAAGAATCTTAAAAAGGCTCGCGGAGACAACTTCTGCTGTTACGGGTGAAAGTTTGGGTGTTTTTACTGTCAGATTGCATATTTAGTGACTTGGTTTGAGGCTAGTATCGCTGCAATTACTGTGTCTCGTCACATGAAACAGAAACTGGCATAAAGTTCAACACCTTTTCACACAAAAGAACTAAGACATTTCACGATCGCTCCAGAAAGTGAAAGTTAATCAACTCCAAAAACCTGATTGTGGATTGTGGACTTAAAGCCACACAATTAATATTAATATAAGTTTGTGAAGACAAATACATAATGATATGGTTCAACGTTTGTGGATTCTAAGTTTAGATATTTCTTCATCTCCTTCATCTGAAATTATAGCGTCACTAAATTGTACGCAGCCTATGAACAGGCAGTTTGATCAATCTTCATAATTACAGAGATTTTTGGCGTGTTTAATGACATATAAAGCAGTTAACTAATGTGAGGAAAAAGCAATAAAAACCTTTCATCTGTTCAATACATTTATGCTCTGCTGGAAAAAGGAAAAGAAAAATTGTAAGAGGAAATGTATTTTTTTCATTATTATCATCATCATTATTATTATTATTATTGATAAAATATATAACATTATTTTTTATATTTACATTACTACATTTTTTTTTATTCAGTTTTTTATGTACATTTTTTCTGTAAGTTAAAAAAAAAAAAATTAAATGAATGTCATATTTTATTTATGTATTTCACAATATCTTTATTATTGATAAGTTCAACTGGTCTCAAAGGTATGAAATGTTTTTGAAAAGCTAAACTACTTAAATCACGGTTCATGGAGGATCTGCATGAATCGTTTTCTCCTCCTGATGTCTTCATATCAGACCGCCGCCGTCTCAGGTATCAAAAGTACCATATATATTCAGTACAAAGTATATTCAGTACAAAGTATATTCAGTACAAAGTATATTCACTACAAAGTATATTCACTACAAAGTAAATTCAGCACAAAGTATATTCACTACAAAGTATATTCACTACAAAGTATATTCACTACAAAGTATATTCAGCACAAAGTATATTCACTACAAAGTATATTCACTACAAAGTATATTCAGTACAAAGTATATTGAGTACAAAGTATATTGAGTACAAAGTATATTCAGCACAAAGTATATTCACTACAAAGTATATTCAGTACAAAGTATATTCAGTACAAAGTATATTGAGTACAAAGTATATTCATTACAAAGTATATTCAGTACAAAGTATATTCACTACAAAGTATATACAGTACAAAGTATATTCAGTACAAAGTATATTCACTACAAAGTATATACAGTACAAAGTATATTCAGTACAAAGTATATTCACTACAAAGTATATACAGTACAAAGTATAGTCAGTACAAAGTATATTCAGTACAAAGCCTTCCTTTTGCACACATGGTCATGACTCTGCATTAAATAGATGTGTTTTAGCAAATGTGAGAAAAGACAGAATAAGCTGGATTAAAGGCTGGTCTTTGTGGCTGGCGTCTGTTTCCGACGTCTCTGGCGCACAAAGCCTTTTCTCGGGCGCACGCTCGTCTTCACCGGCGTGCGGCGAATACCAATGAGACGAGGGGAGTCTGAGCACGAAGCAATGCAACAGTTCGACTGCAGTGGATCAGGGGGAAAAAGACACGGCGGCCACAGTACGTGCGAGATCCTGCACCGCCGAGGACGTGAGCGCTGACCCGCGTGAGCGCCTCCCCCCCGGGTCACGCCGCTGACCCGCGTCAGCGCCTCCACCCCGGGTCACGCCGCTGACCCGCGTGAGCACCCTGACCCGCGTGAGCGCCTCCCCCCCGGGTCACGCTGCTGACCCGCGTGAGCGGCTCCCCCCGGGTCACGCCGCTGACCCGTGTGAGCGTTTCCCCCCGGGTCACGCCGCTGACCCGCGTGAGCGGCTCCCCCCGGGTCACGCCGCTGACCCGCGTGAGCGTCTCCCCCCGGGTCACGCCGCTGACCCGCGTGAGCACCCTGACCCGCGTGAGCGCCTCCCCCCGGGTCATGCCGCTGACCCGCGTGAGCGTCTCCCCCCGGGTCATGCCGCTGACCCGCGTGAGCGCCTCCCCCCCCGGGTCACGCCGCTGACCCGCGTGAGCGTCTCCCCCCGGGTCATGCCACTGACCCGCCTGAGCGCCTCCCCCCCCCGGGTCACGCCGCTGACCCGTGTGAGCGTCTCCCCCCGGGTCATGCCGCTGACCCGCGTGAGCACCCTGACCCGCGTGAGCGTCTCCCCCCGGGTCACGCCGCTGACCTGCGTGAGCGGCTCCCCCCGGGTCACGCTGCTGACCCGCGTGAGCGTCTCCCCCCGGGTCACGTCGCTGACCCGCGTGAGCGGCTCCCCCCGGGTCACGCCGCTGACCCGCGTGAGCGGCTCCCCCCGGGTCACGCCGCTGACCCGTGTGAGCGTTTCCCCCCGGGTCACGCCGCTGACCCGCGTGAGCGGCTCCCCCCGGGTCACGCCGCTGACCCGCGTGAGCGTCTCCCCCCGGGTCACGCCGCTGACCCGCGTGAGCGGCTCCCCCCGGGTCACGCCGCTGACCCGCGTGAACGCCTCGCCCCCGGGTCCGTCCTGACTGTGTTTTCATCATTTTGAATACAACATTTCAGTTAAACGTGGCAAAGAATGTTTCGTATTGTTTATTTTGTCAATGAACGTCTTTGATTATAGTCGTTTTTGCCAATGGACTGTGAGAAAAAACAATTCCTGTATTTTCCGGACTATAAGTTGCACCTGTTTTTGACTTATACTTATATGTATACTTATACTTATTCCCCGAAGCGACTTATATGTGATATTATTTATTATTATTTTTGAACGTCTTTGATTATAGCTGTTTTTATCAATGGACTGTGACAAAAACAAAATAATGAGTAATAATTGATTACTAAAAGCGGGCAACTAACACGAGGTGGGACAAGATGAAAGCTCTCGATTAAACTCAACGTTTAACGAGCATTTTTACCGTATTTTCCGAACTATAAGTCGCATCACATGCATAATTGAGAAGAAAATAGTTTCATAGTTTCACAGTTTTTGTGATATTACTTGTTATTTTCACACTTGCAACCACATTTCATACTCCAGTGCGACTTATATATGTTTTTTTCTTCTCTATTATACATTTTTTGGCTGGTGCGACTTATAGTCCGGAAAATACAGTATGTAGTATTTTAAAGGTCACATATGCACATTTGACTGTTGTTTTTAGCGTTTAAACATGTTCTGAGAGTGTTCCCTCAACAATAACAGACCTGAGTCATTTTTAGCTTGGGTCAAATGTCTATGCTGAATGTTGTTTACGAGATGCTTCTTCTCTGAGCCTCACAAAACACTTTTTCTTTCAGTTTTTAAGTCCACAAATCATCGTTGCGCTCATTCTGATTCCGTTTATCTCACGAGCTTAAAGTAGCGTGTCGGGACAAGGCTCACTTTTGTTTATTTCTCCACGGAAATTGCCACTGTTGGAGTTAGATGGAGCGCTAACACCAAATCCTAACGAGGGAGCGCCTGACTGAGAGTACTGTGTGGTTCAGTATTTTGTAAAGTTCTCAAAACAGGAGATGCCGAACATAAAAAACACATAAAGCATGACTTTACAGGGTTCAGAATAAGCGGTATCGCAAAATGCGACGCAATTTCTCTCAAATGCGATGCGTTCGTCAGAAAAAAGTGCTTTTGTATCGCAGCTTTTGCGATACAAAAATGTGTTCAATTGTAGAACCAAAGCGCCTAAAAGTACTGATCACTCGTCAATCGTTCGTCAATAACGGTATGACACATGTGGACGCTGTGTTGTCATGACGAGTCCCGCTGCTGCCTCAGATCGAGTCTGAAAGTGGGAGGAGACACGTGCGGTAAAGTTTGCGTCAGATTCAGACTTCCGAGGTCAATAACTCCTAAACGCAAAAGTCTTTGCAGATCATTCACTGCCAAAATATTCATATTTACACTGCAGTGACACAACCTCGTTTTTAACAATCAGATGCGTATTTTGGGCGCAGCGAATTACACTGCTCCGAATGTTCAGCCGGAGCCGCGGAGTGCTTAGGGACCGTCATCAAATGTGCAGACGGAGCTGAGGCGAGTGCTTAGGGACCGTCATCAAATGTGCAGCCGGAGCAGTGACGAGAGTACTTAGGGACCGTCATCAAGTAGAAAAACGAAAAATGGAATGGAACGTCAAATAGAGCGGTACAATTTGAATAACACATAAAATACACCATGATGGAAACACCACAGCAACATTTATTTCTCCGAGTGTAATGACAATTAATATGTAAATGAGACTCCTGCAAATAGTCATCTGATTGATGATGATATGGAAGAAAGTTGTAAATAAGGCCATCTGACTTTGTGTTGATTAATTTGTTCAACAATCAATTTTATTTGCAAGTTTTATTTAAAGATTTTTTTTTAAAGTGTTTAAAAGTTAATCTGTTAAGAGTTTTCTTTAATAGAAGGTTTACAAATACATTTTGAATAAATTATCGTGTTATATCAATGGAAAATATTGATTGTTAGTCACTTTCGTGTTTTGCTATGCAATTATGAAATTGCTATACAAATTTCGAAAAATTAACGGATTGTTTAGCAGCGCCGCTACAAGTGAAAATCCTTAATCTGAGCCTTGCGTTAATAAACAAATTACTATTACATTTCAGTGGATTTTGACCTGTTTTAGAGCGTTTACTGGAGCTAATCAATGAAAACTCACTCCAGGGTTTCCTAAAGTGTGGGTCGCGAGTGGAAGCTGTGATTTAAACATTCAATTGGGACAAATAACAAAATAAACCGCTCGATTATTAAACCTGATTTTAATTGTTGACCTCCTTTTCTTTATTCCACTAATTTAACAATAAAAGTAAAAAAACAGCTAACAACTTCATTGTTCCTTAAATGTTGAGTTTAATTGATCTTGTCCCACTTCGTTCTTTATGTTCATTTTAGTTGCCCGCTTTTAGTAACCAATTATTACCTATTATTTTGTTTTTGTCACAGTCCATTGACAAAAATGACTACCGTATTTTCCAGACTATAAGTCGCACTGGACTATAAGTCTCACCAGCCAAAAAATGCATAATAGAGAAGAAAAAAACATATATGTCGCACTGGAGTATGAAATGTAGTTGCAAGTGTGAAAATAACAAATAAAACCACATATAAGTCGCTCCGGTGTATAAGTATAAGCATAAATATAAGTATAAGTCGCACCCCGGCCAAAACCATGAAAAAAGGTGCTACTTATAGTCCGGAAAATACGGTAAATACATTTAATAAAAACGTAATAATCATAATGTGTCGCTATTTTAGTCCGAATCATGCGAGCGACAGATGAAATCACAGCACACAAATAACAATATAACAGATATATAATGTTAACGATAATGCAGAGCGCGTGGTCACCACGGCGATGACAGAGCGCTCTGAATACTGATGGGTGATTGTAAACGCCGTTTAGGGAGAAGAACAAACAACGCTTCTGTTTACAAGGATTAAAAGGCACTGTTTTAATTGCTGGAGTGAAAAGCCAGAGTCTGAAGCAGTTTATTAAAATACAGTGTTGACAGCGACACTTGACGACAGGCTAAACAGGTGGGTTTTATTTTCAGCGTAACAGAGCGCAGTTTTATATTTAATACTAGCAAATGACTAACAACCAGCCCTAATGTTCTTAAAATACGCAAACGAAATATTTAGCAGGGTTTGAGTACATTCGGGAATAGTCAACAGAATAACAAGTCACACTCGATGTAATTTCCAGACTATAAGTCGCACCTTTTTTTCATAGTTTTGGTGCGACTTGTACTTATATTTATACTTTTATACTCCAGAGCGACTTATATGTGATATTATTTGTTATTTTCACACTTGCAACTGCATTTCATACTCCAGTGCAACTTAAATATGTTTTTTTCTTCTCTATTATGCATTTTTTGGCTGGTGCGATTTATATTCCGGTGCGATTTATAGTCCAGAAAATACAGTAATAATGATTAAAAACATAATTAATCACCTTTAAATAAAGACTTACCACAGACTATGTACAACTACGCGCTCCCTGGACTTAAAAGTAAAGTATATTAACGCGTAACTAGGGATGTCACAATATCAAATGTTAGTGTTTTTAGATCGAACTGAATTTAATTGAATTTTAGATTATTGTGAGGAAAAAACATCACAATTTAACGATTTTTCACGAAAAACAACAGTGACATTTTCTTATCATTTTCATAGTTTGACACGTTACTTTTCCTCATGTTTGTGACCAACTTTACGGAAATGAACTGTCAAGACAATTATTATTATTATTTTTTTTCAATTTAAAAGTTAAATGTGACAAAAACGGCCAGATATAAAAAGTTATTTAGAGTTAAGTCTATTTTTTGGACGACAGATCGAACAAAAAATACTTAAATTTAACTTTAAAAATTGTCATGATTATTATTTTTTGGGTTCTCGCTATAATATTGTGACCTGAATAATCGCAATTATGGATTAACCTGGCGATCGGGACGTCCCAAACCCGGGATCGACTTCTCCGTCTGAAAAAGCTGTTCTGAAGCTGTAAACGCGCCAATAAAAACGTTCCAAAAGCTTAGTGAGAGCTAGGAACCGGGTATATACCTACTTCCTGCTTTTGCTGTTTGAAAAAATCCGACAATGCAAGTTCCTCGTAATGTAAAGCGTCTAACTCCGCTTTATAACGTAAGAACAAATCTGATTTCATTCTCAATTCAAGCCAGCTTAAACGTTGAACATGAAGCGACCGCGCCTTCCCATTCTCTATAGAACGTCTTAAAGATTAGAGTCTTTTGTGCTGAGTCCACGCTGAGCAAATTGTGTCTTTTCAATGCGTTTCATCTCCTTTGTTCCTTTAAGTTGTTGGCGTCTGGGAACGTCCTGGAATTGTCTCGACACATTTTCATTACAATAACGCCGCACTTTGACTGTCGGGGTTTTGTCTTTAACGCGCTCCCGTTTCTCCCGATTCACGTCCACATTTCTGATCGGCGTTCACTCGGAAAGAACAAAAGACGATGATGAATGTTCTACGTGTTTTTTCATCTTTTTCTCCAAATGCGTGATCATCTGACGTGGACTAGCACATTTTTTATCATATTTCCTCGTGGCGTGGATAAATCATTTGTCCTGCCACGTATCAATCATAAAACGCACCTATCGCTCACCTGCAGCCGCGTGCGGTTCTTCCCCACGTTTCCGCGTGCCTAAGCGCATGGATCTATCATAATATAGTTCCCTCAGTGTACGGGGCAAAATGAAGACGGAGAAAGACAGTTCGAGCTGAAGCAGAAGTGGACAGAAATCTACGGGAGACGAGAGATGTGATGCGCACGTGTGTGTTGTATCAGTCCGCACGGGGGAGTGGCATGTGCACGGGGGAGTGGCATGCGCACGGGGGAGTGGCATGTGCTTGGGGGAGTGGCATGTGCACGGGGGAGTGGCATGTGCACGGGGGAGTGGCATGTGCTTGGGGGAGTGGCATGCGCACGGGGGAGTGGCATGTGCTTGGGGGAGTGGCATGTGCACGGGGGAGTGGCATGTGCACGGGGGAGTGGCATGTGCTTGGGGGAGTGGCATGCGCACGGGGGAGTGGCATGTGCTTGGGGGAGTGGCATGCGCACGGGGGAGTGGCATGCGCACGGGGGAGTGGCATGCGCACGGGGGAGTGGCATGTGCTTGGGGGAGTGGCATGTGCACGGGGAGTGGCATGTGCACGGGGGAGTGGCATGTGCTTGGGGGAGTGGCATGTGCACGGGGGAGTGGCATGTGCACGGGGGAGTGGCATGCGCACGGGGGAGTGGCATGCGCACGGGGGAGTGGCATGCGCACGGGGGAGTGGCATGCGCTCGGGGGAGTGGCATGCGCGCGGGGGAGTGGCATGCGCGCGGGGGAGTGGCATGCGCGCGGGGGAGTGGCATGAGCGCGGGGGAGTGGCATGCGCGCGGGGGAGTGGCATGCGCGCGGGGGAGTGGCATGAGCGCGGGGGAGTGGCATGCGCGCGGGGGAGTGGCATGCGCGCGGGGGAGTGGCATGCGCGCGGGGGAGTGGCATGCGCGCGGGGAGTGGCATGCGCGCGGGGGAGTGGCATGCGCACGGGGGAGTGGCATGCGCACGGGGGAGTGGCATGCGCACGGGGGAGTGGCATGCGCACGGGGGAGTGGCATGCGCACGGGGGAGTGGCATGCGCACTTCCACCTGCGTTCTCAAATCGCCGAAAAATCGTCCATTGCGCCTTTAAGAGAAATATTACTTTTCTAAAATGTATAAAAAATGTATCACACAATAGCAAATTTTTTAGGTTTAATAAATTCACTTCCTGTTTGTAAATGATGACATCACACTAGGAAATTACCCAGCAAACACCGGGAAAAAAAACATCTATTACATTTAAGTGGCAAATAAAAATAAATGAGAGCCACTTTATTTTGTTGAATTAATGTTTAGAGAGTCAAAACATTATTTGTGTAAATTATGCATAAACTTTGACTGGAATGAAATGGAATATTGTGATGTCACTTCCTGTCCTTTTCTACAGACGTTTTCACCACAAAAACCTGCTCGATTGGTGCAAAACTATCATTTATATGCACAACAGGTATAAATACAGCAAATAAAGTCAAAATTAAAACATCGTAAAAACCTGTCATAGGAACTTTAAGTTCTGTGGAGGACAACAATCAAAACATCGCATAATGTGTGACTTTTAAAGATTTTTACCTAGAATACAGAAATGAAAAATGTTACAAGAGTTCACTGTGAAACCACCTTTTCCCCTTGTTATATTGACATCGTTATTGAGTATTAATAAGTTCTAGTCGAGTTTGAATGACTCTTTTGCCGCTCACGTGACACAAACAGGAAAGAGAAACTTTTCACCTTTCTGAGCAGGGACTTCATCTCCAGGGACCAGGCGGCCGGGTAACTGGGGTGCACTTTGTGGAAGGTCTGAAGGATCTCGCTGGCCGGAGTGTTGGACCTCATCACGAACGGCCTCTGAAAAAAGCAGCATCAAATATAGAAAAACAGACAAATATTACCCTCGAATATCATCTTATATTGCAAGGATTTACAGTCTGACATCAGGACGTTACGTGGGCTCGAACTCTCAACTGAAGAACACATTTCTATGTAGATTCAAAACCATAATGACACTCACAGTTTTTACACTTTGAACCTGGGATAAAGTCAGTCGAATTAGCGAAAATGACGCCTAAACCAGGAAAAATCCAGGATCGGAAACAGAAACTGGACGAGATCCAAACCGGGTCCAAGAGAGTTTACGCCGCGCACCTCGAAACTCATCTCTCAGAACGTTCGGCACGACAAATACGTGCTTGACTTTGAGTGAGAGCGCGCGCTGTGGGCGACGCACGACTGCTTTTGTTCACCGCGGCCTCAGTCTTAGTCATCCACTTTACATCAGAAACAAACAGAAACAAACAGAGACAAACAGAAACAAACAGAGACAAACAGAAACAAACAGAAACAAACAGAAACAAACAGAAACAAACAGAGACAAACAGAAACAAACAGAAACAAACAGAAACAAACAGAAACAAACAGAAACAAACAGAAACAAACAGAGAACTTGACTTTTTACGCCTGTTCATGTTTGTTTGCCGACACGAATCGTACAAAAACACACCGGGTTATATCACTAAACCAGGACTAAACCAGGACTAAACCAGGACTAAACCAGGGCTAAACCAGGGCTAAACCAGGGCTAAACCAGGACTAAACCAGGGCTAAACCAGGACTAAACCAGGGCTAAACCAGGACTAAACCAGGGCTAAACCAGGGCTAAACCAGGGCTAAACCAGGGCTAAACCAGGGCTAAAACAGGGCTAAACCAGGACTAAACCAGGGCTAAACCAGGACTAAACCAGGACTAAACCAGGGCTAAACCAGGACTAAACCAGGGCTAAACCAGGACTAAACCAGGGCTAAACCAGGGCTAAACCAGGGCTAAACCAGGGCTAAACCAGGGCTAAAACAGGGCTAAACCAGGACTAAACCAGGGCTAAACCAGGACTAAACCAGGACTAAACCAGGACTAAACCAGGGCTAAACCAGGACTAAACCAGGACTAAACCAGGGCTAAACCAGGACTAAACCAGGGCTAAACCAGGACTAAACCAGGACTAAACCAGGACTAAACCAGGACTAAACCAGGGCTAAACCAGGACTAAACCAGGACTAAACCAGGACTAAACCAGGGCTAAACCAGGGCTAAACCAGGGCTAAACCAGGACTAAACCAGGACTAAACCAGGACTAAACCAAGACTAAACCAGGACTAAACCAGGGCTAAACCAGGGCTAAACCAGGACTAAACCAGGACTAAACCAGGACTAAACCAGGACTAAACCAGGACTAAACCAGGACTAAACCAAGACTAAACCAGGACTAAACCAGGACTAAACCAGGACTAAACCAGGTCTAAACCTAACTAAGGTAAAAACAATCCTATTTCCATGGCAACAAGCAGAAAAGTTACATGTGAACCTTTAGGATAAAAAGCTGTTGAGTTCATGCCTTTTTACTGTTGTGAAGTTGTTTTTTTATCAAGCGATTGAAACATTGAAGCTCGGATTTGTTTCCGTGACACCCGGAATTAAACTTCACCAGACGAGACCGGGCCGAGGATTAATAAGTATATTTCATTTAAATCAATTCCAATTACACGGCTCCGGAAATATCTCCCTTTTCCATCTCCTCGCGTTGTCACGGCGATCGGTCTCGGATCTCCCGCGCGGAAGGACAGAATCCAATCACAGCGTCGTCCCCGTCGGCGATGAACGCACTGCGGTCGTTTGGTTTTATACGGTTTGTTTACCTGTCCTCGCAGCAGCTCGTAGGCGGCGACGCCCAAAGACCACCAGTCCACAGAGAAGGTGTATCCCGGATGAGACCCCTCCAACGTCTGGAACAGCTCCGGTGCTGAAACACACACGTTCACAAAGGTTTTCACTCGGTTTTTTGCTCAGTTTGCTTTTTCAACATGGACATTTTCACTCGGAAACAACATTTTCCTGGTCGGAACCTGCAGACGTTTTATTGTTTCATTTATTTCACGCGGATGTTGTTTTCTCAAAGATCAGCCCTCAACAACATTTTACTTCACTAGATTTAACAGATTGTACAGAAGGATTTGTTCATATCGAAGTCCAAGCCTGCATAAAATTAAATAAAATTGAATAAAATTACATTAAATCAAATTAAGTAACAAATATGCACAGGATAGAGTGCAAAATTTGCACTTACGGGTTCCGAAAATCACATTTAAACCTGATTCTGTCAAGTTTTTCTCGGATTGTATGTTAATATTAAAGCATTTTGGGTAATTTTACATTTTGTTAAAACTTGACATGATTCAAATCTTGTAAAACATTGTTTTCTTACATTTATGAATGAATTTAAGATTTATCCCAGTTCACCTGCAGCCGTGTGCAGTCGTAGTGTCAAACTTGACGTTTTATCTTCTGATTACGTCTGTTGTCAAGGTAATATATTGTTTTCTATAATATTATATATTATGCCAGAAGTCTTGTGCAGTGTTTGTGAAGCTAAATTGTGGGAAAAACATCCAGCACGGTTCATGAAAGCCAAAACAGCACATGCGTGTCCTTATTCACGACTAGATCATTATCTACATGTAAAACACATGTATAGCTTTGTTTTTACACCATTTTCTTCATAATTTAATAATGAATATGAATGAAATTATTCATTTTTGTCGTCGGGATGTCGTGGTTTATAGTCTCGTCGTTACTGCTGTTTTCTTTCAGAGCATTTAAGAAACAACAAAACAGTTTTTCCCCGTTAGCCTCGGTGCGCCCCTGGAGGAGAGAAGGTGCAATTACAACGCATCAGACGCGCTTATTTCCATCCAGCCAACTGTCACCATGCATCACCGCGGCGACTCGGCTGTGCTTCCCTAACGTTTTGAGTGAAAATGGTCACCGCGTGTGCTCATTTCCTCCACCACGGGTCGGTTGGAGGTTGAGATGAGGATCGTGAGACGAAAAAACCCCGAAAGAAGTCGTGAATTATGAACGTGTCGAGAAGGAGGATCTGGCCCGGGCGAAATCACTGAAATAACCGAAGAATTTAGAATATTTTATAGCCGTAGACGAATGTTACTGCATATACTATAAAAAAAAGTCAAATAATCCTCACGAATGTTCCACAGTATGGCATTAACTGTATCTATGGTGCGCCATATTCAGCACATATACTGTATATGCAGGCTACAGGTGAGATCTGTGCGCCTCTCCGCAGATCTGACCTGTGGATGAAGATAAGTGTACTAGACAAGGGAAAGGTTTCGTAGTGGTCCTTTAAGAGAGAAGGTTACATCATGTGATCTTTTCTGATCAGACTTCAGACTCTTTTCTGATTACAAAAATGAAAATGAAATAAGAAACGGTTAAAAAAGTTTATCCATCTATTTATCTCCATTTATTCATCATCTATCTATTTATTATTTATTTATCATCTATTTATCTATCAATCTATATCTATCTATCTATCTATCTATCATCTATTTATTTATCTATTACTCATCTATCTATTTATTTATCATAAATCTATCTATCTTTTTACCATCTATCTATCATCTATCTATTTATCTATAAAAAAGATAAAGATAAATAGATAGATAAACTTTAAAAACGTTTTTCTATCTATTTATCTCTCTCTCTATTTATTCATAATCTTACTATCTATTTATTATTTATTTATCATCTATTTATTTATTTATCTATCTATCATCTATCTATCTAGCTATCTATGTTTTTAACCATCTATCTAACTATTTATTTACATATCATCTATTTATTTATATATCTATTACTCATCTATCTATATCTATCTATATATCTATTTATTTACCATCTATCTATCTATCCATCTATCTATCTGTTTATTTACCATCTCTCATCTATCTTGTTACCAATCTATCATCCATCGTTCTCCCTCTGAATCTTGCAAACGACTGTTAAAAATGCTGACGATTCGTCCGACGGACGCGTTCTACATGGACCTAATGACACAATATCACCACCTTTTCTTAGTTTGATGGTTTAAATACAGTATCTAAGTCGTAACAATTCAAAATACGCCCTGAAATGTCTAATACATAATAATAAATACTATTATTAAACACATTGACTACATCTGCCGGCGCACTGTGGAATAAAGACATTAAAAGTACAATAAGAGCGTTAAAAAGTCTTAAAAATGTGGAAAAACCAAACAATACCTCGTTTATTTCAGTTCCAAACTGTTTCTCACTTTTGTAACGCGATGGCGGCTTAATTATTCACCGCAATAAATGTATAAGTGATAAAAAAGAGACAAAAAAACGCTGTGAAATTAGACGCAGACAGCACAGAGCGGTCTCATTTTGACCCTAACGCCATTTTAACGTGTTTCTGGGATGAAAAGCCACAGTTTTGAAGTGTCACACGAGATTTGCACGAACTGGCTCAATAAATAATAAATAAAAACAGTCATAAAATAAAGAAAAGACAGAAAAGTCACGGGAAAATCATACATTGGGAGTGTCATTTATCCTCCGTGTTGATTCGGTTTTGGACAAATACACAAATATATCAGCGCCGCGGTGAAACAAACGGCACTTTACGACACGAAAACAAACGCGGGCGGAGCCTCTAAAAATAATGCTAAGCGGATTAGCTGCTCCTCCACATACAGCAAATCCAGACGTTGACCGTGTGTCCAAAATGGCATCGCCGGCTTAACGCAATTAGACGACGCAAATCTAATGATACTGTGTTCCTGCTGGTGCAATCGGATTATCGACGGTTATTATTGTACAGTCGTGACCTGAGCAGTCGGGAAGGTTCACGTTCCGTGTCCGGCGGGAGTTTACAGTGACTTCTAGTGGCCGTCACGTCGCCGGCGGAACGGAAGCGGTGACGGTGAAACGACTGCGACCGCTTCATAATTCATAACTTCAGACGCGATGAGACGTGAAAGTGAGCGTTTTGGGGTCTTTGTGCAGGCGTCTTACCCATGTATGGCTTGGTTCCTGCGATGGACGTTGCCTTCAGGTCGTCTTTCACAATGGCAGCGATGTTGAAGTCGGTGAGATGCACGTGGCCTGTGAAGACGATGACATCATCAACATCGGGGATGATTCAATTGTTGTTTTGACGTTCAAATGGAACTAATGCATTGACGTTTTAAGTCTGCAATACAACCTTAAAGTGACTGTTAAGTTTATTTGTGTTAATATATTCATGTAAATGCAATTCTATAAATGTTGCATAAATAATCTGGGGCCCTCAAACAAAGAGCTTCAAACAAAACACATCATATTAGTAACAACTCTCATTAGTTGATTAGTCCCGAAATGTCCTTGCACCGCCCCTGCTCCAGCGTCACTCGGGGCCCCCCTCCTGCTCTTCTGCAGAACAGACCGAGGCTCGATAAACACTACAGACGGCAAACTGTTTACACTTTCTGTTGCATTTATGAAAAACACGACTTGGACTTTTGTGAGACGTTCAACCGCATTGACTTTGCGACAGCAGCTGGACACATCGGTGGATCAATTAGTGTCATGTCTGTGTCCTACATATCA
>NW_027315779.1:513114-515614 GCF_026437365.1 Eucyclogobius newberryi
AAAAGAGGGAGTAAAAAAAAAAGACAAAGGGGAAAACTTAAGGACAAGAGCGACTGCGGGGTCACCGTCTATAAACAATCCACCAGTTTGTAGAGTGACCTGAGCAACTTAGAAAGACACATTTGAACCATAAAGTGCACCACAAATCAAATAAAGCTTAAAAACACTGGACTACAGTTGAGTCCGGCACAATGGCACATGACACGGACCTGGATGTTGTTGTACGCGATTTCATGAGTCAAAATGTGTTGATTCAGAAGGTTGGATTAATGCAGATGAATATAAAACGGTCCTGCAGGTGTTTAAGCCAAACGTGTGGAAGTTATGACACAAAGAGTGTTTACATGCACTTACCATGTTCGTCCAGCAGGATGTTGTCAGGTTTGATGTCTCTGTGGAGGGGAAAACACAAGATGACGAGATTAGTGTTGAGCCCACATCAGATTTGCAACTCATTTCAGCACAAATAATTACACGTTAGCGTCAGGGCAGCATTTGATCAAAGCTGGATTTGCAGAGATCTGGTTTGGGATAATACAGTCGGGGCCGTGCAAACACAAGCGTCTAAATATTTGCATAGATGTAGGAATATAGCGCTGCCTGGACTGAAACGCAAGAGATAACAAGAAACCATACAGCTGTTCAGCTTAACACAGTGATTAGCTTTGGAGATCTATTTAGATTAGGTTTTGTTTATCATTTGTACATCTTCACATTGGTATTACAGTACAGCAGTGTGTAACTCAGACTGGGGGAGGACGGCTGCCAAAACGATGACATTTCTTTACGAGACGGTTCACAATTTCAGTTCGATTTTTTGCACAATTGTGTTGACACTTTAAAGAAGAAACTAAAGTCATACTCTTTGTGTAGACTTTAGATAGAAAGTGGTGCCATTCTTCAATCCTAAAGACGTGGGTGTTGTCAGCCGAATGGCCCACCACCACAACAACAACAACAACAACAACAATGGTAAGGGTGAATATTTGTGATCACAGGTTTATGTGGCATAGGCCCCGCCCTCCAGCTAAAAGTATGACACGATCAAACTCTACCACGTTCTCTCCCCAGAGTCTGTGGGAAATTACAGAAGTGGCACATTTCCCCCCAAGCCAAGCGGGATCAACCCAAAACAGATCCCGGCTCAGATCCCGACTCAGGTCCCGGCTCAGGTCCCGGCTCAGATCCTGGCTCAGATCCTTTCTCAGATCCTGGCTCAGATCCTTTCTTAGATCCTGGCTCAGATCCTGGCTCAGATCCCGGCTCAGATCCCGACTCAGGTCCCGGCTCAGGTCCCGGCTCAGATCCTGGCTCAGATCCTTTCTCAGATCCTGGCTCAGATCCTTTCTTAGATCCTGGCTCAGATCCTGGCTCAGATCCCGACTCAGGTCCCGGCTCAGGTCCCGGCTCAGATCCTTTCTCAGATCCTTTCTTAGATCCTGGCTCAGATCCTGGCTCAGATCCCGACTCAGGTCCCGGCTCAGATCCTGGCTCAGATCCTTTCTTAGATCCTGGCTCAGATCCTGGCTCAGATCCCGACTCAGGTCCCGGCTCAGGTCCCGGCTCAGGTCCCGGCTCAGGTCCCGGCTCAGATCCTTTCTCAGATCCTGGCTCAGATCCTTTCTCAGATCCTGGTTCAGATCCTGGCTCAGGTCCCAGCTCAGGTCCCGGCTCAGGTCCCGGCTCAGCTCTGGAGAAGGCCCCTCTGCTCCTCCAGGATGCGCGAGAGGTCGAACGCAGTGAGCGCTTTTCCCCCGCGGAGCACGAAGTCAACCGTAACCTCTTAAATAAGTCAACCACATCTACATCATTTACACGAGACTCGCGCTGAAGCCGTCTGATTTTCCCGCGGTCCGTTCGTTTGGGTGAGAGGAACAGCAGGTGGAGCTGTGGGAGCGGCCGGGACACCTGAGAAGAGGGACAGGTGCTGACCGGGACAGCTCCGGACAGCACGGAAACACGGCAGCCATTTTGGAGCACATGTTCGTCGACGTCCCTCGCAGTTTCACGGAGTCACGGCGATTCTAACCATGTTCACTGGAGAATTTACGCATTCGAGCGCAACGATACGTACATTTTAGCGTACGCAAAGAAAAGAGTGCTAACGCTGAACATTGTAGTTATTGAGTTAAGTTAGTTTAAGTCTAATCTGCCTCTGTTCATGTCAGTTCTCGATGGAAGGTCGAAAAGTTTCACCGTTTTTTTTTCTTCGTTCGGCCACGAAATTCGAGTGTAAATTGAAATTCAAGAGAGCACTTTGTCCTCCGCGCTTTCCTCTCTCGACACATTCCCCGCAGCTTCGCTTTGAACGGGAGGGAAGACAGCCGCGCCCGTCTTTCATTGGCGGCTCGATTCGCCCATTGGAATCAACACAGCAGAATTGGGGAATTAAATCATGTTTGTTGCGGCCGTGAAGTTGTTTCCAAGTGGTTCACGAGCATCTCTAACACTTGATTTCCCACAGGCCGTTATCCTAAATCTTTGTGTGTTTTAACCACGA
>NW_027315779.1:523114-545614 GCF_026437365.1 Eucyclogobius newberryi
TTTAGCGTTTGATGTCTTTTATTCAGACAATTATTTCTGTTGTACACTGAGATTTTAATATATTTTTTTTTAACGAATAAAGTGCATTATTGATCGAAATCAGAAATGTTTTATTCTTTTTTGACATTTTTGATTCATGATGGCGCTTTCTTTGGCCTGTACAGTATTTTAGAGTGTGTATAGTCCAGTATATAGTATATATATATATATAGTCCATTTAACGACTACGATCTGTCAAAGTACAATCATTTTATTAGTCGAGGAATCGAGCGATTATCGAGCGATTATTACGATTAATCATTGCAGCCCTAATATTTAAACTTTATATTCAGTTGTTTCTGGATAAAAAACTCTAACTGAACACAATTGGTTTTGAGGTAAAAAAGAATCTTTTAATATAAACATTTAAAATATGTTCAGATACAAAACCAGAAAGTATCGATATTGTTATCAATAACTGAAAAACGAATGAAGTCATTTTCATATTAAACTGACGCATCCTGCATCATTTTGGACGTTCTAGGCTCAATTTCCACTTGTCCTTGGGCAAGACACTTCTATAATGGACACAAAGAACAAAACTAAAACCAACAAAACAAGACACTCATTCAAGCACGTAACAATACTAGAATAAATTACATAAAAAAAAGACTAAATTGAACCTTTTCTGAACAGTTTTTAAACAGTTACATCCATGAAACGACTAATATTCTCTGTATGTAAAGAACACATTATACAAAGCCTTTTTAATCATCACTGTAGCATCGTAAACGGTAAAGAAGAGTATTTCCTTTAGCATGAAAATTGGGTTTGAAATGACAAATCTACGTAAATAAATAAAGAGACAAAGAGTGAACTGAACGATGGCGCGATCACACGCTAAGACTCACGACATCACTGTTCAGTCTGGAGCCGGCGCGCGTCACGTTGGACCACGCCCGCGGCTCCGTGGGGGTCGCACCGTGCGTTGAGCGCGGCGGAGAGAGCGTCGTGACCCTGGGCTTTTCCCTATCAAACCCGTGAATAAATGGGGTTTTGGACACGTTGCTGTGGCAGCGCTGGCCCGGCCGGGGGGGCGGGAAAGGTCGGGCGTGTAACCCTTAATTAGCTGACATTTGGCTCAAAGGGACGCCGTGGAGAGGACGTGCGCGCCACGAGTGAAAGTAAGCGCGGTTGTCTGTTGGCTTCAAAGGCCACGCTGCCGTCGTGGAACCGGAACGTCAGTAGCGAAACGAAAGCGACGCGAGAGAGGTTTTTAAAACGATGCGACTCGTCTCGTGTCGTGAACGACTCTGTTCAGTCGGACGGAAGTTATTTGAGATGGAAACGGTCTTGAGACGGCTACGGTTTCATCAAAATCAACCAAAATAGGACGAAGAGTAAGTCATATTGAAGCTTCGCCAGCCACTTTTACTATCGGTTGTTGTGTTCGCATCGGTCGGCTGCTCTTTTAGCTCTTTTAACAAGTAATCGAATGTCAAATTAAGAGTTTAATTTGGTCTTGATCCAAAAACGTTTTCTCCCAGGTCAAGATATTATGTTAAATAGATTAAAAGATAGGTATTCTATGACTTCTCAGTTCGGTTGTTCATTTGAAAGTGCATCGTTTTGAAGTGGAGTCGTGCAAATACTTTAAAAAGAAGAGGTCAATCGAAACATTTGAAAAAGAGAATATTTCTGCAAAGGTGTGGGCGTCGACTATCTGTGCCTTTCTATGCAGAGTTTGCCTGTTTCTCTCCATGTCTGAGTGGGCTTCCTCTGGTTTCCCCCGGCAACCAAAGACACGCCCGACCAAGCGGAGATGAGTTTCTGTCTTTGTTACTGTTTACAATGACATGACATCTCGAACCGCTACTACCGCTGCTAATGCTGCTACTGCTGCTAATGCTGCTACTGCTGCTACTGCTGCTACTGCTGCTAATGCTGCTACTGCTGCTACTGCTGCTACTGCTGCTAATGCTGCTAATGCTGCTACCGCTGCTAATGCTGCTACTGCTGCTACTGCTGCTAATGCTGCTACTGCTGCTAATGCTGCTACTGCTGCTAATGCTGCTAATGCTGCTACCGCTGCTAATGCTGCTAATGCTGCTAATGCTGCTAATGCTGCTACTGCTGCTAATGCTGCTAATGCTGCTACTGCTGCTAATGCTGCTAATGCTGCTACCGCTGCTAATGCTGCTAATGCTGCTAATGCTGCTACTGCTGCTAATGCTGCTAATGCTGCTACCGCTGCTAATGCTGCTAATGCTGCTAATGCTGCTACCGCTGCTAGTGCTGCTAATGCTGCTAATGCTGCTACTGCTGCTAATGCTGCTAATGCTACTACCACTGCTAATGCTGCTAATGCTGCTAATGCTGCTACTGCTGCTAATGCTGCTAATGCTGCTACTGCTGCTAATGCTGCTAATGCTGCTACCGCTGCTAATGCTGCTAATGCTGCTAATGCTGCTACTGCTGCTAATGCTGCTACTGCTGCTAATGCTGCTAATGCTGCTACTGCTGCTAATGCTGCTAATGCTGCTACCGCTGCTAATGCTGCTAATGCTGCTAATGCTGCTAATGCTGCTACTGCTGCTAATGCTGCTACCGCTGCTAATGCTGCTAATGCTGCTAATGCTGCTACCGCTGCTAGTGCTGCTAATGCTGCTAATGCTGCTAATGCTGCTACTGCTGCTAATGCTGCTAATGCTACTACCACTGCTAATGCTGCTAATGCTGCTAATGCTGCTACTGCTGCTACTGCTGCTAATGCTGCTGCTGCTGCTAATGTTGCTACTTCTGCTAATGCTGCTAATGCTGCTAATGCTGCTACTTCTGCTAATGCTCCTACTGCTGCTAATGCTGCTAATGCTGCTAATGCTGCTACCGCTGCTAATGCTGCTAATGCTGCTAATGCTGCTACTGCTGCTAATGCTGCTAATGCTGCTACTGCTGCTAATGCTGCTAATGCTGCTAATGCTGCTACTGCTGCTAATGCTGCTAATGCTGCTACTGCTGCTAATGCTGCTAATGCTGCTACTGCTGCTAATGCTGCTAATGCTGCTACTGCTGCTAATGCTGCTAATGCTGCTACTGCTGCTACTGCTGCTACTTCTGCTAATGCTGCTACTGCTGCTAATGCTGCTACTGCTGCTACTTCTGCTAATGCTGCTACTGCTGCTACTTCTGCTACTGCTGCTAATGCTGCTAATGCTGCTAATGCTGCTAATGCTGCTACTGCTGCTAATGCTGCCAATGCTGCTACTGCTGCTAATGCTGCTACTCCTGCTACTGCTGCTAATGCTGCTAATGCTGCTACTGCTGCTAATGCTGCTAATGCTGCTACTGCTGCTACTGCCACTAATGCTGCTTCTGCTGCTAATGCTGCTAATGCTGCTACCGCTGCTAGTGCTGCTAATGCTGCAGCTGCTAATGCTGCTAATGCTGCTACTGCTGCTAATGCTGTTAATGCTGCTACTGCTGCTAATGTTGCTACTTCTGCTAATGCTGCTAATGCTGCTACTTCTGCTAATGCTGCTACTGCTGCTACTTCTGCTAATGCTGCTACTGCTGCTAATGCTGCTAATGCTGCTAATGCTGCTACCGCTGCTAATGCTGCTAATGCTGCTAATGCTGCTACTGCTGCTAATGCTGCTAATGTTGCTAATGCTGCTACTGCTGCTAATGCTGCTAATGCTGCTACTGCTGCTAATGCTTCTACTGCTGCTAATGCTGCTAATGCTGCTACTGCTGCTAATGCTGCTACTGCTGCTAATGCTGCTAATGCTGCTACTGCTGCTAATGCTGCTAATGCTGCTACTGCTGCTACTGCTGCTACTTCTGCTAATGCTGCTACTGCTGCTAATGCTGCTACTGCTGCTACTTCTGCTAATGCTGCTACTGCTGCTACTTCTGCTACTGCTGCTAATGCTGCTAATGCTGCTACTGCTGCTACTGCTGCTACTGCTGCTAATGCTGCCAATGCTGCTACTGCTGCTAATGCTGCTACTCCTGCTACTGCTGCTAATGCTGCTAATGCTGCTACTGCTGCTACTGCCGCTAATGCTGCTACTGCTGCTAATGCTGCTAATGCTGCTACTGCTGCTACTGCTGCTACTGCTGCTAATGCTGCTACTGCTGCTACTTCTGCTAATGCTGCTAATGCTGCTAATGCTGCTACTGCTGCTAATGCTGCTACTGCTGCTAATGCTGCTAACGCCAACAGTCATTGTGCATTTGTAGCAGAAGAATGGAAATGACAAGCCGATTCGTGTTGCTGAAGTGTCTTGCCTAAGGACACGGCAACAGTAGATCCGCAGCTGCTCCACTTTCCCATCAGCCTCTCATCCGAGTCGTAACCGGGCGAGATTGACGTCGACGAGCAGCTCCAGGACAATGAAGCGCACTTAACAATAGCGTTTTGATTGCCGCGTCGAACTGTGTATCTGAAAATGAACATCAGGTCCTAAGCCTAATCAAGCTAATAATAACTCATTTGATCCCATTTTCTCATTCATTAGCGATCCTTGGATAAAGTTCAAGAGCCTCCACGAAAAGAATCACACATTAATTACAGCTGAAGCACTCTGTATCTGAACAGGAGGCTGCGGGAAAGTGGGTCAGGCGGCTCTTAGTTTCAACAACCCGGGACAGAACGGAGTCAATGTTTCTCAACATGACATCGCTGCAGTCGAGATGGGTCGAAAATACATCCATGTGGTACAAATTGGGCTTGATTACATTGATTTTATGACATAGCGGGTGGAGATGGTGGATGAAAACAGGGCTGGACGATGTAGGGTTAAATGCTCAAAAAAGTACATTTTACATAATATGTCCCGTATAAAAGACATTTGTACGAGTGCTTTAAACCACATTATAACACTGATCCTTCATTAGCAACATACCAGTCGTTGTGTTTGGTTTTATTCACGCTTTATTATTCGCCCTGTTCACGAGGTCGTCTTCCCTGATCCGTCTTGAGCCTCACAAAAACGCTTTAAAATGTCCCAGATCTGCGACGTCAACTGTAAAAATCCTTAAAAATCCTCTTGTGCTGTTTTCAAGTCCAGATATCATCGCCAGACTCGTTCAGAGCATCGAATAGCACAGCAACAACACTTTGAACGGTGTTAGCATGTTGAGGCAAGCTAGCTTTTGTTGTCAATTCACTCTGCTGCCAGTAGATGGAGCACAAAGATCAATCCTGACCAGGTTAACGTCCGTCTGACTGATAGAAAGTAACGTCTAAAACGCGAAGACTGAAGCAAAGTGACTCAAGAGCATGTTTAAAGGCCAAAAACCAAACAAATAGCGGCTAAGGTGTCTTTTTACGCAGTTTGTTTGGGTTTCTGTGAATCAAAAGAACATTGTAGTCATCATCTGATCATAGTTATTGCTATCTGGACTTTACGGACTCTCAAACACGTGCGAAGAGACCATTTTATAACAAAAAATAAATAAAATTGTTAAATAAATGTGAAAAAGGACAAAACTATGTGAAATTTTCCATCAATAATACACTTTTTTAGCAAATATTCTCTATTTAGAAGTCTTCCGTCACACCATTCCATCCTTTTTTGGGTTGATAATGTATTTAAACGTCTCGCTGACTGGTCGACTACTAAAATAATCATGAGTCGCAGTCCTTGGGCGCATCTTGGGTCTGACTTGGACGGCGCTCCGAGCGAGTGTTGAGCCGTGGAGGCAGATGGAAGCCGATCCTTTGCTTTTCTCTCGCTCGACTGCCCCTACAAGCTATTAGCAGGATCTAATGGCCTCATTACAGACAGCCATCACGGGGGCCGCGGTAACCGGAGCTGCACCTGGTCACACGACACTGAGGGACCGGAGCGAGCGACAGGAGCGAGCGCTGCACCTGACGCACACTCCGACTGGACCGGCAGGAGCAGGCTTTTCCACCATCACCCTGGGCTCTGGACGACGTGTCTAAAACCCTTTATTATGCTTATTAAAAGAAGATCTTACGTTCCATATGTGAGTGTGATGCCTCGTTACAAAGCTTAGGTCTTCTAGTTTCTGCAGATGTGCACATGAACACTGTCAGGGCTTCAGAACTCACACTACAGAAGCCCAAACATACAAAATACATCCTTTTTTTAGTCTCGCCTGAATATTGTGAATTTATTGGGGCATATTTTTCAATGCAAATCAATGACATATTGGTTTCGTTGAGAAAATAACCTTTAAAATGACGTATAACTTACTGGTGTTGACAATAAGAGTGATGATAAAATAGTACGTCTAAAGTCTGGTTTTAGGCGGACGGTATCGTGTTAAAACTGTAACGACGACATAAACGAGGCAAAAAGGGGAATCCTGACAACAATAGTCAGAAATGTGTTATAACGTGTCTTTGGACGTATTAGTTGAGGTTTAATTATTGCAAAATTATCAGAAAAATGCAGAAATATCCTTCATTAGAAAGATCACAAGATTATTTTTTCTTATTTGTATTTTAAAAAATCAGTCATTTTTGTAGCATGTTTTTCTTTGTTTGAAATGATAAACTCAATGCGCCAATTTTACCAATCTTCAAAACAACATTCACAATAATATCTACATTTTGACATAACTCTGGATAAACGACAATATTAAAAGTACTTCCTGCCACTGATGCAATAACAATAAACCCTTTTTTATAATGAACAGATCAGAAAAAACATGTAGAATATAATAAAAGTGAGTGAGTCATAATGAGTCATAGATATGTTAATTATTCAACCTTTATTCAAGCAAATATTCATGTCCAACAAAAATAAAAGTGAAAAAGTGAGTGCATAGAAAACGCAGTAAATACACGTTCCTTTTCCTTGTTGCAGAAACAGCACAGTTAAAGCTTCACTGTGTCACTTTTCCGGTGAACGCTCCGTTCTCCACTCTGGCTTTAAACGCATCGATCCCACTGCACAGGTGATTCTGGAGCAATAAAAGCACTTGAATGTTGAAAAGTTACGCAGTTCATCTTTAATTCTTACAACGTGAGTTTAATGCAGCTTTTTCCCGTTTTTATCCCGACGTTACAGTTTTTCAGACGTATTACAGTCCATAAATATAAAGGCTATTCAAGTTTTGTTTTTATGCCCTGGTGGACACAGTATTCTCTCTCTCTCTCTCTCTCTCTCTTTCTTTTTCTCTATCTTCATCCTCACTCTCTCTACCTTCATCCTCTCTCCTTCTCCCTCTATCTTTGTTCTCTCTCTCTCTCTCCGCCTCTCTGTCATCGTTCTCGCTCTCTCTACCTTCATCTTCTCTCCTCCCTCTATCTTTGTTCTCTCTCTCTCTGCCTCTCTGTCTTCATTCTCTCTCTATCTGTCTCTTCGTTCTCTTGCTCTTTGTCTCTCTACCTCTTTCTCTCTACATACTCTCTCTTTCTACTCTCTTTCTCTCTCATTGCTCTCTCTCTCTCTTGCTGTCTCTCACTTTTCTATCACTTTCTATCTTTTCCCTTCATCCTTCACTCTCTTTGTTCTCTTTCTCTCTCTTGCTCTCTGTCTCTGTTCACTCTCTCTCTCTTTATTCTCTCTCTTTGTCCTCTCTCTCTTTATTCTCTCTCTCTATCTGTCTCTTCATTCTATTGCTCTTGCTCTTTCTCTTCATCATCTCTCGCTCTCTCCGTCCTCTCTCTTTCTACTCTCTTCTCTCTATCAATCTTCATCCTTTCTCTCTGTGTCTGTCTTTTTTCTATCTCTCTTCGTTTTCTCTGTACATATTGATACATTTTAATCTCTTTCTCTCTTTGTATGTCTTTGTTGTTTTTCTCTCTCCATCTCTCTCTCTCTCTCTCTCTCTCTCTCTCTCTCTCTCTCTCTCTCTCTCTCTCTTTCTCTGAATGAAGACTCAGAAATCCTTCCATTCGATTTTCCACATCTCGTCCCTTCTAACTGAACAGTGCCGCCAAATGGCACTTAAGTTCTGGATGCTTCTTAGGGCTGTGCATTTAATCAAACTAAGAGCTAATATTTCAAATTGTCCAAGATCATGTTTTGTTTTTATCGAAAGGCCGGAAGCCAATCCTGGGGCTTAATATTCAAATACACCACAAAATGCTAATTAAAATCGAGAAGAAAAAAAAAATTTGGGCAAAAAATAGATGATGTTATGAATGTTTTTTTTGGAAGATATACAAAATTTGAATAGCAAATATATTGTTTATAGTTGGAAAAAATGCTGCAAAAAAAAGAAAAATCACTTACTCCAGAAAATATTATTTTCCGGACTATAAGTCGCACCAGCCATAAAGGCATAATAGAGAAGAAAAAAACATATAGAAGTTGCACTGGAGTATGAAAATGTGTAAAAAATAACAAATAAAGTGTAAAAATAACAAATAATATCACATATAAGTATAAATATAGTATAAATATAAGTATAAGTCGCACCCCGGCCAAAAGTATGAACAAAGTCTGGAAAATACAGTAAAAAAAAGAAAGACATTGTTGTAAATGTCATGGTTTGGTTCTATTGGACCTGTTTGAGCTCGACTCACACAATGAAAGCCCAGACTGATCATCGCAGGTCCTTTTTAATCTCCCAGTTGCATTTTCGGCGTGATATTGTCTTAGCCCGGCGCATGCAGCACGTTCAAATCCCCACAGTGTTAAGAACCCCACTCAGCAGCCAGCGCACGCCCCCGACATAAACCCCCTTTTGAATTCACAGCCCAGTCCGAGTGAGTCCTGCTTCCTCTCGCCGCCGCCGCCGCGCTAACATAAACCGCCTCTGACAAGTGTGAGAAAGACAAAGGTGTTCTCTCTGCGTCCGTGGCATTTTGGTTTTTGTGCAAACGCTCAGAGGAGGATGACGGCGTCGAGCGGCAAAACATCGCGGAGAAACTGGCCAGGATTCATCGCACGTTCGTTTGGCTCTTTGACTCGTTTTTGACAAGCCGGAGCGCGTGGAGAAGAGCCCGCCGCACGCCAACAAACTCTGCAGCCGAATTACGAGCCATGAATAAATCACACAGACAAAGTCGCTGCAGAGTGTTTTGCGAAAACTGTCAAGTCTGGTCGCTCTTCCGCCCCAAAAACCCGCCTTTTATCCGTGTATTTTAACAAGCGCTCTGATCATCAAAGTGTGTCTACAGTTTTTGGGGGTATCTGGGGTTCTCAAAATACGTCTTGTGTCCCACTTGTGGCCAACCAGATGCAGAAAACACCGTGGTTTTTTTCAGAAATACAAAAAGTCTTCGTTGAGCATGTTTGGCGAAAAGGGGGCGTCGACGGGAAACCAGGGGTTGCCGTGAGATCGTGCGAAGAAAGTCCCGATTTGACGATTGTTCGCGGTCGTTGACGCCGCGATCAAGCAACAGTGGAATCCTTCCCGCTGTTGTCATTAACGTTGTCCGATAAGTCGCCATTCTACGTATTTGTGACCAGCTTCATTGAATCCAGCGTATTATTGCGACAGTTAAAAAAGCCCTTTAGATTTATGCTTACTTTTTTGGACTATTGACCTTATTCCGCCCCGCCCTCTTTTCCCTCTTTTCCCTGTGATTGGCACTTCTGTTGTGATGGCACTTCCGGTCCAGCGGGAACGCCGTTGGTTTTAAATGGAGAACGAGGGAAAAGTCTCGCTGCTAAAACATGTTATAAAGTAGATTGATTTGTGTAAAATGTTCAATGTTCACATGATTAACAAGTCAACAATGTTCCTGGGCACGAAAACGACTTTTTAGTCCGTGTAGAACTTATTTTCTCGGTCGGCAGCCCTATCAAACTTATACAACCGGAAGAAGGTTTATGTCGTAAGGCGGCGCCCAGACAGGCTCCTGGAATAAGGTGAATAGATTTAATGAAATAACCACAGTTATCGGTGAACTCTAGAGCGTCTAAAGAGTCGACTTCTCGCCATGCGTTTGTTTCCAAGGACAGAAGAAGCCTTGAATGCGAACCAATTCACGACTACATCGGATGACATCACAGTTGGTGGAGATGTTCATCACGTGTCTCGGAGGAAAAACATACTGTCAATGGACAAAACACTCAATCCACCTTGAATTATACCGGGCGTAACCGAGAAAGCATCTGAACCAGAAGCAACGTACCAGGATCCCTATGACAACCACTATCGGCGGAAACAAGTGCAGTGTCTCGAGTTCCTACTCATTAACGGTGAGGAAATAACCGTTGACTTCCCGTAACTTGGATTATAATGATTCGAGAAGCACGAGAGGAGAAAGAGAAAGAGGAGAAGCTGCGGCTGCATCGGGAGATCGAGGTGCGAGCGGAAAAGAACCAAGCAGAGACCGGACTTTCGGACTAAATGAGCATATTTTATTCAAAACTATTCATTAATACTGACACGGGCGTGGCTTGTAGACCTGTCGATTAAAACGTTCTCAGCTCATCATCAAAATCGACAAAGGTTTTGATCGCAATTCGTCCATTTTTCGTTTCTTTTGCCCAGGCCCAGGCGATGCACTGTGTAACTTTCTTGTTCTTTCCTTTGCTTGGAATGCTCCACATTATGGCATTAAACCTCTCTAGGGCTGTAGTCGGCTAAAGGAATTATCGCTCACGACATCGGCACGGTGCTGGCAAAAACTCTCAAAACGTTGTATCTCTCGGACAGATCTGACCTACGCCGCGACACGACCAGCAGGTGGCAGGAGTTCCCACAAATATTTACCAGCGTATTTGTCTGTAAACGGGCGGATTAAACTCACAACACACTCCCAGATCTCCCCGGCCAGAACTGAATGAAAAAAAGGTGCAACTTACGGTCCGGAAAATACGGTAAATCATTTTAATCCCAATACAATCAGTTGAATAATGAAGCCGTTGGTCGACTGAGACTCAATCGACCAATTCATTGACTTTAACGACTTAACGATATCGCTCACAGAAAAGATGCTTGCGTTTCAAGGTATTTCTTTAGCGCTTAAACGCACGTGAAATTGCGCACGGAAAAACGCTTGATAGATAAGTTTAAAGCCACGCTGCGGGATATTCTAGGCAAATCTACGTCATCTCCACGGAGACAAGCAGGGGGCGTGCCGGCGTATTTGAGGTGTTTACGATCAGCCTTCCTTCCGGCGCAGCTCGTAATCTTCTGGTTTTAGAAGATTTTTCGGCGGCGATTGGACCTGATTCTGATTTCTTAACGTGTTGAAAACCTGAGCTCTGGAAGCATCCGTTTCCTCAATGCGCATTCACGAAAACCCACGCTCCTTCTCCCGCTATTTGTGATGAGAGATAAAACATTAACGCGTAACATGAATAAGGGATGGGCGACAGTCAGGGAAGATCGAGCCCCGTTCCAGCTGTAGCTTCACGTATTCGCGTTCAATTCGCCAGATTTAGAGGAATTGCGGATGTTTTTGCAGCTCTGAGAAAAAAACAACACGACACAAAATATGGAGAAGCTCGGGAAATGGCCAATGAATTATTTGATGCGGTTCGCCACGTCGAGAGAAAAATTAGCTCTTGACTCGTGACACAGAAGAAGAAAAGCTGCCATTTAAGACAGGAAACTGAGGCAAAATGAAGAACAAATTAACACGGTCTACACCTGTGCTTCTCAAGGCGGGGTCCGTGTACAAGTGGTGGTACGCAAGCTTCTTCTGGTGGTACACGGACTCCAGCGATATTTACTTCACTAGCAAGGACCACGCCACAACAACGGAATATGAAAGAATGTTTATTGATAATAACGACGGTGGAGCGACGATGGAGCGACGGTGGAGCGACGGTGGATCAACGATTGGAGCGACAATTCGAGCGACGATGGAGTGACGGTGGAGCGACGGTGGAGCAACGATGGAGCGACGGTGGAGCGACGGTGGAGCGACGGTGGATCAACGATTGGAGCGACAATTCGAGCGACGATGGAGTGACGGTGGAGCGACGGTGGAGCAACGATGGAGAACGATTGGAGGGACGATGCAGCGACGGTGGAGCGACGGTGGAGCGACGATGGAGAACGATTGGAGCGACAATGGAGCGACGATGGAGCGACGATGGAGCGACGATGGAGAACGATTGGAGCGACGATGGAGCGACGATGGAGCGACGATGGAGCGACGAGAGTTGGCTGGGTAGAGACTCAGGATGGGGGCTCTGTCTCGGGTAATCAGCCCCGCCCCCTCTGTAGATGGTGATGTGTTAAGGTGGAGATGATAGAGACATGAGGTGGGAGGGCGGGGTCGAGAGAGCAGGCGACAAGAGATGCTGTGAATAGGCCTTATGAATAGGGCTTCTGGGTAATTAGAGGTGTGGTTAAAGAGTGGGGCGTGTTTACTGGAGGAGAGATTGAGGCGTGGTCCCGCTCCTGAACCCACGTTGACCATTAACATCTCCAACCACACTTTTAATTTACATTACATTTGATTCACGTTTTTGCTCTTCCGTGAGAACTTTCTTTCTTAAAACTACTGTGGCAAAGAGTTTTTTTTTCTAATTAAGACATGTTTTAGCATCAATTTAGACCTGGTTCTACTCGGATTATTCAACCATTCAAGCAGGATATCCATGGAGACATGTCGGACCTATGGAGAGGAAAGATATTAAGGGAATTTTGGAGCAACTAAAACTATAACTTCAATGAAATTTCAATTGGTGTTGGGCAGGTTCCATAGATTTTTTCCCCCAAACTTGTCCCCAAGTAATTCCATTAGTAACTGCGTTTGTGAGCGATGAGAGTAACTAATTACCAGACAACGAAACTATTAAATTAAAAAAAAAGTGTCCAAAATGCACCCACCGCTGACTGTTCAAGTAAAATTAGCAATATTCAGCCTAATTTAGCCTGCACCACACCAAATATACTCAATACTACTACGGTACTATATACTCCAAACTCCCTCTATTGTTGTCTGTTTTTACTCCCATCAAAATAACAATTAAAAGCCCACACGTCTCGCTTGAACCTATGAAATATCGGGAACGTCCTGACGCTGCTTCTGATTGGTCGCCTTTGCGCTCGATCTAACTTCTCATCTTACTCTGCCAAACGGAGGCGAAAATTTCCGATTTCAACCGTCCTATTTAAATCCCGCATTATCCTTTTTGCGATTGCTCTCTCGCTCAACGCGCTCAACTCAACTCAACGCACTCATGGGATTGACTGTTTCCTGTAGTCCTGGTTTTAAAAGCGTCAAGTCTGAGATGGCGTAAGCTCCCGTGTCCCTGGAGACCGTCCTGAATGGAAACTTCGCTGACCGGTTTTGCGACACCGACGCGGGACTTTCCATCGCGGTGCGCCGGGGGGAATCAGGCCCGAAGAACCAAAGTGCCGTCAATCGCCACGGCAACGCGGGGCCCGGGGCGTGTCCCTCGCCCGCTCTTTCCACTTGTTCAGAGTCCGGGGAGACGCTCCTCCTTCTTGACACTCGCTCAGACGTGAATAATTCAGACTCCGGAGAGCGAGAACGAGAGGCGACGACGACCTGGCGTGACATTCGGAGACGTTACAATGAGAATGTAGACAAATAATGTAAAGTGGTGACGCTCAACAGCCGGCGAGGACGTCTACGAGGCAAGAGGCTTGTAATGTGAGAGAACGGAGGACATTCGGCAAATCGAGTACGTAAAAGACGAGCGTACAAGTTATAAACCGAGGAAAGGAACTAAGGACTTATTAGAAGAGTTTAAACTAACCCTGATGAAGCAGCGTTTACCGTATTTTCCGGAGTATAAGTCGCACTGGAGTATAAGTCGCACCAGCCAAAGAATGCATAATAGAGAAGAAAAAAACATATGTAAGTTGCACTGGAGGATGAAATGCGGTTGCAAGTGTGAAAATAACAAATAATATCACATATAAGTCGCTCTGGAGTATAAGTATAGAAGTATAAATATTAAAATAAGTATAAGTCGCATTATAAATAAGTACAAGTCGCACCCCGGCCAAAACTATGAAAAAAGGTGCGACTTATAGTCCGGAAAATACGGTAATCCCACTGCGCATAAAGGCAAAAATTGCACATAAAACTGTGGTAAATCCCAAAGATGAAAACATGTCTTTTAACATGTGAAGCGTTTATCTGTGGCGCATTGTCTTCTGTTGAAAATGTGTGGGGTAAATAAAAATGCGTTGCCGTAGCAGCCGTGTCCAGAGAAGCCGCTTTATTACTGAAGAGAAGGAATAATGCATCATGTTGTACTTTGTTTACTTTTACTATTGCTTATTCTTCCACATTTCTGTCAAACTTCCTGACTTATCGCCCCCGCTCCAGACTCCATTATTATGACTCCATTATTATGACTCCATTATTATGACTCCATTATTATGACTCCATTATTATGACTCCATTATTACGACTCCATTATGATGACTCCATTATTATGACTCCATTATTATGACTCCATTATTATGACTCCATTATTATGACTCCATTATTACGACTCCATTATGATGACTCCATTATTATGACTCCATTATTATGACTCCATTATTATGACTCCATTATTACGACTCCATTATTACGACTCCATTATTACGACTCCATTATGATGACTCCATTATGATGACTCCATTATTATGACTCCATTATTATGACTCCATTATTATGACTCCATAATTATGACTCCATTATTACGACTCCATTATTATGACTCCATTATTATGACTCCATTATTATGACTCCATTATTATGACTCCATTATTATGACTCCATTATGATGACTCCATTATTATGACTCCATTATTACGACTCCATTATTATGACTCCATTATTATGACTATTATGACTCCATTATTATGACTATTATGACTCCATTATTATGACTCCATTATTATGACTCCATTATTATGACTCCATTATTATGATTATTATGACTCCATTATTATGACTCCATTATTATGACTCCATTATTACGACTATTATGACTCCATTATTATGACTCCATTATTATGATTATTATGACTCCATTATTATGACTCCATTATTACGACTATTATGACTCCATTATTATGACTCCATTATTATGATTATTATGACTCCATTATTATGACTCCATTATTATGACTCATTATGACTCCATTATGATGTTATTTTGATGGTGTTTATGAGCTTCCTGTTGTTTGTGCCAGCGCGAGCCTATTACTGTAATTATGTGATTACAGACCATTTTCTGCTTTATATTTGTCCGAGCCGTTCGTCCGTCGCCGCGGCAAAAGCAGCGCGTTCAGTTTATTTTAAGTCCGTGCCGGATGGACAGAGACGGTTCAGGACCTAAACGACACACATAATCCTCATTTGGTCTTAAGCGAGCTGTGGAATTGAATTAACTCTCAGTCGGCGTCACGGCACTCGCTCGCGGGGCTTCGGGATTCAGAACGTCCCATGGTAGCGCCGGATCTGGCTCACTTTTTCCACTTGAACCCTCCCGTGGCGCGACTCCGGCGGCTGTTGTCAGCCCTGCCCGGCCCCAGGAGCGGCGTCTATGTTCACCACATAAATACAGTCAGCGCAATCAACCATGTTTTCTGTAGTTAAAGGTCCATTTTGACGGATTCAAAAACACGAAAAACAGAAGTGAAACTGTTTTGCCGTCATGCTGAAGCCGACAACAATAAAACTCTCTATGTTTAGATGCAGCAGCTCACAGCGGTCTTATTTTGACCAAATTGCTGCTTTTACAACGTCTCTGTGTTTGGGTAAAAACATGCAGAACGATCAGGTAAAAAAATCAGGCTTTTCTACCGTCAAAGCGCTTTACATCAAGGAACCGGTCACACATTCACACACAATCACACGCCAGATGTACGCAGACACTGGGGGTAGGTGAAGTGTCTAGCCCAACGACACAACGGCAGTGTTCACCTGAGCCCGTCGGGCAGAGGATCTGACCAGGCTGGAGCGGGATCCGAACCCCCGACCTTTGGATCGGAAGACGAGCACTCTACCACTAGATTTACTGATTTGAAATAGAAATATAATCACAAATAACCAGTTTTATTGCCATTGCATCTTTATTCATTAGCATTTTGACACACCTTTTTAATAAAGCATGAACAAAGACATTACGTTTATTAAGAATGAGCCAGGATTAGGAAAAGCATATATAGTTAGGTAGTTATTCAGCTAATATTATAGTTAATTTAAATAAGCATGGAAGGAACACGATAAGGATTTTGCTATTAATGAAGTCGTTGGCCTGGCTCAATCTTAAATCTAAATTAGGGCTAATTTAGAAGTTCTTTTAAAGTGTTTAAGCCATTTATTCTGCTTTCTGTTTGGTTTGCAGCTTGAGAATCCAAACAATACAAGACACAAGAAAAAATGAAGTCAGACAATTCACAATCTCAACGGGACATTTTAACGAGCTTTCTGCGCAGTGGAAGGACGCCGGTTCGAATTGACTTGGCGTCGGAGAGGACGCTGCGACGTCGGAGAGGACGCTGTGGGTCCCCCCCTTGTGGATCAAAGAATAAACCGATGGGAAAAAAAGTTGAGGATAAAGTAAACTTGGATATGGCTGCGATACCAGAACATTATAAGATGATATGTCTGGGTATAGTCCCTATTCTGCTGCGGTAATGTAAACCGTTTATTTCTCTCTTTTCATGTCCATTTACAGCGACTACAAAAAACAACAACTACTTTTCAACTGTCACAACTGAAACGCTCCGTGTCATAAACGACATGATCCGTGTCAAACCGACATGATCCGTGTCAAACCGACATGATCCGTGTCAAACCGACATGATCCGTGTCAAACCGACATGATCCGTGTCATAAACGACATGATCCGTGTCAAACCGACATGATCCGTGTCAAACCGACATGATCCGTGTCAAACCGACATGATCCGTGTCATAAACGACATGATCCGTGTCAAACCGACATGATCCGTGTCAAACCGACATGATCCGTGTCAAACCGACATGATCCGTGTCATAAACGACATGATCCGTGTCATAAACGACATGATCCGTGTCAAACCGACATGATCCGTGTCAAACCGACATGATCCGTGTCATAAACGACATGATCCGTGTCAAACCGACATGATCCGTGTCATAAACGACATGATCCGTGTCAAACCGACATGATCCGTGTCAAACCGACATGATCCGTGTCATAAACGACATGATCCGTGTCAAACCGACATGATCCGTGTCATAAACGACATGATCCGTGTCAAACCGACATGATCCGTGTCAAACCGACATGATCCGTGTCATAAACGACATGATCCGTGTCAAACCGACATGATCCGTGTCAAACCGACATGATCCGTGTCATAAACGACATGATCCGTGTCAAACCGACATGATCCGTGTCAAACCGACATGATCCGTGTCAAACCGACATGATCCGTGTCATAAACGACATGATCCGTGTCAAACCGACATGATCCGTGTCATAAACGACATGATCCGTGTCAAACCGACATGATCCGTGTCAAACCAACATGATCAGTTTTTCCGATTACAATCGTGTTTTACGGACCATGTTTCATCAAACAGTCTTTAAACAGTCTCAAAACGGTCTCAAAGCGGTCTCAAAAAAGTCTTTAAACAGTCTTTAAACAGGCTTAAAACACTCTTTAAACAGTCTCAAAACCAGACCTGGGCAAACTACGGCCCGCGGGCCACATATAATCCAGTCCTCATAATCCAGCCCGCCAAACATGCCAAGTAAAAAAAAAAAAAAAAAAAGTTTATTTTTTTCATTATTAAAAAAAATAATAATAATGATTGGCTCCAGGGGCAAGATGTGGCCCTTGGCATGTTTTAATCTGGACCCAAGAGAGATTTCAGTTCATATTTTTTAACTCTCTGCAACATCTGCACTTGTATCCTTAATAAATATGACATGAAATGCATTAAATAATAGATTCAATAGCCTATATTTTACAGAAAAGTGATATTTTATTTGATATTTAATATATATATATATATATATATATATATATATATATATATATATAATTTTTTTTCACACCAATGATGGCGGGCCGGCCCTCACCTACTTGCCTGGATTCGAATATGGCCCTCGGAGGAAAATAAATGCCCACCCCTGATCTAAACAGTCTCTAAACAGTCAAAAAACAACAACTACTTTTCCACTGCCACAACTAAAACGCTCCGTATCATAAACGACATGATCAGTTCTTCCGATTGCAATCGCGTTTTACGGACCGTGTTTCATCAAACGCAAACACCCTCGATCTCTCGACCTGTCGAACGCGCCGCAAATGGCGTTCTGGATTTCCATGCAAACGAGCATCGCCGCGTCTCGTCCCATTTGAAGATAATGTTTGCTGATGTGGGGAGATTTACATCTGAGGCGCACAAGTACCAACCGTCGACCACTTTTAAATCCAAAAACGTAATGAGTAAGCAAAGTATGAGCGCAATGGAATACTCAGCGGTCGTCGTCCGCTGGAGGTTTTGCAGCGCAGACGAGAGCGAGCGCCGTTCGTTAAGTTAAATGGCCTAATTTGTCTCGTGGCGTTTTGATAAACGGTCGCTCTCCGTCGCAGTGACGCGGCCGATTAGTCACCGCGAGGGAAAAGATGTACGAAAGTGTCAGCGCCGAGGACGAGGAGTGAAGAGGAGGAGCAGAGTCTGAGAGAAGAGTGAAATGTTGAAGGTCTCTGCTCTGAGGAGTGAAGAGGAGGAGCAGAGTCTGAGGGAAGAGTGAAATGTTGAAGGTCTCTGCTCTGAGGAGTGAAGAGGAGGAGCAGAGTCTGAAGGAAGAGTGAAATGTTGAAGGTCTCTGCTCCGAGGAGTGAAGAGGAGGAGCAGAGTCTGAGGGAAGAGTGAAATGTTGAAGGTCTCTGCTCTGAGGAGTGAAGAGGAGGAGCAGAGTCTGAGGGAAGAGTGAAATGTTGAAGGTCTCTGCTCTGAGGAGTGAAGAGGAGGAGCAGAGTCTGAAGGAAGAGTGAAATGTTGAAGGTCTCTGCTCCGAGGAGTGAAGAGGAGGAGCAGAGTCTGAGGGAAGAGTGAAATGTTGAAGGTCTCTGCTCTGAGGAGTGAAGAGGAGGAGCAGAGTCTGAGGGAAGAGTGAAACTGCACTCGGATTTTTAAATAAGGAGCTATAACTGCTGCCGAGTCGATTATCTTGAGCAATTAGCTACAATCTCTGGCACAACCCTAAAAACGCGGTTATGATATGAAAACATGGCGCATGTTTTGTCTCAGCACATTTATAATTGTTCTAATCGGATCGAGCTAAAAACAACAGCTTTAAAATAATAAACCTGGTCCTGAGCCACCTCCTTCTTGGCCGCGCGACTTCTCCACGTTGCACATTTTTCTGCTTAAAACGCACTCCACCTGCTTTTCGCAGATTGAACGCGGCATCTGCATCGCAGCCTCCACGTCAGGAGGAGCGACCAGGAGGAGCGATCTCCACGTCAGGAGGAGCGTCCACGTCAGGAGGAGTGACCTCCACGTCAGGAGGATCGATCTCCACGTCAGGAGGAGTGACCTCCACGTCAGGAGGATCGATCTCCACGTCAGGAGGAGCGATCTCCGCGTCAGGAGGAGCGATCTCCACGTCAGGAGGAGCGATCTCCACGTCAGGAGGAGCGATCTCCGCGTCAGGAGGAGCGATCTCCACGTCAGGAGGAGCGATCTCCGCGTCAGGAGGAGCGATCTCCACGTCAGGAGGAGCGATCTCCACGTCAGGAGGAGTGACCTCCACGTCAGGAGGAGTGACCTCCGCGTCAGGAGGAGCGACCTCCACGTCTGACGCTTTAGTATTTCTTTAGTATTTATGATGATGCGTAAAAGTTATGTTTAATATTCGAGCCTCTATAGCAGTGTTTCCCAACCAGAGGGACTGGGGCCCCTGGTGGTGGACGAGTGCATAGCGCTAGGCTTTCAGATTCAAGATCAACACAAAAAGAATAGTATTTAAATGAAAAATTGTCCTTTTGATAAATGTTGTGTTCGAATATGTTTGAGGATTTTGCCCATGAAAATCACAACATAATAAAACACAATAAAACACAATAAAACACAATAAAATAGTAACAAAAGACAATGTAGTAGTAAAATGGAACCACTGCAGCACAAATGTTACAAATAGAAAGAAGACAGAGGCAGAAGAGGTAGTAAAGATAAGGAAAGCTTAAGAAGGATTTACAAGTTGGTTTAGCAGTTATGGTGGCCACGCCCTTTGCCCAGGTGAAGCCCCTCCTACCTGTGGATGATCCTCTTGCTGCGCAGATAGCCTAGCGCCAGAGCTAACTCGCACACGTACAGTCTGACCGTGCTCTCAGAGAAGTGCACGTTCTGCTGCAGGTGGTACCTCAGGTCTCCTCCCAAAAGGAGGTCCACCACCATGAACATGTCCTCCTCATCCTGGAACGAGTACCTGTGGCAGAGAGGAGGAGAGTGAGACGGGTCAGAGGAGGAGAGTGAGACGGGTCAGAGCAGGAGAGGAGCGAGTGAGACGGGTCAGAGGAGGAGAGGAGCGAGTGAGACGGATTGGAGGAGGAGAGGAGCGAGTGAGACGGGTCAGAGGACGAGAAGGGCGAGTGAGACGGGTCAGAGGAGGAGAGGAGCGAGTGAGACGGATTGGAGGAGGAGAGGAGCGAGTGAGACGGGTCAGAGGACGAGAAGGGCGAGTGAGACGGGTCAGAGGAGGCGGGTCCGAGGAGGAGAGGGGGAGACAGAGACGGGTCAGAGGAGGAGAGGAGCGAGTGAGACGGGTCAGAGGAGGCGGGTCCGAGGAGGAGAGGGGGAGACAGAGACGGGTCAGAGGAGGAGAGGAGCAAGTGAGACGGGTTTTTCTGCCGCACGAGCAGAAAGCGTCCCGCCGTAGCCGTCTCTTTATTTCACATATTGAATAACACTTATGTCCAGTGAACATTTGGCACGAGAATCGTTTTCGCCGTCAAAAGTATAGAAATCTTCCCGAAAAGTGTCACCTTGACTTTTGGCATTCGCTCGTTGACGTCTGGTGTTTCTGGGTCAAATTGCAGGTGTTTGAGGTCATTTTAAGTGACCGAACCAACTTCAGACACTCAATAGAAATAACAGAATAAAAACGCTTATTTAACGGCGCCTCAAAAACAGGGCGTGGTCATTATGTCTACGTGTACAAAGATCTGTGTGTGGGATCGGTGTGAATGTTTATCCACGGGTTTTAGAGAAATTAAAAATGATGCATCGTTGCCATAACGATTAGAGGTAGGTTTAGCAGCTCTTATGGTTTAAATATGGGAACAGGAACCGCAACTGAACCAGTGCAACCAGAGCTCCTTCTCCAGAACTCCAGGTGGTGGTCCAGGTGATGGTCCAGGTGATGGTTCAGGTGATGGTTCAGGTGATGGTCCAGGTGATGGTTCAGGTGATGGTTCAGGTGATGGTCCAGGTGATGGTTCAGGTGATGGTCCAGGTGATGGTTCAGGTGATGGTCCAGGTGATGGTCCAGGTGATGGGTCAGGTAATGGTCCAGGTGATGGTCCAGGTGATGGTCCAGGTGATGGTCCAGGTGATGGTTCAGGTGATGGTCCAGGTGATGGTCCAGGTGATGGTTCAGGTGATGGTTCAGGTGATGGTCCAGGTGATGGTTCAGGTGATGGTTCAGGTGATGGTCCAGGTGATGGTCCAGGTGATGGTCCAGTTGATGGTCCAGGTGATGGTCCAGGTGATGGTTCAGGTGATGGTTCAGGTGATGGTCCAGGTGATGGTTCAGGTGCTGGTCCAGGTGATGGTTCAGGTGATGGTTCAGGTGATGGTTCGGGTGATGGTCCAGGTGATGGTCCAGGTGATGGTTCAGGTGATGGTTCAGGTGATGGTCCAGGTGATGGTTCAGGTGCTGGTCCAGGTGATGGTCCAGGTGATGGTCCAGGTGATGGTTCAGGTGATGGTTCAGGTGATGGTTCAGGTGCTGGTCCAGGTGATGGTCAAGGCTGACGGTCCAGATGATGGTCCAGGTGATGGTCCAGGTGATGGTCCAGGTGATGGTTCAGGTTATGGTCCAGGTGATGGTTCAGGTGATGGTCCAGGTGATGGTCCAGATGATGGTCCAGGTGATGGTCAAGGCTGACGGTCCAGATGATGGTCCAGGTGATGGTCCAGATGATGGTCCAGATGATGGTCCAGGTGATGGTCCAGGTGATGGTCCAGATGATGGTCCAGGTGATGGTCCAGGTGATGGTCCAGATGATGGTCCAGGTGATGGTCCAGGTGATGGTCCAGGTGATGGTCCAGGTAATGGGTCAGATGATGGTCCAGGTGATGATCCAGGTGATGGTCCAGATGATGGTCCAGGTGATGGTCCAGGTGATGGTCCAGGTGATGGTCCAGGTAATGGTTCAGGTGATGGGTCAGGTGATGGTCCAGGTGATGGTTCAGGTGATGGTTCAGGTGATGGTCCAGGTGATGGTCCAGGTGATGGTCCAGGTAATGGTCCAGGTGATGAGTCAGGTGATGGTCCAGGTGATGGTCCAGGTGATGGTCCAGGTGATGGTCCAGGTAATGGTCCAGGTGATGGGTCAGGTGATGGTCCAGGTGATGGTTCAGGTGATGGTTCAGGTGATGGTCCAGGTGATGGTTCAGGTGATGGTTCAGGTGATGGTTCAGGTGATGGTT
>NW_027315779.1:550614-600614 GCF_026437365.1 Eucyclogobius newberryi
AATAATTTAACCGAGAAAACGACTACAGCCCTAATCACCCACTGCTCAACAAATACAAGAGCAAATATGAGTTATATTGTACCAAATACCAATACATGAAGACCCGGAGAAGAGTAAAGCAGTTCAAAAGCACAAAATGTGTATAAAATAAATAAAATGCTACATGCTACTGCGTTGCTACCGTGTTTTAACATCAACAGAACAATCCGTTTACTTTTCCAGGGTTTGTCTATGTCAGCAATGTCCTTTCAGGTTCAACTATGATTCGACTTGAAGCCACCGAGAAATGTCTTAAAGGAGGAGGACAGATGCCAGACCACGCCCCGCACCATGACACAGTATATCTAAATCAGTAGCTTGAAAGAACCCCGGTTCCCCACGAGAAGGGTGAATGCTTAACTTACTGAACTAAACACCCGCGCCGATAAATGATGCAATGGAATGGACTAAATGCACTAAATAAGGACTAAATAAGCTCACTTCACCGATCAGTTAATTACACGTGCTATGTAATGATTAGCATTATTACATTTTGTATTTCTAACTAACTAATCGTTACAAACACAAACTTGTCTCTAAAAGATCATGTTTAAGTCAGTTTGTTGTCATTTGGCGCTGCTGTTGCATCGCTTCTCCTCTGCACACGCTCAGTTCGGGCCAAAGCGTGGTTTGCGCACAGATCCATGGGTTTGAGGTCGTGTGGTCCTCAGAGCGCATGTGTTCTAAAAGTTAGAGGGCGGGGCATGAACGAGCCTCTGAACACAGACTGAGCAGCTGCGGGAGAGGAAGATCCAAGCTTCCTGCGCAGTATTACCCAACGACCAGTAGAGGCCACTAAACGACACCGTGACTTCAGTCAAGCTTCAGCAGCAGAAGTGAGGGGGAAACGGGCTTATTTGCATATACTTCAGACCAATTTAAATATAGTCGAGACACAGAGTCATTTTTTTTATTTTAGCACAAATATAAATCCACGTTATCCGAGGGAACGCCCACAAAAACACCTCTCCAGGGGAAACAAGCTATTCATCCTAATATAGAACAGCAGCTCTATGACCCACTGTTCAACAACTACAAGAGCAAATGCCAACTACTATATTGTCCCAAATATAGTCACAAAGACATGAAGAAGAAAGGGCAAACGGACCAACTTTTTATAGCGACTGAATCCCAAAATGCTAACGGCAGCTGCGGGCTAAATGCTACCGCGATCCTAGCGCCACCTACTGTATTTTTACATCTGAAGAACAATCGACTTTTCTCGGTTGTGACACAGAAGTTGCCAGGTAACGCATAGGAAGACTTGCTGCATGGCTGTAGCCGTTTAAAGCTCCAGATCATATCCTGCATTGTCCAATACTAAACGGTGAATCAATCCAGTCACAATTTCAGATTCCGGGTGAAAATGAGTCCGGAGAATGTGTAAGATTGACATTGGGACAGTGTGAAAATCACTTCTCAGGAGACAGAATATATGCAGCTCCACTCACTACATTCCATTATCAATTCAAATAGGACACAGAGGTTGGAGATTTAAAATAGACCTGGAGGACTTTAGGTCTCATTGTATTTTAAACATTCATCATCATCCTACTATATGACTATCAATAATTGAAAATGCATGACGTATGCGCTCAAAGGTCAGCTTCTTCTTTGCAAACACAGACGATCTTTTCATTAACTCTGGTACGGACTATAACTTTGAATGTGACGTTGGAATTTGATTGGATAAAACGTTGACGCTATTTAATTAAAATATGTCACCCAAGCAAATTATTTACATTTTTAAGTGGTGGTTGGGGAATTTCTGCAAAGGAGTAACAAAAAAATAAAGAGTGGAACAGAGTTTTTCTTTCTCAAAAGGTGGATCTTTATTTACTTTGACTAACTTGTAATATTTACACTCAAAAAAACTTTCAAACGGTAAAAGGTCATATAATACATTTATTCATGGTCTGCATTTCAGAATAAGTCCAGTGAGGCGTGGACTTCATGGATTGTGTTATCCTGTTTTATACTGACGAGGGTCATGTGATCTGAGCTTCGGAGAGGAAGAAAATGCATAAAATAACCTTTCTGGTGGAGGTTTGTCTGGGATGGCATTAAACTTTCCTTTCTCCAGGCAGATACCGTCATTTCTGGACAATAAGTCGCAACTTTTTTCATATTTTGGCCACGGTGCGACTTATATGTGATATTATTAACAAATTATTAGATCAATATGTAATTTTTTTTCACTCTGGCAAACGCATTTCACATGTTGATTATTTTCACACTGACAACCACAAGAGGGCGCTCTAGGCTCTAAGCGATGCAGAAGAAGAATCTGCACTTCCTCTAGAGTTTGTGGAGTTGTTTAGAAGTGACACAGAGGAAGAAGAATTCAGTGGATTTAGTGATTTGGGGTCAAACTGATGCTTTGGTAAACTTGTTAGCATGTTCTTTATGCTATAGTTATCTAAAGAACTGTTCATATGTTACGCTAACATACCAGACACTTACCACAGTTCTGTCTGTGCCTCATGTAGCTGAAGGTGTTAGCGTTAGCATACGTCATGTAGCTGAAGGTGTTAGCGTTAGCATACGTCATGTAACTGAAGGTGTTAGCGTTAGCATACGTCATGTAGCTGAAGGTGTTAGCGTTAGCATACGTCATGTAGCTGAAGGTGTTAGCGTTAGCATACGTCATGTAGTTGAAGGTGTTAGCGTTAGCATACGTCATGTAGCTGAAGGTGTTAGCGTTAGCATACGTCATGTAGCTGAAGGTGTTAGCGTTAGCATACGTCATGTAGCTGAAGGTGTTAGCGTTAGCATACGTTATATAGCTGAAGGTGTTAGCGTTAGCATACGTCATATAGCTGAAGGTGTTAGCATTAGCATACGTCATGTAGCTGAACGTGTTAGCATACGTCATGTAGCTGAAGGTGTTAGCGTTAGCATACGTCATGTAGCTGAAGGTGTTAGCGTTAGCATACGTCATGTAACTGAAGGTGTTAGCGTTAGCATACGTCATGTAGCTGAAGGTGTTAGCGTTAGCATACGTCATGTAGCTGAAGGTGTTAGCGGTCATGTAGTTGAAGGTGTTAGCGTTAGCATACGTCATGTAGCTGAAGGTGTTAGCGTTAGCATACGTCATGTAGCTGAAGGTGTTAGCGTTAGCATACGTCATGTAACTGAAGTTGTTAGCGTTAGCATACGTCATGTAGCTGAAGGTGTTAGCGTTAGCATACGTCATGTAGCTGAAGGTGTTAGCGTTAGCATACGTCATGTAGTTGAAGGTGTTAGCGTTAGCATACGTCATGTAGCTGAAGGTGTTAGCGTTAGCATACGTCATGTAGCTGAAGGTGTTAGCGTTAGCATACGTCATGTAGCTGAAGGTGTTAGCGTTAGCATACGTCATGTAGCTGAAGGTGTTAGCGTTAGCATACGTCATGTAGCTGAAGGTGTTAGCGTTAGCATACGTCATGTAGCTGAAGGTGTTAGCGTTAGCATACGTCATGTAGCTGAAGGTGTTAGCGTTAGCATACGTCATGTAGCTGAAGGTGTTAGCGTTAGCATACGTCATGTAGCTGAAGGTGTTAGCGTTAGCATACGTCATGTAGCTGAAGGTGTTAGCGTTAGCATACGTCATGTAGCTGAAGGCGTTAGCGTTAGCATACGTCATGTAGCTAAAGGTGTTAGCGTTAGCATACGTCATGTAGCTGAAAGTGTTAGCGTTAGCATACGTCATGTAGCTGAAGGTGTTAGCGTTAGCATACGTCATGTAGCTGAAGGCGTTAGCGTTAGCATACGTCATGTAGCTGAAGGTGTTAGCGTTAGCATACGTCATGTAGCTGAAGGTGTTAGCGTTAGCATACGTCATGTAGCTGAAGGCGTTAGCGTTAGCATACGTCATGTAGCTGAAGGCGTTAGCGTTAGCATACGTCATGTAGCTGAAGGTGTTAGCGTTAGCATACGTCATGTAGCTGAAGGTGTTAGCCTTAGCATACGTCATGTAGCTGAAGGTGTTAGCGTTAGCAAACGTCATGTAGCTGAAGGTGTTAGCGTTAGCAAACGTACACCTATTCACCATGTTCTCTCATCTGTTACTATTTTAAACTGCATTTACAGATGAAATGTCTGATCTTGGTCTTGGATTTTATCAAATACATTTCCTGGTTTGGCTGGTGCGACTTATACTTATCTTCCCAGTTAATCTGTAAAATAAATCAAATATACTAAACATATTTAACAATTGGGACAAACAGGCCAGACATTTTCTCAGTGATTTTGTTCCCTTTCTGTGTCTCTGTATTAGTTCTTTAAAAAAAAAAAAAAAAGGATTCATTAATTTATTCATTAATTTTCTACCGCTTGTTCCTTTCGGGGTCGCAGGTGACTGGAGCCTATCCCTGTGACTTTGGGCCTTAGACGGGCACACTCTGGACAGAGGCCAAAAAAAAATATTGTTCAAGCCAGTGTTTTTTCTTGCTTATAATTTATACTTAATGTGTATTTGTTTTGTCTTTTCCTCCATTTGTATTAGTTTCAACTTTGGTGTAAATCAACAACAACTGGAGTGATATAGACCTACATTTAATACTTGTATGTCCACATCTGCCTCTCTCTGTGTGAATGTGGCAGGTGCAGCAGATCGATATCACGAGTCGCTCTCAGAGTCCAGCAGAAGCAGCTTAATGGAGGAGAAAAGCGCCTCGTGTGTGAGTGACCGCTGGGCTTTCTGTCCGCTGGGCTTTTCCATCAGGAACAACTAAAAGAGACTCAGCTGCTGTTGTTCAAGTCCGACCTCAAAACAAGCCGTCTCAAGTGATTAGGCCAGAAAACAGCCTGAACAACAGGGTTCTCCACCGGCTATTCTCGTGGCTATGTGAACTAAATCGCTCCAAAAGAGTCCCAGTCGTATAGATGTGTGGACGTAAAGCTTAAATCTGTACATTTCTGAAGCATACGACAGAAAATAAAAGCTTGAAACTTTGGATAAGCATGTGATTTGTTCATATATGACGTTAAATCGGGTCACCACGCCCTTCAACCGTGCAATTAGATTTGTTTATGAGCTCATTTTGTCGTCCATCATTCATATCAAAATCAAACTTTTCTCTTTTAGACTGTGATTAGCAGCAGCGTTTGTGCTTCGCTCATTCATTCTGCCGAGATCCACCATGTTTTTCAAACCCGGCGATGTCATTTCCTCGTAAGCAGCCATGTTTGTTTTGATACAGACTGACCGTGCGTGTCTCTAATTGGCTAATCAGCTGTCAATCAATGTCATGCCGTGGACCGTCCCAGGCAAACGATCGCATCTCCGTAGAGACGAGTGCAGCTTTTAGAAACAGCACTACGAACATTTGAAGCATCCACAGACGACGGCGACGATGAACGGCGTAAAGACTGGCAGATGTGCGCCTTCATAAAATGCATATGTTAATCGTTTCTCATCAATATTATTAACGCGTGAGAGACAGTTGTTGTGCACGGACACAATGGCTCCACAAAGACACGGCCCGGCTGCACCACCTGCCTCATTATTACCGAGCAGCTGCGGCTCAGAGTGACGCGTCCATCAACAACTGCTGCTCGTGTTCATGTGCTTAATGTGGGCCAAACCAAGCGAGAGGGAAACGCACGACAAACACCTGCACACTGGCGTCACAACGCAACAACACGTCAGATTCATCCCGAAACGTCTACCCGTATTATCCGGAGTATAAGTCGCGCCGGAGTATAAGTCACACCAGCCCAAAAATGCATAATAGAGAAGAAAAAAAACATATATAAGTCGCACTGGAGGATGAGATGCGGTTGCAAGTGTGAAAATAACAAATAATATCACATATAAGTCGCTCTGGAGTATAAGTATAGAAGTATAAATATCAGCACCCCATCCAAAAAATACGGAAAATACGGCATTTCCATGGAGACGTGCATGACACAAGTTACAGGTCAGATCTGTTTCAAGGCGAGTTGGCTCACAAGAAGAATGGTATTGTAACGAAATCAACGCAAGAAATATAAGTTCAAGAAGGACTTTTTATTTTGACGGATGAAGAGTGGGAACATACAAATACATATTTCTCACTGGAGGAGCACAAAATCACATGTTTGGAAAGAATTCTGTTGGAAAAAGGATGTCAAACCGCAGGAGAAAGTGTGGTTGCCGAGTGGCTCGTCGTTACCATGTGTTTTAGGTCCGATCGTTCATAAATACTGGAGATAAACAAAGCGCTCCAGACTGTTTTCGACATCATCATCCCGCTTGATTTCAGAACAATGGACCGACATTATAATTGACATACATAAGATGGACAAATCGCATTCAGACTTAATTTTAAAAAGGGTCAATTTGACAGACTTTGGATTATACGTGCCTTAATTTTCATTGGATGTCTGTCTTTTCCTCCTTTTTCTGTTCTCTCTGGTTGTGCTTTTATGTTCTGTTGTGTATATGTAAAAACACAATATTGTATTTTTGTTAAATATGAATTGCTGTCAAAGTCTCCTTTTTTTTAGGTGCATATTTTTGAAGTATTTGAGTACATGCATATATTCTGTCTGATATATGTGTCCAGAGGCTTAAACCCAACAGAAAAAGGCAGACTGTATACACGCCGCCCGCAGGCTTCACTTCCACATTTCGCTGCCCGTCCTTTCATCTATCGCCTGTCACTTTGGTCCTCCTCTGTGTCTGTGTGTCCATTACTGCGTTTTCTGCGTATTTCTGCCTCACATGTATTTCAATGTGACCCTCGGCTCGCCCGCGGCGCCCGGCGGGACGGGGGGGTAGCATGCTTTTAGAGACGCTCGCGCTCTTCGGTAATGGAAGCCTTTGGGGAAACGCAGTGAGGCTCTTTAATAGTAGCGCCATGTCCTCACAAAGCTGTAGAGGTAATGCTTGTGACATGGGTAAGTACTTGATTGAAGCGACACTAATGCGGTCTGTAAAAAAAAAAAAAATAAGGGTTAAACCGTTTGGAAAAAGCTTGTTTCAATATTTGTTCAAGGTTTAACTGTGCACTTATGCTAAACAGACATATTGAGCGTTTAATGCGGTTCCTTAATTGTGAATAAACCCGCTGTTGTTGTTGTTTTGGTTTCATTCACATAGGCTAGAGCAATCATATGAATTTTAATCCAGATTGAGATGTAGAACTTCTAATCGTCAGTGATCTGCTTGGGTCTGTTTTTTTTAATTAAATGGCAATAATTAAAAGTCTACTGTTATTTTTGTCATTCTCACACCTTGGAGAGGCTTTGTTGCCGCCCTATTCATGCCAGATGTTTAACGGGCAGTGGGTGAAACTATATGATACTTTGCTGAATGCCCTTCCTGCTTTTACCCCCAATTTCACACTTCTCTTCTTGTGGAATAAAGCCTACGGACCAAAATTCATAAAGAAAGAAAAAAAAAAAGTTTAATTAGGCCTATTTAGCAAAGATGTGGCGTTCTCTTCAAAGCATCACTTGCCAACATCAGCTTCAAGTCCAACATCTCTTCGACAACAGCGTTTAGGACGTCCAGAAGTACATTAACTAGTACATGAATATGGGACCTAAAGAGCTTGTCCAGTATTTTCAGTATGGCTGATCATAATTAAAGTACTTTACGTATTTTTATAGTGTTGGTGCTATTTAAATTGGCTTCTCTAAATGAATGATGAAGGGTTAAAAAGATTCTAAAGGCCCAGGGCGGACCAAGATCCAGAAATGCACTTTATTTTAGTTTTAGAGTATTCACTACAGCGCATGGGGCCCCCGCTGTGTGTTATATTTTCATCCCTCTCTCCTAAAGCTTCGGTCGACTCCTCGCTCGGCCCCTGAGCTGCCGGACCTGACAAACGTGTGTGTTTATGGTCTCTTAAACACGCACACGGGTCATGGTTCTGTGTGTGTAACTGCCATCAGCACGCCCAGAGCCACTCATCAGTCTTTTATTTAACCCAAAAAAAAATAGCCCCATATTAGGCGGAGAAATAATCATAAATATCAAACGAAATTAGACTGACAAGGAAAGCGATGCGACCCTGCGGCGTGAAAAAGTGCAAAGTCATTACCTCCATTATCAAAGCAACATAAAACAGAGGTTCAGATGTTATTTATTGTTAAATTGCATAAAATAAACACAAATAAATTTAAAACGTCTATATTTCAAGCAAACAATCCATCGGCTGATAAAGAGTACACATTGAACATTGAAGTGTACAATCTGTTGTTGTTCAGAAGTGTAATGACTGGAGGGGCCACCAGGTGGGGCTTCATCGTCTTTGTTGATGGGCCAGTGTCATCTGTGGTGCACTTTTGGCAAGAGTTTAAGAACAAAACAAAGGAGAAGATGGATTGGTTTGGGCTTTGGATCTTTCATTTGGACTAATAATGGGATTTATTTTCAAAGAGGAGCAGTTTGCGTTTGCTAAATTGCTTCCGACTATATCTAATCTATATCTAATCTATATCTAATCTATATCTAATCTATATCTAATCTATATCTAATCTATATCTAATCTATATCTAGAACCGCTAACATCAAAGGATTTCTGCCGCTCGATCGGAGCTCATGGAGAACAGGAAGTGTGAACATTCCTGCGTGACGTGTGCCACAAGTGTAGATGAGCTCCTCGTGTGGCGAAGGAGCGGCGAGGACTGCGACGCTGCGGTTGCTACGGTCAACCTAATGAGCGATAACGTTAAAAAAAAAAAAAACACACTGCAGTTGAAAAACCTGGCGACGCCCCTGTTTGCACTGCATTCGAGAAAAGAAACCAAAAAAATCCTGCGTTGTAGCTTGAGTCTCGCTGCCTCACGTCTGAATAATGCAGCGCGATCTTCAACGTTGAATAATGAACACAAAAAAGTTTTAAAAGAGGGAAAAGGCCATCTTCTCTTCGGATTTATATTCACGCCTGGAGGAGTTGTATAACAGTGTTCATCTTTCATGGCTAGAAAATGTTCTGACTTCAGTCTTGCTAGGTTTACATTTATTTTGGTGAATTGGTCATTTCGTGTGCTACAAATGGTTAATCCAGAGTGACAGAATTCTCATATTCTCAATCATATTTTCTTAATCCATCAGAATTGCACTAAAACAGGCTTGTAAATATATTGAATTCGGTTCAGATATGACACGAAACATAATTAGAAAATAGATAGAAGAAGAAATTAGGTAATTACTTTGTACATATCCTGTCTTTTAGTCTGATTACTTGGGAATAGGTTTGGTTTATTTAAGCTAAACAATGATTAACTATGATCCAACATTATAACTCTTTTGACCTGTCGACGTCTATATATCGAACAGGATTTGCAGAACGATAAATCAGGCGATTAAAACAGCAAATAAGCACTTGTTGTTCCGCCCACACTACTGCAATTACACTGATTAAGCTGACATGCTTCCACCCCACGCTCACACGCACAGGACCAGGCACTTCTACAGGCTGCACCAGTGTTTCCCAACCAGAAGCTACTGATTTCAGATTTAAGGATCTTTAAAGATAAATACTGTGCCACTAAAACAAGAAGCAGAAATATTGGCTCATTACTGACTTATTATTTTTAAATAATCACCCGTACAGGAGTTATGGGGTTCGCAAGTAAATGTTATAATTGTTCATAAATTATTACCAGTCCACGTGTGTTTTGTGGATCTGGAAAAGGCTTTCGACCGTGTTCCTCAGGGTGTCCTGTGGAGGGTGCTCCGGGAGTACGGGGTCCGGGGCCCTTTGCTCAGGGCTGTCCAGTCCCTGTATGACCGGAGCAGGAGCTGTGTTCACTGCAGTAAGTCAGACCTGTTCCCAGTGCATGTTGGACTCCTCAGGGCTGCCCTTTGTCACCGGTTCTGTTCATAGTTTATATGGACATAATTTCTAGGCGCAGTCAAGGGTCAGAGGGTGTGGTCAGGGGTCAGGGGTCGGAGGGTGTGGTCAGGGGTCGGAGGGTGTCCGGTTTGGGGACCACAGGATCTCATCTCTGCTGTTTGCAGACGATGTTGTCCTGATGGCTCCATCAAACCCGGACCTGCAGCTGCACTGGGACGTTTGAGAGTCCTCGCCCTCTCCGGGTGGGTGGGGAGTCCTCGCCCTCTCCGGGTGGGTGGGGAGTCCTCGCCCTCTCCGGGTGGGTGGGGAGTCCACGCCCTCTCCGGGTGGGTGGGGAGTCCTCGCCCTCTCCGGGTGGGTGGGGAGTCCTCGCCCTCTCCGGGTGGGTGGGGAGTCCTCGCCCTCTCCGGGTGGGTGGGGAGTCCTCGCCCTCTCCGGGTGGGTGGGGAGTCCTTGCCCTCTCCAGGTGGGTGGGGAGTCCTCGCCCTCTCCAGGTGGGTGGGGAGTCCTCGCCCTCTCCAGGTGGGTGGGGAGTCCTCGCCCTCTTCAGGTGGGTGGGGAGTCCTCGCCCTCTTCAGGTGGGTGGGGAATCCTTGCCCCAAGTGGAGGAGTTCCAGTATCTCGGGGTCTTGTTCACGAGTGAGGTAAGGATGGAGTGTGAGATTGACAGATGGATCGGTGCAGCGGCTGTTTGGGGTTAAACTGTTGACTTTTGTATTAGTCAGCAAAAAAACTGAATAGATACCGTCCTCCTTCCTTTTGTTTGGCACTCTTCTTCTTAGCAATGTGATTTCATTCAATCCCTTCACCTTGACATAAAGCCAAACAACGCTGACGGCCTCTTGTGTTTAGTCATGCCTGCAGCGTGAGAGGCTGGAATGCTTTGTGAGCAGGTTTGCAAACACAGGGCTGGAGAAGATCCCACACAAGCATCTTACAACTGCTGCTGCTGCTGCCAAGAATACTGACTAACTGGGTTTACAGCTGTTGTTCTGCTTTATTTCTCTTTAAACTTAGTCCTAATTACATATGGCTTAAGTATTATCTTGGTAAAATCCTGATTTAGTGAAGATTTAATTTGCTTTGTATTAGAAATGAGCAATTTATTGTCAAATATGGAGTAAACTAAAGTTCCAAAACTAAATTAAAGCTGGATTTGGCAAGATTTGTTGTTGTCATGTTTTAGTCCAACTTTTAGCACATGTGATTTTTATTTTTATTGAATCATATTCCTGCAATTGACAAAACAATTTAAATGACCACGTATTTGTGGACTCTAAGCACTAAACATGTTATGTAAGGGTCTTTGGAAGCTGCACTTTATTCTTGGTGTCAAAGGGCATAAAGGTTTGGCTCTGTGCTGTGAGCTGTCTTATGGCTCAATTCAACACAAAATCCAAACGCATCACTGGGATTACATAAGACTCTTTTCTCAGATCTTCTTTCTATAAAAAAGAATGAAAAAAGACATTTACATCTAGGACTCTTCAGAGTGACGCCCGAAGGCAAAACTCTACTGAACGATACAGAACACTTATGTAAGCTATATTAAGTTAAAAGATGATGGTTGTTCTCATTTTCAACCCTGAAGGCATTTACTTTCAAAAGCTTCATAGTTGGTAGAATATTCTCCAGTTACGGCCCAAAATCACACTAAATAATGATTCACTGCTGCCAAAAAAAGGTTAAAAAGTTGAAAAATTATACACAAAACATGCTATGTATTACACAAAATGAGACTGAATGTTTTTGCATATTCGTTGTAATAAAAAACACAGTTGTATCCAATCCGAGACGTTGTTGGATGAGAAGAACCAATGCGGAAAGTTTCCCATGACGATCTCAGACATTGTTCACGGTTCAGCATCAGACAATTACTCCAGAAACACGTCCACGGTTCAAAGTTGGGTACCGGCCCTTTAAATACTGCAGCGTTTCAATATATATTTGGCCTAAGCGTTTGAAAATAGAGAAGACTGTGTTTGAACCTCCACCACCTGCAAAAGTCACACTAGCAAAGTCTACTATATGTATAACGTGTGCACAAAATGACTCAATATTCTTGTAATTCTGTAGCTTTATGGCTCAATGGGACGACACTTTAACCCTGAACAAGAAATGATGACGCTAGAATAAACTTCTGCACTAGACTTTTCATTCTTGCTTTCGAATTCGGGCGCGTATCGGTCAAACTCTTTTGTGCTGGATTTTTTTAGACCCGATCTAAACCCCCCTATGTTCCCCGGTGCCTATGTTCCCCGGTACCTTTTTTTCCCCCGGTACCTATGTTCCCCGGTACCTATATTTCCCGGTACCTATGTTCCCCGGCACTTATGTTCCCCAGTACCTATGTTTCCCGGTACCTATGTTCCCCAGTACCTATATTTCCCGGTACCTATGTTCCCCGGTACCTATGTTCCCCAGTACCTATGTTCCCCGGTACCTATGTTCCCCAGTACCTATGTTCCCCGGTACCTATGTTCCCCGGTACCTATGTTCCCCAGTACCTATGTTCCCCGGTACTTATGTTCCCCGGTACCTATGTTCCCCAGTACCTATGTTCCCCGGTACCTATATTTCCCAATACCTATGTTCCCCAGTACTTATGTTCCCCTTTTTCTATGAATGGGGGAACTATAGTACCTCATATTTTAAAAGGTTCCGGTATTCCCCAGTCTATCCATTCCATGCATGTTGTTCATCTTGAATCTCCTTAAATGATAGAATAGGCGACTGGTTCAACCACACATACGGTTCCCCAATAGTTGTGCATGAATGTATGGTTTTACAGCATAACACATAGCAGCATATCCAGCTACGGCGCAGGTACCGGGGAATATAGGTACCGGGGAACTTAGGGCTGACCCCGTTTTGCAGTGGCTTGTTTAAGGTAAAACAGTTGACCCGACATTCACACAAGCATTATATGATGAGGAAAAACGACGGCGTTAGGAGAGTCTACAAAGAAAGTACAGGCTGTGGTTGGCAGAGAAACAAAGTCGGTACAGAAATTGTCGCCGTAAAACTTAAATTCAGATTCCACCGCGATTAATCTTGCATCTTAAAGTGCCAGACTCCGTTCCCAACGCAAAGCTCGTCGCGCATAAACCTTCATTCATTACCGTAAAAATAATTAAGCCAGACATTGATTTACGATCCTGTCGCCGAGTCCCTTTCTCACAGACGCTATTGTCGTGTCCAACGACTCACACGGGCATAAAAACCGGCTCGAATAAGTTGGAAGAAACGCATTTCATTGTGAAGAAATACGGCCGGCCCATTGTTTGTCTTCAGCCCGACGCCCCTAAACGAAACGCACGGTGCAGCGAGAGCATATTACACGGTCTGCGCGCCGGGCGTCCATCGCATCCATCACACGGCGCGCGAGTCCTTTACCATAAATACTCCCGTGCGACGCCAACAACAAAAGCCCACGAGCAAAAGCTAATGCGAGTACAGTGGCCGATCTCTCGTGGGCGTGGTCCACGTGTCGGAGGCTCCCGGCGGGTAAGACACTCCACATGTGGCAATGTTGACAAAAATAAGATAAGATAAGATATTCCTTTATTGTCCACATATGGGGAAATTCCATTGTTGCAACGCAGGTAGATACAGAGGAAAAGGACAGATAATATTATAGGAAGTTTAAAAAACACTCTTAGAAGAACTCTTATAAACAAAAACTCCTATAGACAAAACCTGTCATTTCTTAATAAGGAATGGAGGGGAAAAATAAAGATAAAATAAAATAAAAACAGCTAGCGTAAGACTAACACTAATAAACACTCTATTTACATCAGTTATATGCACATGAGTGTGACATTATTGCGTGTGAGTACAACAGTAATTGCACATGAATAAAAAAATGAAAATAAGCCCGATCTTAATGGTCTTTCGGAGTCTTTGGCGTCCCTGCGTATAAATCTTATGTCGTACGTTATCGCCGCATTCACGAGGTCTTCGCCCGCACAAGTTGGGAAAAGAACCCGACTTTCCACAGCTGACGTCGCCTTCTGCGCAGGGACGGAGCGAAAACAGCCGATTTGACTTCAATATTTGAGCGCTTTGACTGGACGTTACTACATGTAGAGGTTCAGAACAGATTTGCACAAGAAAGACCAGACACTACGGTTCAGTTATTGGGATGTATAGGATCTATTGGGACCCTAGTACCTCATGATACTGGGTCCACGATACGAATCCCGATACACGGAACTTTGATGCGATACGCGTCCTGATTCATGGATATCCCTTAAAACCGGTGTTAAAAGTTTACTAAAAATATGTTTTGATAAAGTAGAATAACAAAATGCATTAGAATTTCATGTTCACAACGTCCTCAATATCAGAAGACAACTGTCCTACGATGACGTCACATTTTCAGCTCCTGCCTGACCAGCCAGTCCCTCCTACATTCTGTTCAAATGCAGAAGGGTCTGGAATCCAACCCGGTCGCTCCAATTTCCAAATGGAGTGATTGACAGCCGGATTAAGCAAACAGACAAACGCATTGTCCGTTCATGTCTAAACAAACATGGCGGCTTACGAGGAAAGAATACAAATAACACTGAGAAACGTTACCGACTTCTGCTGAGTCAACAAGCGACGCACTAAACTCTGTCAATCTGAGGTAAATTAAGTTATATGTTTTGTTCTGAATGTTCCGGAAATATTTGAGGGACGTCTTCAGCATTTGAGAGACACGCGACACAAATTAGCGGCGGTGGTTGGACCGGAGTTTTTTTGACGCCCCCCAATGGTCCGAATCCAGACCCTTCTGCAGTTGAACAGAATGTGGGCGGGGCTGGCTGGTCAGGCAAGCAGACTGTTGGTTCAGAAGTGTAGAACTTGGCAATTTCAAATGACTTCATGTTGTTTAAAAGTATCACGGTAGGACTACCCCAAATAAATTGTCTGTTTGCTGTAACCCGAGTCAACATTATTCATCTGGCTCGGTCGGTAGGCAAATTCTTATTTTTTTTACTTTGAAGCCAAAAAAAAGATCCAAATTTTGTCATTTTTTGAGTCCGAGTGACCACCAGGGGTCAGGCTTCAACAGTCAATGACGGAAAACGTCTCGATCAACCCGATCAGGAGACTAAATCTCACGATTCTAAGATATTTCAATCGACCTTTTGTACGCCGCTATCCTTTATTTTGGTAGCTAAGGCGAGCGGGGGAAACATGCGGGGGACAAGGGCGCCGCCATGTTTGTTGTGATGACGCTGCTGGGCGTGTTTCAATCCCAGAACACATTTGCGTAAGTCAAATTTCACACCCTGACAGAGCCTGGCATTACTATGGACATGTCAGTGGCGCCGACAAGGGCAATCTATCCTGTTTAAAACAACGTGACGGCTTTGTGTATTCTGTCTTATACAGACACATGTGCAGGACAGAAAATGGAGACATATGACACGGAGGTTCAGGAAAGACTGGTCAGATAGTCGTTTCTTCAACAAAATGCTGATATGTTTTTATACTAAACACAATATCAGTGAATAATTTGTTTCGGCGATGCAAAGTGGATGCTCAGATATCCTAAAGGAACAGTACCGAGTACATCCTGACACTGAGCTGTCCGAGTATTACACATGAATAAACATCAGGCCCTGAGCTCGGAGCCATTGTCTCGTGTTTAGCACAGTTTAGATAAGGAACTACAGCTGGTGTGAGGAGCGAGCGGCCATTTTGTTTATAAAGCACCGCACAGCAGAGGTCAGAGGCTGAGGTCGGAGGCAGAGGGCAGAGGTCAGAGGCAGAGGTCAGAGGCAGAGGTCAGGTTAGAGGCAGAGGTCAGAGGCTGAGGTCGGAGGCAGAGGTCAGAGGTCGGAGGCAGAGGTCAGGTTAGAGGCAGAGGTCATAGGTCGGAGGCAGAGGTCAGAGGCAGAGGTCAGGTTAGAGGCAGAGGTCGGAGGCAGAAATACTGGAGCAGGAAGTCGGGCTTGAGTTTTGTCTCTATCTTTTTTAGAAAACAAGCTACAAAAAATGTTTGGTTACTCCATTATTTCAGTTTGGGAGAGAACGCCAGTGACTTGAAGTAGGGGCCACACGGCTATAGGGACCACGCGGCTATGGGGGCCACGCGGCTATGGGTGCCACGCGGCTATGGGGGCCACGCGGCTATGGGTGCCACGCGGCTATAGGGGCCACGCGGCTATGGGTGCCACGCGGCTATGGGTGCCACGCGGCTATGGGGGCCACGCGGCTATAAGGGCCACGCGGCTATGGGTGCCACGCGGCTATAGGGGCCACGCGGCTATAGGGGCCACGCGGCTATAGGGGCCACGCGGCTATAGGTGTCACGAAGTAGGTCAATGTCGTCTTAGTGGTTGTAGGTTTTTAGATCACAGATTCATGGTTACGGCGCCCAGCTCCATTCTAAGTGAGGTTATTGTGCTAAAGAACAACAACATCGACGAGTCGAGTCAAAAGAAAATATGTTTTGAGCTTTTAATCATATAAAATTGTTCCCTCATCACCAAGAGTCTTATTTTGCTTAAATCACACTTGTTTCATTAATCCTCTTTACATGATCGTCTTCTCTGCTCCTTCTCTGAACTCCAGGTAACCGGAGTTGTCGTGAGGATTGTACTAACTTCATATTTTAGATGTTTGGATACTGGTTTAGCCTTTTGTACCATAAATCGACTCGTTTCGATCATTTCTGCCATCACATCTCAGTCATTGAGACAGCGTGCTTACGGGGGCAAGCTAGCTTTTGTTCATTTTTCCTTTGCAAGTCTCTCTGTTGATAGTAGCTGCTGCGCTAACACAAATCCAGAGGAGGGATCGCCAAAGCAAAGGTACAAGAACATGTTTGAAGGTCATTAACAATACAAGCAATGTGCCCAAATAAAAAATACTGAATAAGATATATTTCCTCCACATCGTTCCCTTCCAGACGTGAGGTCAGAGCCTGAGCTGAGGCCAGTTACTCCTTTTCTCTAAATACTTTTATTTGCTCGTATTTGACCTGCTTCACCTAAAATGCATCATTGAGGCGATAACTGCGGGTCTCTCCCTGGTTTCGACCTTGAGCTGGAGACATTCCTCCCTCCTCCCTCCTCTTCCCTCCTCCTTCTCCCTCTTCCTCTCTCCTCCTCCCTCCTTCTCCCTCCTCCTCCTTTCTCCTTCTCCCTCCTCCTCCCTCCTCTTCCTCCTTCTCCCTCCTCCTTCTCCCTCCTTCTGCCTCCTTCTCCTTCCTTCTCCCTCCTCCATCCTTCTGCCTCCTACTCCCTCTTTCTCCTTCCTTCTCCCTGCTTCTCCTTCCTTCTGCATCCTTCTCCCTCCTCCTCCCTCCTTCCTTCTCCCTGCTTCTCCCTCCTCCTCCCCCCTTCTCCCTCCTCCTGCCTCCTCCTCCCTCCTCCTCCCTCCTTCCTTCTCCCTGCTTCTCCTTCCTCCTTCTGCCTCCTCCTCCCTCCTTCCTTCTCCCTCCCCCTCCTTCTGCCTCCTCCTCCCTCCTTCTCCTTTCTTCTCCCTGATTCTCTTTCCTTTTCCTCTCTCCTCCCTCCTTCCTCCCTCCTTCCTCCCTCCTCCTCCCTCCACCCTCCTTCTCCCTCCTCCTCCTTCCTTCTCCCTCCTCCTCTATCCTTCCTCCTCCTCTCTCCTTCTCCCTCCTCCTCCCTCCTCCTCCCTCCTTCTCCCTCCTTCCTTCTCCCTCCTCCTCTATCCTTCCTCCTCCTCTCTCCTTCTCCCTCCTCCTCCCTCCTTCTCCCTCCTTCCTTCTCCCTCCTCCTCTATCCTTCCTCCTCCTCTCTCCTTCTCCCTCCTCCTCCCTCCTCTTCCTTCCTTCTCCCTCCTCCTCCCTCCTCCTTCTCCCTCCTTCCTCCTTCTCCCTCCTCCTTCTCCCTCCTCCTTCTCTCTTCTCCCTTCTTCTCCCTGCTTCTCCCCCCTTCTCCCTCCTCCTGCCTCCTCCTCCCTTTTCCTCCCTTCTCCCTGCTTCTCCTTCTATCTCCCTCCTTCTCCCTCCTCCCTCCTTCTCCCTCCTTCTGCCTCCTACTCCCTCCTTCTCCTTCCTTCTCCCTGCTTCTCCTTCCTTCTGCCTCCTTCTCCCTCCTCCTCCCTCCTTCCTTCTCCCTGCTTCTCCCTCCTCCTCCCCCCTTCTCCCTCCTCCTGCCTCCTCCTCCCTCCTTCCTTCTCCTTCCTTCTCCCTGCTTCTCCTTCCTCCTCCCTCCTTCTGCCTCCTCCTCCCTCCTTCCTTCTCTCTCCCCCTCCTTCTGCCTCCTCCTCCCTCCTTCTCCTTTCTTCTCCCTGATTCTCTTTCCTTTTCCTCCCTCCTCCCTCCTTCCTCCCTCCTCCTCCCTCCACCCTCCTTCTCCCTCCTCCTCCTTCCTTCTCCCTCCTCCTCTATCCTTCCTCCTCCTCTCCTCCTCCCTCCTCCTCCTCCCTCCTCCTCCCTCCTTCTCCCTCCTTCCTTCTCCCTCCTCCTCTATCCTTCCTCCTCCTCTCTCCTTCTCCCTCCTCCTCCCTCCTCCTCCATCCTTCTCCCTCCTTCCTTCTCCCTCCTCCTCTATCCTTCCTCCTCCTCTCTCCTTCTCCCGCCTCCTCCCTCCTCCTCCATCCTTCTCCTTCCTTCTCCCTCTTCCTCCATCCTCCCTCCTCCCTCCTCCTCCCTCCTCCTGCCTCCTCCTCCCTCCAGCGTTTGTCCCGAGACCCCAGACAGGGAGACAGAGTGGGCACAGCGCTGACCGAAGCACATCTCAAGAGAAATCTCCCCCTCGCTCAGACGCTGCCAAGAGACATTAAACTTCAGGGTATTTTTGTCCAGCGCAATCAGAGCGAGCAAAGTCTGAGGAGGCGGGACTTCAGTGTCTCTCCACCACTTTAAGCCCCGCCCCCTCCAGACCACCACTCAAGTCCAGACCACCACTCAAGTCCAGACCACTCAAGTCCAGACCACCACTCAAGACCACTTAAGTCCAGACCACCACTCAAGTCCAGACCACCCCTCAAGTCCAGACCACCCCTCAAGTAAGTCCAGACCACTCCCCAAGTCCAGACCACCACTCAAGACCACTTAAGTCCAGACCACCACTCAAGTCCAGACCACCACTCAAGTTCAGACCACCACTCAAGTCCAGACCACCCCTCAAGTCCAGACCACCCCTCAAGTCCAGACCACCCCTCAAGTTCAGACCACCACTCAAGTCCAGACCACTCCTCAAGTCCAGACCACTCCCCAAGTCCAGACCACCACTCAAGACCACTTAAGTCCAGACCACCACTCAAGTCCAGACCACCACTCAAGTTCAGACCACCACTCAAGTCCAGACCACCCCTCAAGTCCAGACCACCCCTCAAGTTCAGACCACCACTCAAGTCCAGACCACCCCTCAAGTCCAGACCACCCCTCAAGTCCAGACCACCCCTCAAGTTCAGACCACCACTCAAGTCCAGACCACTCCTCAAGTCCAGACCACTCCCCAAGTCCAGACCACCACTCAAGACCACTTAAGTCCAGACCACCACTCAAGTCCAGACCACCACTCAAGTTCAGACCACCACTCAAGTCCAGACCACCCCTCAAGTTCAGACCACCACTCAAGTCCAGACCACCCCTCAAGTCCAGACCACCCCTCAAGTCCAGACCACCCCTCAAGTTCAGACCACCACTCAAGTCCAGACCACCCCTCAAGTCCAGACCACCCCTCAAGTTCAGACCACCACTCAAGTCCAGACCACTCCTCAAGTCCAGACCACTCCCCAAGTCCAGACCACCACTCAAGACCACTTAAGTCCAGACCACCACTCAAGTCCAGACCACCACTCAAGTTCAGACCACCACTCAAGTCCAGACCACCCCTCAAGTCCAGACCACCCCTCAAGTCCAGACCACCCCTCAAGTTCAGACCACCACTCAAGTCCAGACCACTCCTCAAGTCCAGACCACTCCCCAAGTCCAGACCACCACTCAAGACCACTTAAGTCCAGACCACCACTCAAGTCCAGACCACCACTCAAGTTCAGACCACCACTCAAGTCCAGACCACCCCTCAAGTCCAGACCACCCCTCAAGTTCAGACCACCACTCAAGTCCAGACCACCCCTCAAGTCCAGACCACCCCTCAAGTCCAGACCACCCCTCAAGTTCAGACCACCACTCAAGTCCAGACCACTCCTCAAGTCCAGACCACTCCCCAAGTCCAGACCACCACTCAAGACCACTTAAGTCCAGACCACCACTCAAGTCCAGACCACCACTCAAGTTCAGACCACCACTCAAGTCCAGACCACCCCTCAAGTTCAGACCACCACTCAAGTCCAGACCACCCCTCAAGTCCAGACCACCCCTCAAGTCCAGACCACCCCTCAAGTTCAGACCACCACTCAAGTCCAGACCACCCCTCAAGTCCAGACCACCACTCAAGTCCAGACCACCCCTCAAGTCCAGACCACCCCTCAAGTCCAGACCACCCCTCAAGTTCAGACCACCACTCAAGTCCAGACCACTCCTCAAGTCCAGACCACTCCCCAAGTCCAGACCACCACTCAAGACCACTTAAGTCCAGACCACCACTCAAGTCCAGACCACCCCTCAAGTCCAGACCACCCCTCAAGTCCAGACCACCCCTCAAGTTCAGACCACCACTCAAGTCCAGACCACCCCTCAAGTCCAGACCACCCCTCAAGTCCAGACCACCCCTCAAGTTCAGACCACCACTCAAGTCCAGACCACTCCTCAAGTCCAGACCACTCCCCAAGTCCAGACCACTTAAGTCCAGACCACTTAAGTCCAGACCACTCAAGTCCAGACCACCACTCAAGTCCACTCAAGTCCAGACCACTCAAGTCCAGACCACCACTCAAGACCACTCAAGTTCAGACCACTCAAGTCCAGACCACCACTCAAGTTCAGACCACTCAAGTCCAGACCACCACTTAAGTCCAGACCACCACTTAAGTCCAGACCACCACTTAAGTCCAGACCACCACTTAAGTCCAGACCACCCCTCAAGTCCAGACCACCACTCAAGTCCAGACCACCCCTCAAGTCCAGACCACTCCTCAAGTCCAGACCACTCCTCAAGTCCAGACCACTTAAGTCCAGACCACTTAAGTCCAGACCACCACTTAAGTCCAGACCACCACTTAAGTCCAGACCACCACTTAAGTCCAGACCACCCCTCAAGTCCAGACCACCCCTCAAGTCCAGACCACTCCTCAAGTCCAGACCACTTAAGTCCAGACCACTTAAGTCCAGACCACTTAAGTCCAGACCACCACTCAAGTCCAGCGTGTGAGATTTATTTTGGGGGAGGTTAATATTTCTTGCTATAGAAGAGGTGTCACGCGGCTATAGGGGCCACGCGGCTATAGGGGCCACGCGGCTATAGGGGCCACGCGGCTATAGGGGCCACGTGGCTATAAGTGTCACGCGGCTATAGGGGCCACGCGGCTATAGGGGCCACGCGGCTATAGGGGCCACGCGGCTATAGGGGCCACGTGGCTATAAGTGTCACGCGGCTATAGGGGCCACGCGGCTATAGGTGCCACGCAACACTCCCAAAGTAGTTGAATGTGACTGGTCAGTTTAAATTGATTCTTTGTTCTGATTGGTTCAGGCAGATAGACCCTTATAACACCGAGTGTGTAAAGAAACGGAGACAACAAACATGTAAATAACTCTACATTATTCTACAGGACGACATGCTTATTGAGACTGAGACGGTGACGTGCACCGTGCAGCCCCGACTCAGTGTTTAGAACATCTCCAGATCGACTTTAATATTCCCCAACGACGTTGCACTGTAAAACATGAAGCCCATTGTTTCACAAAACGGCCAGTGGGAAAAAGTTGAAATTCATAAACAAGATCTCATAAATAAACATAGGCCACAGTGAACGTTTCCTTTTTCAGATGAACCCGCAGCTCCCACTCTTCCTCCTCTTCACCCTCTCTTCCTCCTCTTCACCCTCTCTTCCTCCTCTTCACCTTCTCTTCCTCCTCTTCACCCTCTCTTCCTCCTCTTCACCCTCTCTTCCTCCTCTTCACCCTCTCTTCCCACTCTTCCTCCTCTTCACCCTCTCTTCCTCCTCTTCACCCTCTCTTCCTCCTCTTCACCTTCTCTTCCTCCTCTTCACCCTCTCTTCCTCCTCTTCCTCCTCTTCACCTTCTCTTCCTCCTCTTCACCCTCTCTTCCTCCTCTTCACCCTCTCTTCCTCCTCTTCACCCTCTCTTCCTCCTCTTCACCCTCTCTTCCTCCTCTTCACCCTCTCTTCCTCCTCTTCACCCTCTCTTCCTCCTCTTCCTCCTCTTCACCCTCTCTTCCTCCTCTTCACCCTCTTCACCCTCTCTTCCTCCTCTTCCTCCTCTTCTGCCTCAGCACTTCAGACCGGGGGGCCTTTATTTCAGACGTCGCCAGCAGTGGGAGCGCTTATGAAGAATTAATGATGCCTTTCCGTCGCAACCTGACGACTCACAGCCGGAGCGTTTTTCCCGCACGAGTCCATAAACTCGGCTCTATCCAGTGGAGATGAATGACTCAGGCTGGATCACCACTTGCCGAGTCGCCGTGGAATGAGCCTTTTTACACGGCGGACGGGACTTCCTCAGTGAGATTACCACGATTACGACGGCCAAGACTCGCTGGGCCCGGCCGGGCCCCGCTTTACAAACTGTGATATGTAAAAGGGAAAAGCTGCAGCGTAAAATTACTCGTTCATTTTACGACTCGTTCACGCGGCTATTGGTGCCACGCGGCTATTGGTGCCACGCGGCTATTGGTGCCATGCGGCACAGACGCACACAAACCGTGTCACGCACACAAACCGTCACGCACACAAACCGTCACGCACACAAACCGTCACGCACACAAACCGTCACACACACAAACCGTCACGCACACAAACCGTCACGCACACAAACCGTGTCACGCACACAAACCGTGTCACGCACACAAACCGTCACGCACACAAACCGTCACGCACACAAACCGTCACGCACACAAACCGTCACGCACACAAACCGTCACGCACACAAACCGTCACGCACACAAACCGTCACGCACACAAACCGTCACGCACACAAACCGTCACGCACACAAACCGTCACGCACACAAACCGTCACGCACACAAACCGTCACTGAAGGATTTCCACTGTATTGTCTAAATCTCATTATCGAGATCATCCATCAACATGTGTCAGAGAAACACAGCTGTATTTAACATATTTAATACATATTATATTTCTATATTTGGGGCATTTTACCATCAGCCATTGTTGTGCATAAAAATGTCCAGACATTTACAAAGACTGGTCTGACCTAAAGTAGATTCATGAAAACATTCGTTGTGTTCAATATTTTATGTTTCAAAAAATGAATGCATTTTTGACTGAGTCAGAAATAACTTTGCTTAATGTCTCCATAGTTCTCTGAACTATTATTCACTTGATCAAATAGTGCGTAGCCAGGACAACGTAAGATGTGGAAGGCTTTTGAAAAACTTTACTATTTTTATTCATAACATTAAGTTTCAATCAGAAGTTCAAACTTTCTTAATCATGAGTTCAGTCATCGACACATCAAAGTTAGAAATAAAATATAATCAAGAATTTTATGTTAGTGAAGCCGTTTTCACCTCTTATTTTGACTTTTCACACCAGAACCAGGCCTGGCTCCAACTGGAAACCAAAGACGTTTAGTGCAAATCCTGGGGTCGAGTTAGCCCGGGTCGAGCTAGCCCGGGTCGAGCTAGCCCGGGTCGAGTTAGCCCGGGTCGAGCTAGCCCGGGTCGAGCTAGCCCGGGTCGAGTTAGCCCGGGTCGAGCTAGTCCGGGTCGAGTTAGCCCGGGTCGAGTTAGCCCGAGTCGAGCTAGCCCGGGTCGAGCTAGCCCGGGTCGAGTTAGCCCGGGTCGAGCTAGCCCGGGTCGAGCTAGCCCGGGTCGAGCTAGCCCGGGTCGAGCTACCCCGGGTCGAGCTAGCCCGGGTCGAGCTAGCCCGGGTCGAGCTAGCCCGGGTCGAGCTAGCCCGGGTCGAGCTAGCCCGGGTCGAGTTAGCCCGGGTCGAGCTAGCCCGGGTCAAGTTAGCCCACTTATTTTTCAGTTCTTTACATTGAGATTATATTGTGACCTGAATCATTTTGACCTTGGTAAAAAGTGTAAATGTGGCAGTGACTCACCAGAAGTTGACGAGGAAAGGATGCTCTAAGTTCTGCATGATCTGCAGCTCCTTCAGGACGTTCCTCACCTCGTTCCTCTCCACACACTTCAGCTTGTTCATGTACTTCATGGCGTACATCTTCTTTGTGTCTTTCTTCTGGACGATGCAAACCTGAAAGAACAACACAAACTGTGACTCATGCGTTTGTGACTAAAGAACTGTCCAAATGAATCCCAAAGTCTGAGGAGAGCTCAATAATACAACTAAACTACATATTATGCTTATTTTCGGGTGTAAAACGATAACATACATGTTTAATTATTAGCATTTTGTTCACTGTAGACCACAAAGTGGATCTAAAATGGCTCAATAATAGAAACAGGTCCATTGACTTGGAACTGACTTTTTGCTGTGATTTTCATGTTTTTCTTGTTGAAAAATGGCTTTGTAAAATATTTTAAACCTACATGGATGTAAAATCCATCCATCCATTTTCTACCGCTTGTTCCCTTTCGGGGTCGCGGGTGACTGGAGCCTATCCCAGTGACTTCGGGCCTTAGGCGGGGTACACCCTGGACAGTGGCCAACTTGTCGCAGGGTCAACACCATGTGGATGTAAAATAATAGAGTTAAATCCATTTGGAGTTTGTCATGAAATAGACCCAGAATCAGAAGCTTATGTTGAGTGAACACAGTTATAACGTGGTTAAAAACTCATCAAGTTTTATTTGTTCGTTTAAATTAAATACATCTTTAGATTGAATTTTCTGGCTTACAAATTTCATAAACTTAAACGAAAATATCTTGTCAAATGTTTTGTCTTCTTTGAGTTCAACAACTGATAAATATATATATAAAATGCACATTGTTGCAGAAGATATGAACAAATGTGTTACTCGGACAGATTAGAAAACGTTGACAGATTTTTTGCCGATAAACATGTTTTGAGGGAAGTAATCCTTCATTAAATCCTGAATTTTAAATGATATTACCAATTAATTAGAATAATCTTGACTCGTCATCTATTAAAATACGCTGGCACTCAAGTAAATATGGGAAAGAGTGTGGGCCAGTGTGGGCCAGTGTCTGCCAGTGTGGGCCAGTGTCTGCCAGTGTGGGCCAGTGTGGGCCAGTGTCTGCCAGTGTGGGCCAGTGTCTGCCAGTGTGGGCCAGTGTGGGCCAATACATTTGGTTGTCAATCTGGTGGATCACTAAACACGGACACATGTATGATTCATGTCAGCAAAACTGTCAAATTGAATGAATTGAAATGAATTTCTGTCACGTCTTTGTGATTTTAATGCATTTTTCTCCTCTCGTCTAAAGCACTTTGAAATGCCTTGTGTACAAATTGTGCTCTACAAATAAACTTGCCTAATAAACTTGTACTGCCTTGAAACTAAACTTCTAAAATGATTCAAAGCCATATTTATGGTGATGCATGTTTTGCGAGTGGTCCAGCTTCATCCACTTTCATAAATGCTCTGAGCGTCACACCTGGAGTTACTTTCCATATTCATTCTCTTGATTGGAGCGTCTGATTAGCAGCACATTTAGGTAAAGCAAACGTGTCACGAATGGAGAGACTCGTCCCTTCGTCGACGCCGCCTCGGCTGTCGATGGCGATGCTCGGCGCGTGAATGAGGCGTGAATGAGGCGTGAATGAGGCGTGATTAGTGCGCGGCGAGGCTCAGATCCACGCACAGCTGCAGGGGTTAATCAGAGCCTACAACATGTGGCGCTCGTGATGAGGCTTAAGAGGACGCATTCTGAAGAGGAGGAAACATGATGAGGCTTAAGAGGACGCATTCTGAAGAGGAGGAAACGTGATGAGGCTTAAGAGAACGCACTCTGAAGAGGAGGAAACGTGATGAGGCTTAAGAGAACGCACTCTGAAGAGGAGGAAACGTGATGAAGCTTAAGAGGACGCACTCTGAAGAGGAGGAAACGTGATGAGGCTCAAGAGAACGCATTCTGAAGAGGAGGAAACATGATGAGGCTTAAGAGAACGCACTCTGAAGAGGAGGAAACGTGATGAGGCTTAAGAGAACGCACTCTGAAGAGGAGGAAACATGATGAGGCTTAAGAGGACGCATTCTGAAGAGGAGGAAACATGATGAAGCTTAAGAGAACGCACTCTGAAGAGGAGGAAACGTGATGAAGCTTAAGAGAACGCACTCTGAAGAGGAGGAAACATGATGAGGCTTAAGAGGACGCATTCTGAAGAGGAGGAAACGTGATGAGGCTTAAGAGAACGCACTCTGAAGAGGAGGAAACGTGATGAAGCTTAAGAGAACGCACTCTGAAGAGGAGGAAACATGATAAGGCTTAAGAGGACGCATTCTGAAGAGGAGGAAACGTGATGAGGCTTAAGAGGACGCATTCTGAAGAGGAGGAAACGTGATGAGGCTTAAGAGAACGCACTCTGAAGAGGAGGAAACGTGATGAGGCTTAAGAGAACGCACTCTGAAGAGGAGGAAACGTGATGAGGCTTAAGAGAACGCACTCTGAAGAGGAGGAAACGTGATGAGGCTCAAGAGAACGCACTCTGAAGAGGAGGAAATGTGATGAGGCTTAAGAGAACGCACTCTGAAGAAGAGGAAACGTGATGAGGCTCAAGAGAACGCACTCTGAAGAGGAGGAAACGTGATGAGGCTTAAGAGGACGCATTCTGAAGAGGAGGAAACATGATGAGGCTTAAGAGAACGCACTCTGAAGAGGAGGAAACATGATGAGGCTCAAGAGAACGCATTCTGAAGAGGAGGAAACGTGATGAGGCTCAAGAGAACGCACACTAAAGAGGAGGAAACGTGATGAAGCTTAAGAGAACGCACTCTGAAGAGGAGGAAATGTGATGAGGCTTAAGAGAACGCACTCTGAAGAGGAGGAAACGTGATGAGGCTCAAGAGAACGCACTCTGAAGAGGAGGAAACGTGATGAAGCTTAAGAGAACGCACTCTGAAGAGGAGGAAACGTGATGAAGCTTAAGAGAACGCACTCTGAAGAAGAGGAAACGTGATGAGGCTCAAGAGAACGCACTCTGAAGAGGAGGAAACATGATGAGGCTTAAGAGAACGCATTCTGAAGAGGAGGAAACATGATGAGGCTTAAGAGAACGCACTCTGAAGAGGAGGAAACATGATGAAGCTTAAGAGAACGCACTCTGAAGAGGAGGAAACGTGATGAGGCTCAAGAGAACGCACTCTGAAGAGGAGGAAACATGATGAGGCTTAAGAGAACGCATTCTGAAGAGGAGGAAACGTGATGAGGCTCAAGAGAACGCACTCTGAAGAGGAGGAAACGTGATGAGGCTTAAGAGAACGCACACTAAAGAGGAGGAAACGTGATGAAGCTTAAGAGAACGCACTCTGAAGAGGAGGAAACGTGATGAAGCTTAAGAGAACGCACTCTGAAGAGGAGGAAACGTGATGAGGCTCAAGAGAACGCACTCTGAAGAGGAGGAAACGTGATGAGGCTTAAGAGAACGCACTCTGAAGAGGAGGAAACGTGATGAGGCTCAAGAGAACGCACTCTGAAGAGGAGGAAATGTGATGAGGCTTAAGAGAACGCACTCTGAAGAGGAGGAAACGTGATGAGGCTTAAGAGAACGCACTCTGAAGAGGAGGAAACGTGATGAAGCTTAAGAGAACGCACTCTGAAGAGGAGGAAACGTGATGAGGCTTAAGAGAACGCATTCTGAAGAGGAGGAAACGTGATGAGGCTCAAGAGAACGCATTCTGAAGAGGAGGAAACGTGATGAAGCTTAAGAGAACGCACTCTGAAGAGGAGGAAACGTGATGAGGCTTAAGAGAACGCATTCTGAAGAGGAGGAAACGTGATGAGGCTTAAGAGAACGCACTCTGAAGAGGAGGAAACGTGATGAAGCTTAAGAGAACGCACTCTGAAGAGGAGGAAACGTGATGAGGCTTAAGAGAACGCATTCTGAAGAGGAGGAAACGTGATGAGGCTCAAGAGAACGCACTCTGAAGAGGAGGAAACGTGATGAAGCTTAAGAGAACGCACTCTGAAGAGGAGGAAACATGATGAGGCTCAAGAGAACGCACTCTGAAGAGGAGGAAACGTGATGAGGCTCAAGAGAACGCACTCTGAAGAGGAGGAAACATGATGAGGCTTAAGAGAACGCATTCTGAAGAGGAGGAAACGTGATGAGGCTCAAGAGAACGCACTCTGAAGAGGAGGAAACGTGATGAAGCTTAAGAGAACGCACTCTGAAGAGGAGGAAACGTGATGAGGCTTAAGAGAACGCACACTAAAGAGGAGGAAACGTGATGAAGCTTAAGAGAACGCACTCTGAAGAGGAGGAAACGTGATGAAGCTTAAGAGAACGCACTCTGAAGAGGAGGAAACGTGATGAGGCTCAAGAGAACGCACTCTGAAGAGGAGGAAACGTGATGAAGCTTAAGAGAACGCATTCTGAAGAGGAGGAAACGTGATGAGGCTTAAGAGAACGCACTCTGAAGAGGAGGAAACATGATGAAGCTCAAGAGAACGCATTCTGAAGAGGAGGAAACGTGATGAGGCTTAAGAGGACGCATTCTGAAGAGGAGGAAACGTGATGAGGCTCAAGAGAACGCACTCTGAAGAGGAGGAAACGTGATGAAGCTTAAGAGAACGCACTCTGAAGAGGAGGAAACGTGATGAGGCTTAAGAGAACGCACTCTGAAGAGGAGGAAACGTGATGAAGCTTAAGAGAACGCACTCTGAAGAGGAGGAAACGTGATGAAGCTCAAGAGAACGCACTCTGAAGAGGAGGAAACGTGATGAAGCTTAAGAGAACGCACTCTGAAGAGGAGGAAACGTGATGAGGCTCAAGAGAACGCACTCTGAAGAGGAGGAAACGTGATGAGGCTCAAGAGAACGCACTCTGAAGAGGAGGAAACGTGATGAAGCTTAAGAGAACGCACTCTGAAGAGGAGGAAACATGCCACAAACGCACCGGAGAAATGTTAGACTGAAGGTAATGATAAAGACCATTTGGTTCTATTGATATTTGGATTGCGCTATAATCAATGCTACTTTTGTTGACAAATGTATCATTTATAGACCCGGTTTAGACCTTGTTTAGACCCGGTTTAGATCTCGTTCAGACCCGGTTTAGACCCGGTTTAGATCTCGTTCAGACCCGGTTTAGACCTTGTTTAGACCCGGTTTAGATCTCGTTCAGACCCGGTTTAGATCTCGTTCAGACCCGGTTTAGACCTTGTTTGGACCCGTTTTAGACCTTGTTTAGACCCGATTTAGATCTCGTTCAGACCCGGTTTAGACCTTGTTTAGACCCGGTTTAGACCTTGTTTAGACCCGGTTTAGACCTTGTTTAGACCCGGTTTAGATCTCGTTCAGACCCGGTTTAGATCTCGTTCAGACCCGGTTTAGATCTCGTTCAGACCCGGTTTAGATCTTGTTCAGACCCGGTTTAGACCTTGTTTAGACCCGGTTTAGATCTCGTTCAGACCCGGTTTAGATCTTGTTCAGACCCGGTTTGGATCTTGGTCTGGTCTTGAACAGAAGAACTCGTTGTATGTAAATGCAGCGTAAGTGACAGAGGCATAAATGTTCACGATGTACGAGTGTTTTCATGTGTAAATTAAACACGCACACAACAGCTCGTCGCCGCGGACAACACAGCTAAACAAAGAGCCATATGTTTAGTGACCTCCGGATATGAACAGAGATTACCGTCGCCGCTGTGTATAGAACGCAATCGTAACGCAATCTGTCATCACAAAGGACACACGGGGAAGCGCTTCAGACCGAAAATACAAGTAAACACAAGCTACAGCGAGGAAAACCCACTTCTTCTGCGCTGCGTGTTTCGAGACGTTCAGAACTATTACTGTAGCGCAAAGATGGAAAGAAATTCACTCTCATCGTGGACGGACCGGCCGCAAACGTGTCCAGGACTGAAGCATGTCCAACGTGTCCAGGACTGAAGCGTGTCCAGGACTGAAGCGTGTCCAACGTGTCCAGGACTGAAGCGTGTCCGGAACTGAAGCGTGTCCAACGTGTCCAGGACTGAAGCGTGTCCAGGACTGAAGCGTGTCCAACGTGTCCAGGACTGAAGCGTGTCCAGGACTGAAGCGTGTCCGGAACTGAAGCGTGTCCAACGTGTCCAGGACTGAAGCGTGTCCGGAACTGAAGCGTGTCCAACGTGTCCAGGACTGAAGCGTGTCCAGGACTGAAGCGTGTCCAACGTGTCCAGGACTGAAGCGTGTCCAGGACTGAAGCGTGTCCAACGTGTCCAGGACTGAAGCGTGTCCAGGACTGAAGCGTGTCCAGGACTGAAGCGTGTCCAACGTGTCCAGGACTGAAGCGTGTCCAGGACTGAAGCGTGTCCAGGACTGAAGCGTGTCCGGAACTGAAGCGTGTCCAACGTGTCCAGGACTGAAGCGTGTCCAGGACTGAAGCGTGTCCGGAACTGAAGCGTGTCCAACGTGTCCAGGACTGAAGCGTGTCCAGGACTGAAGCGTGTCCAGGACTGAAGCGTGTCCGGAACTGAAGCGTGTCCAACGTGTCCAGGACTGAAGCGTGTCCAGGACTGAAGCGCGTCCGGGACTGAAGCGTGTCCAGGACTGAAGCGTGTCCGGAACTGAAGCGTGTCCAACGTGTCCAGGACTGAAGCGCGTCCGGGACTGAAGCGTGTCCAGGACTGAAGCGTGTCCAGGACTGAAGCGTGTCCAGGACTGAAGCGTGTCCAACGTGTCCAGGACTGAAGCGTGTCCAGGACTGAAGCGTGTCCAGGACTGAAGCGTGTCCAGGACTGAAGCGTGTCCAACGTGTCCAGGACTGAAGCGTGTCCAGGACTGAAGCGTGTCCAGGACTGAAGCGTGTCCAACGTGTCCAGGACTGAAGCGTGTCCAGGACTGAAGCGTGTCCAGGACTGAAGCGTGTCCAACGTGTCCAGGACTGAAGCGTGTCCAGGACTGAAGCGTGTCCAACGTGTCCAGGACTGAAGAGTGTCCAGGACTGAAGCGTGTCCAGGACTGAAGCGTGTCCAGGACTGAAGCGTGTCCAACGTGTCCAGGACTGAAGCGTGTCCAGGACTGAAGCGTGTCCAGGACTGAAGCGTGTCCAGGACTGAAGCGTGTCCAACGTGTCCAGGACTGAAGCGTGTCCAGGACTGAAGCGTGTCCAGGACTGAAGCGTGTCCAGGACTGAAGCGTGTCCAACGTGTCCAGGACTGAAGCGTGTCCAGGACTGAAGCGTGTCCAGGACTGAAGCGTGTCCAACGTGTCCAGGACTGAAGCGTGTCCAGGACTGAAGCGTGTCCAGGACTGAAGCGTGTCCAGGACTGAAGCGTGTCCAACGTGTCCAGGACTGAAGCGTGTCCAGGACTGAAGCGTGTCCAGGACTGAAGCGTGTCCAGGACTGAAGCGTGTCCAACGTGTCCAGGACTGAAGCGTGTCCAGGACTGAAGCGTGTCCAGGACTGAAGCGTGTCCAGGACTGAAGCGTGTCCAACGTGTCCAGGACTGAAGCGTGTCCAGGACTGAAGCGTGTCCAGGACTGAAGCGTGTCCAACGTGTCCAGGACTGAAGCGTGTCCAGGACTGAAGCGTGTCCAGGACTGAAGCGTGTCCAGGACTGAAGCGTGTCCAACGTGTCCAGGACTGAAGCGTGTCCAGGACTGAAGCGTGTCCAGGACTGAAGCGTGTCCGGGACTGAAGCGTGTCCAACGTGTCCAGGACTGAAGCGTGTCCAGGACTGAAGCGTGTCCAGGACTGAAGCGTGTCCAGGACTGAAGCGTGTCCAACGTGTCCAGGACTGAAGCGTGTCCAGGACTGAAGCGTGTCCAGGACTGAAGCGTGTCCAGGACTGAAGCGTGTCCAGGACTGAAGCGTGTCCAACGTGTCCAGGACTGAAGCGTGTCCAGGACTGAAGCGTGTCTAGGACTGAAGCGTGTCCAGGACTGAAGCGTGTCCAACGTGTCCAGGACTGAAGCGTGTCCAGGACTAAAGCGTGTCCAGGACTGAAGCGTGTCCAACGTGTCCAGGACTGAAGCGTGTCCAGGACTGAAGCGTGTCCAGGACTGAAGCGTGTCCAGGACTGAAGCGTGTCCAGGACTGAAGCGTGTCCAACGTGTCCAGGACTGAAGCGTGTCCAGGACTGAAGCGTGTCCAGGACTGAAGCGTGTCCAACGTGTCCAGGACTGAAGCGTGTCCAGGACTGAAGCGTGTCCAGGACTGAAGCGTGTCCGGGACTGAAGCGTGTCCAATGTGTCCAGGACTGAAGCGTGTCCAGGACTGAAGCGTGTCCAGGACTGAAGCGTGTCCAGGACTGAAGCGTGTCCAACGTGTCCAGGACTGAAGAGTGTCCAGGACTGAAGCGTGTCCAGGACTGAAGCGTGTCCAGGACTGAAGCGTGTCCAACGTGTCCAGGACTGAAGCGTGTCCAGGACTGAAGCGTGTCCAGGACTGAAGCGTGTCCAACGTGTCCAGGACTGAAGCGTGTCCAGGACTGAAGCGTGTCCAGGACTGAAGCGTGTCCAGGACTGAAGCGTGTCCAACGTGTCCAGGACTGAAGCGTGTCCAGGACTGAAGCGTGTCCAGGACTGAAGCGTGTCCGGGACTGAAGCGTGTCCAACGTGTCCAGGACTGAAGCGTGTCCAGGACTGAAGCGTGTCCAGGACTGAAGCGTGTCCAGGACTGAAGCGTGTCCAGGACTGAAGCGTGTCCAACGTGTCCAGGACTGAAGCGTGTCCAGGACTGAAGCGTGTCCAGGACTGAAGCGTGTCCAGGACTGAAGCGTGTCCAACGTGTCCAGGACTGAAGCGTGTCCAGGACTGAAGCGTGTCCAGGACTGAAGCGTGTCCAGGACTGAAGCGTGTCCAGGACTGAAGCGTGTCCAACGTGTCCAGGACTGAAGCGTGTCCAGGACTGAAGCGTGTCCAGGACTGAAGCGTGTCCAGGACTGAAGCGTGTCCAGGACTGAAGCGTGTCCAGGACTGAAGCGTGTCCGGGACTGAAGCGTGTCCAACGTGTCCAGGACTGAAGAGTGTCCAGGACTGAAGCGTGTCCAGGACTGAAGCGTGTCCAGGACTGAAGCGTGTCCAACGTGTCCAGGACTGAAGCGTGTCCAGGACTGAAGCGTGTCCAGGACTGAAGCGTGTCCAGGACTGAAGCGTGTCCAGGACTGAAGCGTGTCCAACGTGTCCAGGACTGAAGCGTGTCCAGGACTGAAGCGTGTCCAGGACTGAAGCGTGTCTGGGACTGAAGCGTGTCCAACGTGTCCAGAATTAATACAGACTAAAAATTACAGTTAAAATCGAAGTTGGCTGATGTCACCGTTGATTATCCAGGATGTGTTTTTCCAAGTTTCGAGTGAAGTTATTAATATCTACAGACAATTTCAGACGATCTGCCAGTTTATTCCACCGTTTAAGGAGGTGAAGCAGGATTATTAAGGATTTTGAAAAGAGTTCTTAGATTTGAAAATAAGATAAAATTGTCAAAACTAAGCATTTTGTATTTGCTAAGAATGTTGCAACGGTGATGACCAAGTGTTTTATTGTCAATTGCCTTTAAAACTTTGGTTATAGAGACTTATATTTAAGTATTGACATTTTCTGCAGTTGTTCTTCTATGTTATTTGCACAATTTAAATCTGTGCTCATTAAAAGCTTCATTACAGAATAAAATAAATTAAATACACTTTTTAATACATTTTTAAATCAAACTAATGAATTGGTAAAATAATAATACAATATATACATCTGACGGACAACATTAGAATACGTCTGATCGCTCACGTAAAAAAGAAAGATGTATTTACCTTTCCAAAGCTGCCTTTCCCGATGGCCCGTAATATCTGGAAGTGGTCAAAGTTGACTGTGGGAGAAAAAAGATGAAATAAGATATAATTAAAGGCTGTTTGACCTTATAAAGTACAAACTGTGAGAACAGAAAGAGAAATTAAATCAATCAAGAAGATATAATACTTAATAGCTGCATTAATATGTATTCTGTGATGGAATTCACCTTGATTTGTGTTTTATTATAGTGTAAAAAACACAACGTAGGATTAATGCAGCTTTATATGTCGGTTTAAGCATTAGTGATTCATTTATTACACATTAGAGAAGGAAAGAGTCACATTTAGATTTATGTTAACACTAATTCTGTGCAGTTTGAAGCATCATTTTCATTATCAAATACAACAATATATTAAATCTGATTTTAGAAAACTACTCTGAATACCACCAAAAGAATACGCTGGAATACAGTTACTCCAAGTGTGTGTTTGCAGTACTTTCAACACAGAGAGAGTCAAAGCTCATTCGTACTTGAGACAAAGAAACGTCAGTTAATGGTTTTACTGTTTGATATGTTTGTGGTAAAGGATTTAGATCGTCCACAGCAGAAAGGATGAACGTGATGAACAGTTTTTGGAGTGACTCTTGAGTTATTATAATAGTATTCATGGGTTTCTGCTTCCCGGCGTACGCAACATCTCACAGACTTTTCCCCCTTTCAGACGACGTAACGTTTTGTTTGAAAGTGTTCATCGCTGTGGTTCTGATTTCTCATCATCTGAAATCCATCGATGGCACTTTTTAAAAACGAGTTCAAAAGTGCTTCACGACGTCTCGTAAGTGCAGTTTGGGTCAGAGTCTGAACAGTCGTGAGACGTTTCGCCACTTATCGTTTCAATAATTCATGCGTGTGTTTATTCTTTAGTGGGGAAAAAGCAGCTGTATGGATTACAACAGTGAAGATTACGCTCAAGACTGTGATAAAAACAGACTAAATATGAAAACGAAAACATGAAACGGGCCTGAATAAACCAGAAGACGACTCCTCCATAAAAACTGATGAAAATTGCAAGACGGAAAAGTGCTGAACCTGATTTGTATTGTCTGGAAATACGAGAAAAGCACAACTACCGTATTTTCTGGACTATAAGTCGCACCGGAGTATAAGTCGCAGCAGCCAAAAAAGTCATAATATAGAAGAAAAAAACATATACGTTGCACTGGAGGATGAAATGCAGTTGCAAGTGTGAAAATAACAAATAATATCACATATAAGTCGGGGCGGAGTACAAGTATATAAGTATAAATATAAGTATAAGTCGCACCCCGGCCAAAACTATGAAAAACTGTGTAACTTGTAGTCCGGAAAATACGGTTCGCAGCAGTATTCTTGACTTCCTCTCATATTATGCCGGTAAATCAAGTAAATAAGCGCTTTTCACCACTTTCAGAGGCCAGAGCGAGTTTTGCCGTCACAAAAGTGCCAACGACACTTCTTGGTTTTATTAAAATGCTCAAATTTGATGCAAAACATACACAGCGGTCTCATTTTGACCTTCAACACAATGAATGATAAACTTTTCCTCAGTTACATGGGAAAATGGGTAGAGCCACTTTAAGTATAATGTAAGTTCAGTTATAAATAAAGCAAACATGTGAATGCAAGACTTTAGCTACCTTGATTCAAATTAAAAGAACTATTCTATTTTCAAATACACAAATAAAATAAACGGACTAGAACAATACAAAAAAAGAAAGAAAAAATAACCTATTTGTATTTTTTAATGAAAATAAATACATTAAAATAAATAATAAAAAATAAAATGAAAAATAAAATGAAAAATAATCAAATAAAATAAATAAAATAAATAAAATAAATAAAATAAATAAAATAAATAAAATAAGATTAAATAAGATAAATAAAATAAAATAAATCAAATTCAATTAAATCAAAATAATGTAGGTATCGCGTCCATTGCGAACTTTTACGATATATTGCGCAGCTCTAGTGACGACAAAAATGCCAATTTAACTCAACGTGGTCCCTTTAAACGTCCCCGGAGTGAAGAGGAGATGTTTGGAGGAGGAAGACTATTTCCACAGCCTATTTCCAACAGTGCATTTCTTGGTGACAAACGGCGGCGGATAAACACTTAAGTTCGGGTTCACTGCGAGGTCGAGCTCCGTTCAGCCACATCTTTAAGGCACAAGGGCAATTCTCATCAGTCAAACCAGCGTCACTTACACTCACATTACAGTACATTACTCAGGACGGGTGTGACCTCTGACCTTTGACAACCACATGCTTTTATAGCTCCAGAAAACAGTTGTTATTTGTGAGAGATCCGAGCTGCCTCCAGGACAACAGATTGTACGTTAATTAAAAAATACTCTTTACTTCATGTTTACTCTCTGTGCTTTTATGTTTCATGTATAGAACCCAATGGAGATCTTAAATGTTTCACTTGGCGTTAATCTAAACGTTTTCTGACTCTATAGTGTGATAAATAATCCGTATTTACCGCTAGTTGTTCCATGTCACTTTTGTTGACTGTTTTATTTTTCATTCTGATTCTCATCTCTGTGGAGAGTTTTGACTTTAAGGCGTGCGCTCTCCAGCTCTATAATCACTGTCATTTGTAAATATTGTTTTCAATTCTTGAGAGAATAAGATCAGAGATGATAAATGTAACAGAACTTATTCAAATAGATGAAATAATCCAACTTCATAAACAAGACCGTTGGTACACAAACAAGACATCTAAAAGGTCTAAAAGTCTGCAAAATGACATCAAAAATATGATTTTATACAACTTGAACAAAAAAATCAATCTGTTAGAAATAAATAAAAGCAATACATTAGATCAAATAAAATACAACAGCATGTATAAAGCATGAAATATATAATTGGATAGATTGATAAATAGATAATGCTCCACTCCATGCCATTTTGCTTTACTTTTTTGTGTGCGCATGATCTCGAGACAATATTCAGACGACATTCTCACAAATGATCAGGAATGTGCCAAAATGTGTCTTTAAATGTCTTGAATGAGGCTCAAGTATCGCACAACGTGAATGGAACCTCAAATTAAACACAAAAGGACCGAAATATCACTTTACCAGAGGCTTCTGTCGCTTTATGTGCTAATTTCAATAGTTTTAATTAAAAATGATGCACACTTGATATTCTTTATAATTATAATAATTATCAGTTTTTTTAACAAAGTCTGGTAAATTTGTCAATTTTCTTTCTTTCCATGTTTATATTTTTCCATTTTCAAATTTAGTCCGAATGTAATTCTTTCAATTTTTTGAAGACCAGTTATAATGTCAGTCCACGTATCCATTTATTGAGTCCATTGCAGTGGTTTTGAGGCCCAAATACATCATTCCGAAATCAATTTTATCAATCCTTCAACTACTACTACTTCTACTACAACTGCAACAAGTATCATCGCTTCAACAGTTACCACAACTCCTAATACACGAGAAAACTTTTTAAAACATATTTCTACACAGCATAATTATAATTAAAACACATTTCCAAAACGCAAATCGTCTGAGCAACAACAACCCAATGACTTTGACTTTTCCCAATGTAAAATCCTGATCTAAAACCGCCGCCGCTTTTGTCTTCCTCGGCTCTGGTCCGAATCGCTCACATTCATCTCTGTAACGGCTGGATGCTGCTGTTTGTGTCCCGGCTGCCATGGCGACCAGAGACACGGTATCTCTCTGTCCCCGCTGTTCCTACGGCGATGGAGCACCTGATGCCCCGATGGTTGAAAGGAACATAAAAACACAAACTCTCCATCTCCTGCTGCAGCCGCACGCGCTTCAGGACGATCGGGTTTGTTTTATTCACATTGGACTTTTCAGCACGATCAAAGCGGTAATTAGGGCGGCAACGATTAATTGAACTAATAACGACTAGTCGACTATTAAAATAATCAAGATTGTATTTTAATAATCATGATCTGGACAATACAGAGTGAAAAGCACTTGTTTGCATTATTAAAGCAATGTAAATATTCTCTCTTTTGAAGCCTTAAGTCACCATATTACAAAATGTATTTGGTTAATAGTAATAAATAGTTTTAATCTCAATATGCTACAGGAATGATTCATGACTAGTCGACTACTGGTAATCAAAAAAATGATCGCTGACAAGTCGACTGGTAAAATGTAGTAGTAAAATGATCGTTAGTCGCAGCCCTAGTGGTCATGAAGGACGGCAACTAAAACTAAACATTATACTTTGATTTAAGGTGAAACGTTTTGATGTGTTGTTCAGAGCAGTGTCTCCCTCACTCCCCCCGATATGTCCCCGATATGTCCCCGATATGTCCCCGATATGTCCCCGATATGTCCCCGAATCATGAACTAAAACTTCCAAGAACGACATGGAAGCTGCACTTTCCAGACGGCTCGTCCATCAAACGGCGCTCGTGTGTGTGTACACACTGTACACACTGTACACACTGTACACACTGTACACACTGTACACACGTGTGTACACACTGTACACACTGTACACACGTGTACACACTGTACACACTGTACACACGTGTACACACTGTACACACTGTACACACGTGTACACACATGTGTACAGTGTGTACAGTGTGTACAGTGTGTGTGTACACACTGTACACACGTGTACACACATGTGTACAGTGTGTACAGTGTGTACAGTGTGTACAGTGTGTACACACGTGTGTACACGTGTGTACACACTGTACACACGTGTACACACGTGTGTACACGTGTGTACACACTGTACACACGTGTACACACATGTGTACAGTGTGTACAGTGTGTACAGTGTGTACAGTGTGTACACACGTGTGTACACGTGTGTACAGTGTGTACAGTGTGTACACGTGTGTACAGTGTGTACACACTGTACACACGTGTACACCGTACACACGCGCGGCCCACGCGCGGAGGTTTGCCCAGAGTTATGGCAGATATATTGGATCTGACAGTTCATGTTATGGTCTGTTAGTCACGTATCTCACTTCCTCTTTTCTCACCGTGTGTTTCACTGTGTTTACTCAAGCTCTGGGTTTATGAATATTGTTCCACCTCATGATGTAAAAGCTCTGGGTTTATGAATATGGTTCCACCTCATGATATATTTATGCAAAATATCAATTGTTCATCAAACGAATAAAAATGATGAGGTTCATTATTTGTGGGAATCTCCTTATGGATATTTATGATAAAAAGTGACTTTGATGGTAATTTATTAATTATTTTAAGAATAAATCATGATGTTGAAGTGTTTTGACATATTCACTGTTTTTATGTTTAAAATGATTGAATTCAATTTTAGTTTTATTCATTTTACTAAAATACTTTTAGGCTAGTTTTAGATTCAGTCAATATGTAGTCAATTTATAGTTTTTTATATATTTGATGAGAATATTAGTACTTTAGATGACCAAAATATCCAGTTTTTTATTTTAGTCCTAGTTTCAGTTCATGAAAATACATGTAATTTTATTCTTTATGATAACTTATTATAATATGATAAATATGACATTGACGAACATATTTTAGTCGACAACTTCATATTAAGTTTGTGCAAGAAATGTGTTAAAATGATGATAGAAGAACCTTTTTAGTCTGATTATAAAAGGTCTTTTAATTTAAGGTTGTCGGGCTTGGGGTCGTAGATAAGTGCAGGGACAAAAGGGCGGGGCCACTTTTGTGAGCCGGTCCCAAGTCGGGCCCTCGGGTCAAATCACTCTCAGCGTTGCACAATGAGTCGAAAAGCATCAGGATTATGCAATAGGAATATATATATAACCAATTAAATACGTACGACCGAACAGTATTTTGAAGATACGTGTGCAATAGTAGCATCAAGTGTGTGTTAGCTAAACCCAGAAACGACGCAAAAAGCAATAAATAAAAAGAAAAGTAGCTTGCGTTGTAACTTTTTGTGTTGCATTTTACAGTTCATTTACCACACATACGTCAACCAAATAAATTACAAGAACGTTTTAGCCGTATTTTCTGAATTGTAAGTCGCACCAGCCAAAAAATGCATAAAAGAGAAGAAAAAAAACATATATAAGTCGCACTGGAGTATAAGTCGCAGACATTTCATCTTGAAATGCAATTTAAAATAATAACAGATTAGAGAACATGGTGAATAGGTGTACGTATGCTAACGCTAACACCTTCAGCTATATGACGTATGCTAACGCTAACACCTTCAGCTACATGACGTATGCTAACGCTAACACCTTCAGCTACATGACGTATGCTAACGCTAACACCTTCAGCTACATGACGTATGCTAACGCTAACACCTTCAGCTACATGACGTATGCTAACGCTAACACCTTCAGCTACATGACGTATGCTAACGCTAACACCTTCAACTACATGACGTACGCTAACGCTAACACCTTCAGCTACATGACGTATGCTAACACTAACACCTTCAGCTACATGACGTATGCTAACGCTAACACCTTCAGCTACATGACGTATGCTAACGCTAACACCTTCAGCTACATGACGTATGCTAACGCTAACACCTTCAGCTACATGACGTATGCTAACGCTAACACCTTCAGCTACATGAGGCACAGACAGAACTGTGGTAAGTGTCTGGTATGTTAACGTAACATATGAACAGTTATTCAGATAACTATAGCATAAAGAACATGCTAACAAGTTTAGCAAAGCATCAGTTTTACCCCAAATCACTAAATCCACTGAATTCTTCTTCCTCTGTGTCACTTCTAAACAACTCCACAAACTCCAGAGGAAGAGGAAGTGCAGATTCTTCTTCTGCGTCGCTCAGAGCCTAGAGCGCCCTCTTGTGGTTATCAGTGTGAAAATAATGAATAATATCACATAAGTCGCACCCCGACCAAAACTAGGTAAAAAAAGTGTGACTTATAGTCCGGAATATACAGAAAGTGCAGAACTTTGAGACAAACATCAGTCCACTACTTAGAACACACTGTATCTATTGCAAACTTGTAAGGATGTCTCTGTACTTTGGGGTGAGAGCTGATTGGCCGTGCGTTGCCGGTCCGCCCCGCTTCACTTAGCAGTCCGAAAAACCTGTTCTAAAGCTGTATAAAAACGTATACATGTGAATACTAGCGACGAGGCATTGCGAGAGCGAGGAAAACAATGGAGGTAGATTCAAATACTTTGATCTTTTACCCTTTGGTCGCCCGGCTTTAACACGGCGGACCCCCCCCCACCACCACCACCACCACCACCACCACCACCACCACAAACGTCATGTAGTGCCTTTAAAGCGATATAAAGTGATGGATGTGTGAGCGTGAAACGTAGATTAGCGCCGCAGACACGGGGACAGCGGGTCTGAGGCGGCTCCTGTCAATCTCCCTGACACAGGCTAATTAAGTTGGATTTCGTGCTGCTCGGCTCCTCTTCTGGTTTTCTCCCTGTCAAACTGTGGGGCGTGTCCGTTTTCCATCCACGTCATCAGTCCAGTGTTGCCTCCTCGCCGGCTTTCGCCCGTAGTAGGCACATATACGTGTCTTTACTGCACCTTAACGCTATAATTCTGCCTCTGTCATTCAGAAAGACCAGCCTAGCACTAGCATGTCGTGTTCTCCTTAGTTCACGTTTTTACTTTGCAGCGTGCCTAAAAAATACTCCTCGCTGTTAAACTAAACGTGTGACTCAGAATTTAAATGAGTGAACGCTCACTGATCAAACGAGAAGGTGCTTGATTTTCCAAGTAAAGGCGGTTGACACATGATAAATTAAGTATTTTTCAGGCTGAATACTTCTGTGTGAATGATTTATTTCATTAAAAGTGTATTTTTTGGCCTGGTCGTCACATTTAATCAACTTATCGTTCAATAACTGGAGCTGGAACAGTATTTCTAGACTATTTTGTGCGGCTTTTCTTTGCACTAATAAAGACTTTCAGCAGTAGAGGGTTGAATAATTAACATAAGCCTTATACATGACACTAACTAACTACTTTTTATTAATTACAGCTCATGCTTTTTACGATATGGTTCATTTGGAATAGAGTTTAAAGGGATTTTCAGGTTACTATGTATGTGGCATAAAATCAATTCAATATCATAGTCTATTATTTTATAGTTTTATAGTTTATTATATAGTGAAAAGAAAAATATTTCAGATTTTACTAAACATTTGTGCCTATTTGTCCCCAGTTTTGTAAAGGTTATAATTGCACTTCCTGGTTGGACATGGGCAGCAAATATGACACAGGTAGAGGTCATTCCACAACTGTTACCTGGCAACCACACTGTAAACAAGAGCCAAAATCCATATAAATGTACACGACACTTATGATTTGACAAACAATGACCCCATATAACACCTGAAAAGTGTGTCGGTGTCGCACACTGATGACATCACAGAGGGATTCTCGGCTCTACTTCCTGTCATTTGAAACGTTCATTTTTCGAGACGCCTTCACAAACTGCAACTTAACGCAAACTATGGTCCATGTTTACAGCGCGTTCTCGCCCATCAAACTGAGTCATCATTAGAAAAACGAAATATAGACTTTAAACGTGATGTAAAGTCGTCTGAACCCCAACGTAACGTAGTGTGTGTGTGTGTGTGTGTATGTGTGTAGGTGAGTGTGTGTGTATGTGCGAGTGTGTGTATGTGTGTGTGTGTGTGTGTTCGTGTGTGTTCGTGTGTGTGTGTGTGTGTGTGTGTATGTGTGTAGGTGAGTGTGTGTGTATGTGCGAGTGTGTGTATGTGTGTGTGTGTGTGTGTTCGTGTGTGTTCGTGTGTGTGTGTGTGTGTGTGTGTGTTCGTGTGTGTTCGTGTGTGTGTGTGTGTGTATGTGTGTAGGTGAGTGTGTGTGTATGTGTGTGTGTGTGTGTGTGTTCGTGTGTGTTTGTGTGTGTGTGTGTGTGTGTGTTCGTGTGTGTTCGTGTGTGTGTGTGTGTGTGTGTGTGTGTGTTCGTGTGTGTTCGTGTGTGTTCGTGTGTGTGTGTGTGTGTGTGTGTTCGTGTGTGTTCGTGTGTGTGTGTGTGTGTGTGTGTTCGTGTGTGTTCGTGTGTGTGTGTGTGTGTGTGTGTGTATGTGTGTATGTGTGTAGGTGAGTGTGTGTATGTGCAAGTGTGTGTATGTGTGTGTGTGTTCGTGTGTGTGTAGGTGAGTGTGTGTATATGTGAGAGTGTGTGTGTGTGTTCGTGTGTATATGTGAGTGTGTGTATATGTGTGTTTGTGTTTGTTTGTTTGTGTGTGTGTGTGTGTTTCTCTTTCTCCGAATAGCCTGAAACTCACTGAAGGGCCCTGTGACGCGGGGACACCATCCGGCTCTTGTGGTTGCCCCGGCGACCGGAACACAAACCCTCAGGGCATTTCTCGGCGACTTTGTGAACGAGCGACGCTGGCTGCTGCAAACGGGCCTCGTCCATAACACGCGTATCCCGGATTACGTGAGTGGAAAAGCGGAGCCGTGCATTAGCACACGTCGCCCTTCGGGGGCAGCGACGTGCCCGGACACGCCCACACCCAGATGCCCTGCCTGATCTGTCTATCAGAGGCGGTAGTGTATCCAAGAATGAAAGTTACTGCTAAATAATATTACACAAACTAATATCTGGGCTCTGTATTATTTACTGTATTTTCCGCACTATAAGTCGCACCTTTTTTTCCATAGTTTTGGCCGGGGTGCGACTTATACTTATATTTATAGTTATATACATATACTTATACTCCAGTGCGACTTATATATGTTTTTTTCTTCTCTATTATGCATTTTTTTGGCTGGTATGTATATTTTTCAAAACATGAAATAAAGCAGTATTTTAAGGTGCACTATATTACTTTTCTGGTTGTTCATTCTCTGATTGTGGAGGCAAAAACACGGAGGCTGAAGTGAACGCCGCCCACAGCCGCACAATAACTGAAGAGAACCAGGTTTAAAGCCCCATGTTTCCTCTGACCTAAACTGAAGCGACACAAAGTCATTCAGAGCCACTGTAACTGCGGCTCAGCGTCAATCGGGCTTATTTAAAATTCAGTCATTTACTTATTTATACATTTATATTCCAGGGAAACTTTGGGAACTGGTCTGTTAAAACTGTGAATGAAATAAGTACATTTGAAAGAGAAACTCCTTATTTGTTTTACCTATGAACCATGACTTAAAATAATATGCTTTCAGTTAAGTAAACAATTATTCGAGAGGCATATCATTGTAATAAATAAATCAAACACAGCTTTAAGCCAAGAAAAAATAAAACGCGTTGACTAGTAAATAAACTATGGATTACGCCATTACTAAAATACTCAATACCTGCAGCGCTGAACTTATCCATCTCCATGGAGACAAGCAGATGACGCCACAGCCCAAATAAGATCTGCGGAGAGGCCACCTTGCACAGAGTTAAAAGAGTAAGAATATTTTTCCCGGATTTTTCTCACATTTTAGCGTTGACGTTGAAATCCCTGACGATGATAACTTCAAAGACATAAGAGCTCCACCAAGACAAGCGGAAAAGTGACTCAGTGCTCCTTTAACACAACCAGTTAATCACAATCAAACCCAAGCAGGACATTGCTTCAGGTCAATGATATCAGATTGAAGAAGAGTCTTATTGTGAAAGATGTAAAAAACCTGGAGGAGCAGGACGTCCCGGTGCCACTTCAGAATGGAAAAACACCTGTATCGCGTTTCTTCAGAGCAGCAGGTGACAACGGGGAAAAGTGGAGTGATAACGGCGGCGGCGGGACAGAAACCCCCGGCCCGACCCGAGAGGGGGAGTCCCGGCCTCACTGAAGGGGGGGTTCACTGAGGGGGGGTTCAATGTGTCCGGTGTCTATCAAGACACGACTCCCCTCAGGACCACTGTTGTTCACCAGCGGGCTATTCACGCACCGCAGTAACGACGCGGAAAATACTCCAGATGATGTAGTTTCCAAAAAGCCGTAACAGCGCAGTACGTTTTCATAACTCGACAATATTTGGACGATAAAATCCAACAGAAATGTGCTGCAATATTGGCTGATGGCACTAAACTGTCAACACACAAAACAAAAAAACATAGAAATGAACATTAAAAGCAGAATTATCGGTCTATTTTATTGTAATCTGCTCCTTTATTTGGGCAGCTTTTTTTAAAGGAGCACTGTGTAACTTGTCCAGATCTGGGTCTGCCATCTGCTTGGTCCATGGACAATACTGCGTCGGCTGGAATGTCCCGCGCTACGGCATTAAACCTACTTCTTTTGACTTCACACAATGTTTCAGTGTCATTCTCGCAGTGAGCAGACTCGCCTCGCCATAGATCTGATCTGTAACTTGGCCCGGTGGCGTCACTCGCTTGTCTCCACGACGACATAAGTTTAACGCCACAGTGTGAAATATTCCGGGCAAGTGAAAAGCAGGTGATGTTACATAATGCACCTTTAACTGTTCATTCAGGACTATAATATATTCGATGTGTTTGTGTATATCTCCAAATAACAATGACAATACACATATTTTTTAACTATATATCCTTGCTAATCATGAGTAAATAATTAAATATCTCGTCTTGAGGTAACATAGCATTGTGGCTAACTGTGACACTGACGCATTTAGCATATTTCATACTTTTAAAACGCAATAACCGCAGAGAAAATACTGACATATTATTACGCCAAAACGAGAATAACAATATTCCATAAGACTTACCTCATGCGTATAATCCTCACAAATGATTATATTTCCGACACAATCCGACGCAACAATCTCTTTTTGATTAAAAAAATACTCTGCGGACAAAGCCACAAGCACAGAACGGTAAACAAACGTACTCGTATTTAAAGTACTGCACTATGAGTAAGAAGTATTTCACCTTTAAATCAGTCAATCCTCATCTCATTTAGTCCTTTTGTTTGAAGTATTTATGTAGTAATAGAAGCAACAGCATGTCTAACAGCAGTACAAAGTAATTATAGTTGTAGCAGACTAGTATTAGTATAAATATGTCTACTTGCTACCACTAAATGTGATAATATGCAGTATTAGTAGCAGTAATATTAGTTTTGTTCCACTGCAAACCGCTGACGTCTCATGATTGTTCTGTGATAAAACGGTGAAAATATGAACTATAAATCTCCTTTTTCTTTACAACTCGTGTGATATCTCAGTATAAATATTACGCTCCTCTGATCTTTCCCATCGATTACTAATAAACATGATAATAAACATTAAAAAAGCATGGAGAGGACTGTTCTTCTTTGTGCTGCTGACTCATCAAGCGTCTGCTCCTTATTACGTCTTACAGTAAAAACATCTGAGAATTATAAAAACAATGAGGAAAACCAATGAAATAAAGTGTTTGTCATCAGTGACTACAGATTATTATGCATTATTATTACGCATTATTAGTATGCGTGGGCCAGGGGTGTGAAAAGGGTCCATAGTTGACTCTAAACTTTACAATTAAGATTGAAATTAAGATTGAAATGAGACAAATTGTTGCTGAATAGTTTGTGTAAGACAGTGAAGTCGTCATCATAAAGAAACTACAGTTGTTTTGTGTTCAGAAGTACATAAAAAATATGTTTTAAGTATGATTGTGGGATAGGATCGAGTTTGAAATTGGACTGTGGTAGAAAAAGTTATTAAAAAAAAAAAAAAAATCTCTTTTCAAAGCTTTAAAATGTGTTCCTAAAACAATTTCTATTCATTGCAAAAAAATGATGATGATAATAAAAATAAAAATAAATAATTATAATACATAATGAAATAAAATATAAACATAATTATAATACAAAATTGAATTAAAAAATTAAAAAAAATATATGAAATAGAATAAAAAAAATATTAAAAAAATAATAATACAAAATGAAATAAAAATAATCATATTAATATAAAATGAACAAAAATCTAAAAATAAATCTAAATTCATTTCATTTTTTCTTCCCTTAGAATGCATCATGTTCATGGAATCACTCTGTTTTCAGATTATGAACAGACCAAATTCACGAGGCTGGTGTTGTGAATATGACAGGATTTATAATTGTTTACAGTAATATTCAGTGACAACAGTTGACTCTTTTCACACTAAAGTCTTATTATTGTGTCATTCTCTGTGAATTTGAAGTCAAATGATCCAAAAACACAGCGGCAACAAAACAAGTGCCACAGCTGGAGACGCGTTCATGAGGAAAGTGTCAAAGTTTCAACAGAGAAACTACAAACTCATCACCAAATGCAAGTTTTAAATGTTCAATTTTAAAACAGACACAGGTACAAAGCAGCAAATCTGAAAGTCGACTATAAAAAAAACTATTTTCATCTCGCAAATACCCGGATATTAATCAACACTACAACAGATATTTAATAATTCAACAAGCCAAATAACACGTCCATCAATACTGAGAAAAAGGAAAGAAAAAAAGACACATTTTAAATAAGTACAAGACCACATGGTAGTAAAAATAAAAATAATACTAGAAATAATCATAAAACTACTCTTATTTTGCGTAATAAATGGCTGCTTGATCCAAGATAAAAAGAGTATTGGACATTTTAATGACTTAATCAAAGATAAGTGACATTTCTCATTTAAAGTTGAGAGTTTTCTTTTCAGTTTAACAGTTGAAATATGATTCCACGTCCTCTGTCTAAACTAAAATCAAGGGTAACAGTCCACCACTTGTCCACTTGTCCCGATAACCGTAAACCTCCCGTAACAACACATTGAAAACCGCCCCGCCCCCCCGGTTCCTCACCTTCGCCCGTCTCCTCGGTGACCGGGGGCTTGCTGGACTGTCCGATGCCCATGGCTGCTGCTCCTGCTGCTCCTGCTGCTCCTGCTGCTCCTGCGTCGTCAGTGTTGGCCCCTCTCGCTCTGCTGGGACAGTGTCATAGCCCGTTCGGCCCCTCTCCTCCTCCTCCTCCTCCTCCTCTTCGTCTCCTCACTCGGGCTCCTCACGTGTCCCCCCAATGTGCTGACTGGAACCTGGTCCTTCAGCACTTCACCTTGACACACATTACTCCAGCGCGGCGGAGGCGACGGCGACGGCGGAGGCGACGGCGGAGGCGACGGCGGAGGCGACGGCGGAGGCGACGGCGGAGGCGACGGCGGAGCGGGCACAACGGGGGGGTTTTGTTGTTGTCGAGGCAGGATTTTTCAAGTAGTTTTTTTTTGTTTTTTTTGTTTTGTAAAGAGGGAGTCGAGATGAGGATGTCGGTCAGCTGGTCGGTCGGACGGACTAACCCTCTGTTAACTGAGCGTGCAACCTGTGAGCAAAGGCAGGAAAACATGACACCGATGATGAGGAGGAGGAGGAGGAGGAAGAGGAGGAGGAGAGAGAGAGAGAGAAGGTTTAGATATTAGTGCATAGAGAAAAAACAAGTCTCACTGTGCTACTACAATATACTGTATTTTCCGGTCTATAAAACGCACTTTGTTTCATAGTTTTGGCCGGGGTGCGACTGATACTTATATTTATACTTATATACTTATACTCCGGAGCGACTTATATGCGATATTATTTGTTATTTACACACTTGCAACCGCATTTCATACTCTCATGTGTGTTTTTTTCTTCCCTATTAAGCACTTTTTGTCTGGTGCGACTTATACTCCGGACAATACGTTAATTCACTTCTTCTTCTTTTTTTTACTCAGAATCTTGAATATTTCACAATCGACAACATTTGAGCAGAGAAAAAAGGCCTTCCGCAACCTTGATCCCGTCAGAGGAACAAAACACTGCGATATTCAATTATTTTATGAGTTTTGAGGATTTTAAAGCGCTGGTTAAGGACTATCTGCAGTGTTTTACATGATTTTATCTCCTGTTGTGCGCGCGTGTACATGTGTTTTTATGTAGGTGTTCATCTTTATTGCATGATTTATTGGCATTTTATTCGGATATCCTGGGTTTGTTTCGTCTAAAACGTGATGATTCTTCCTTTACTGCGCATGAATAAATGAAATGAAATACAGCCTTGACCCTTTATGAGCTCATGATGTAAACATAACCAAGAAGCACGTGGGGCGGTCATTATGATTCATTTCTTCTTCTTCTTCTTCTCCTTCTGAGAACTCGTGGTCATCCAAGCTCAATTCAATACGAAACATTATATACAGTACATTTTGATCTAGGAAAACACGCAGCGCGGACACGATATTAGCCTTCAGACACTGAAATCACTGACAAATTATAACGAGAGTTTGCGTTTTAGTGTTCCATGTCATCTCTATTGAAATTAAAGCTAACGTATCTATAGAGACGATAAAGAGTTAGATGTATTGAGGAGTAAACTTGGCAGGAGACGTTCAGGAAGGGCTCGAACAAGAAGAGATAAGTCATATTATTGAAAGTTATCCCTACAATTTCTGCATTTATCACCTCTTTTCCATTTCCCCGCGTCCTCCCCGTGTCTGCCATTCCCTCTCCGCTGTAAATGTGACATATGATCAATCCCCCCCCCGCGCTTTACATTAAACGGGCTCTCCAAGGCGTCCCATGCCATCATTTATGACACTTCTCCTCTTTTATTTCATCCCATTCCTCCACAAATACACATCATCTTTACACGTCGATGCGGCCCGCGCAGTCTCAGGTAAAACCAAGAGGATTTATAATAATAACCAGGCTTTATTGCTCTTTGATGACATGTCTGGGCTGGACAAAGTTGAAGCCTTCATTCAAAGTGCCAGAAGCTTTTATTCCATGACCGTCATTATCATAAGGTCGACGTGAATAATACTAAAGTCTCTGGATGAAATGACAGATGCAATAACGAGAATAAAGAACCCGCAGTGAGGACGTCTTTCTTTTCTTTCTTTGCTTTTTGAAGCCAAAACACGGACGGAATAGAAAGTAGCTCCCGCACTGTCCTCTTCTGCACGCGCCTCTGCGGGACAGCGGGGTGAGGACATGCGGGGTGAGGACAGCGGGGTGAGGACATGCGGGGTGAGGACATGCGGGGTGAGGACAGCGGGGTGAGGACATGCGGGGTGAGGACATGCGGGGTGAGGACATGCGGGGTGAGGACATGCGGGGTGAGGACATGCGGGGTGAGGACAGCGGGGTGAGGACATGCGGGGTGAGGACAGCGGGGTGAGGACAGCGGGGTGAGGACATGCGGGGTGAGGACATGCGGGGTGAGGACATGCGGGGTGAGGACATGCGGGGTGAGGACAGCGGGGTGAGGACATGCGGGGTGAGGACATGCGGGGTGAGGACATGCGGGGTGAGGACATGCGGGGTGAGGACATGCGGGGTGAGGACATGCGGGGTGAGGACATGCGGGGTGAGGACAGCGGGGTGAGGACATGCGGGGTGAGGACAGCGGGGTGAGGACA
>NW_027315779.1:698114-835614 GCF_026437365.1 Eucyclogobius newberryi
AAAGATCTGACCTGTGACTTGACCTGGTGACGCCCCCGTGGATCTGACCTAAAGATCTGACCTCTGACTTGACCTGGTGACGCCCCCGTGGAGATGACATCCAGAAAAGCGGTTGTGTTCAAACGACATTCTCACGATCAAATACAGACACAGCGAACGTGAAGAACATCTACTTTCCTCTGTCAAAACCTGAAAAACCCTCGTCTCATGTGTGTGTGTCAGATCACAGCCAGAGGAGCGTCACACAGAAGAACTTCAACCAGGATTCACACCAGAAATGAGTCTCTTGGAGTAGAAACGCCTTCAGATCTTCAAACTTAGTCGTTTGGCTCACAGAAAGGAACAAAATGGAACAATTATTCAGAAATGATGCACTAATTCAGGGGCGTCCAAACTTTTTTCACCGAGGGCCACATTTTGAAACTTATACGGAGCAGAGGGCCACAAAAACCAGAGAAAGTTGAATTTGTCGAATGGCAAAGTGAATAATTCAAGATTTTGCATTTGACGTAGTTTCCTCCACACCTTTAATATGACTTGGAACATTATTAGGTTAGTATAACATCAACATGCTTGAATTGTTTTAATTTTACTACTTTTTGTTGGTTGGACCAACTTAGCAGGAAGCCAGAGGGCCAACACAAATTGGTCAAAGGGCCGCATTCGGCCCCCAGGCCGTAGTTTGGACATGCCAGCTCTATTTTGATGTAACTCCCTTTTTTCTATTTTTACTCCTTTACTTACCATACGTTCTACCTAGTCCAACTCTTTGTGTGGTGTGGGGGGGCTCAACATGTTGTTGTTGTTGTTGTTGTTGTTGTTGTTGTTGTTGTTGCTGCTGCTCTGTTTTTGATGTTCTATGTTCTGATAAAAAAAAAAATTGCCAAAAAAGAAAATAGAAAACAAAGTAACTTAAAATCCATTACAATACAAGCAGCACATATTACACTCAACAGGAAAAAATGTCACTTAAAAAATGTTTTAATTGTAAAAAATGTGTTCAAATGAGACAATAATCGTGTCTATTGCTACAAGCTTAAGAGTTCAGTCAATTCAATACTTCCCATTCTCTAATAACTTTATATATTCCGCCTATTACAGCTTTTATCTTCATTTTTATGAGGCCTTTTCAGCAGACATCGGGATGAAAAAGTTGACGCCGCTCCCAAAGTTCCTCACTCGCTCGGATGATTTATCGCTCACGTATAATCACCACCGCAGCCGCAACCCTCCCCTGTCTGAAGAGATGCTCCAGCAAAACAAAGGAGCCACGACCTCGGCCCAAACGCAGACGTGGCTCGGCCGGAGAACATGGCGCCGTTCACTCGTCGTCTTCTTCTGCTGCTGCTGCTGCTGCTGCCGCCGCTCTCTCCTGTGACCGACGCCTCTCCGCCCTTCATCCCTCCGACGTGTTACTCCAAAGTCCTGAGCATGGCACGAGAAGCCACGAGCTGGGCCGCCTACCTCCAGAGCCACTACGAGACGGTGAGTCGAGACGCAACCAGAAGACGTTTCATGAGGTGTTTTCTCATGATGTGAAATGAACCGGGAGGAAATGAATGGGTGAAAATATTCCGAACGAACGAGCAGATGATTTAGCCTGAAGCTACACTGAAATATAGAGCAATAAAAGTGTAATATCTTTAAAAAGAACGATTGAATCTCATTTAGAACACACTTTATAGCAATGGGGTGATGGACTTTGTCAAAAGAATAAGAATAATGTGCGGTGTTCAAAAACAAAATACAAATGGCGTTCAGTGTTGATTTCACGACTTTTAATCAGCGCGATTGAACTAAAACTTCCTCCAAATTCCAAACTCTGACCCAAACGGACCCTCAGAAAATACTGTAAATCCCCTTGAAAAACTTCTTCTTAATAATAATAATAATCACAATCATATAATCATAATCATCATCTTCACCATCATCTTCATATTATTATTATGTTCTTTTTGTTCTATGTTCTAAAAAAATGATAGTAGTATTATAGTAGTAAATGAAAGTAGTATTATAGTAGTAAATGATAGTAGTATTATAGTAGTAAATGAAAGTAGTATTATAGTAGTAAATGATAGTAGTATTATAGTAGTAAATGATAGTAGTATTATAGTAGTAAATGAAAGTAGTATTATAGTAGTAAATGAAAGTAGTATTATAGTAGTAAATGATAGTAGTATTATAGTAGTAAATGATAGTAGTATTATAGTAGTAAATGAAAGTAGTATTATAGTAGTAAATGATAGTAGTATTATAGTAGTAAATGAAAGTAGTATTATAGTAGTAAATGATAGTAGTATTATAGTAGTAAATGATAGTAGTATTATAGTAGTAAATGATAGTAGTATTATAGTAGTAAATGATAGTAGTATTATAGTAGTAAATGATAGTAGTATTATAGTAGTAAATGATAGTAGTATTATAGTAGTAAATGATAGTAGTATTATAGTAGTAAATGATAGTAGTATTATAGTAGTAAATGATAGTAGTATTATAGTAGTAAATGATAGTAGTAGTAAATGAAAGTAGTATTATAGTAGTAAATGATAGTAGTATTATAGTAGTAAATGATAGTAGTATTATAGTAGTAAATGATAGTAGTATTATAGTAGTAAATGAAAGTAGTATTATAGTAGTAAATGATAGTAGTATTATAGTAGTAAATGATAGTAGTATTATAGTAGTAAATGAAAGTAGTTTTATAGTAGTAAATGATAGTAGTATTATAGTAGTAAATGATAGTAGTATTATAGTAGTAAATGATAGTAGTATTATAGTAGTAAATGAAAGTAGTATTATAGTAGTAAATGATAGTAGTATTATAGTAGTAAATGATAGTAGTATTATAGTAGTAAATGATAGTAGTATTATAGTAGTAAATGAAAGTAGTATTATAGTAGTAAATGATAGTAGTATTATAGTAGTAAATGATAGTAGTATTATAGTAGTAAATGATAGTAGTATTATAGTAGTAAATGATAGTAGTATTATAGTAGTAAATGATAGTAGTATTATAGTAGTAAATGAAAGTAGTATTATAGTAGTAAATGAAAGTAGTATTATAGTATTAAATGATAGTAGTATTATAGTAGTAAATGATAGTAGTATTATAGTAGTAAATGATAGTAGTATTATAGTAGTAAATGATAGTAGTATTATAGTAGTAAATGATAGTAGTATTATAGTAGTAAATGATAGTAGTATTATAGTAGTAAATGATAGTAGTATTATAGTAGTAAATGATAGTAGTATTATAGTAGTAAATGATAGTAGTATTATAGTAGTAAATGATAGTAGTATTATAGTAGTAAATGAAAGTAGTATTATAGTAGTAAATGATAGTAGTATTATAGTAGTAAATGAAAGTAGTATTATAGTAGTAAATGAAAGTAGTATTATAGTAGTAAATGATAGTAGTATTATAGTAGTAAATGATAGTAGTATTATAGTAGTAAATGATAGTAGTATTATAGTAGTAAATGAAAGTAGTATTATAGTAGTAAATGAAAGTAGTGTTATAGTAGTAAATGATAGTAGTATTATAGTAGTAAATGAAAGTAGTATTATAGTAGTAAATGAAAGTAGTATTATAGTAGTAAATGATAGTAGTATTATAGTAGTAAATGATAGTAGTATTATAGTAGTAAATGATAGTAGTATTATAGTAGTAAATGATAGTAGTATTATAGTAGTAAATGATAGTAGTATTATAGTAGTAAATGATAGTAGTATTATAGTAGTAAATGATAGTAGTATTATAGTAGTAAATGATAGTAGTATTATAGTAGTAAATGAAAGTAGTATTATAGTAGTAAATGAAAGTAGTATTATAGTAGTAAATGATAGTAGTATTATAGTAGTAAATGATAGTAGTATTATAGTAGTAAATGATAGTAGTATTATAGTAGTAAATGATAGTAGTATTATAGTAGTAAATGATAGTAGTATTATAGTAGTAAATGATAGTAGTATTATAGTAGTAAATGAAAGTAGTATTATAGTAGTAAATGAAAGTAGTATTATAGTAGTAAATGAAAGTAGTATTATAGTAGTAAATGATAGTAGTATTATAGTAGTAAATGAAAGTAGTATTATAGTAGTAAATGAAAGTAGTATTATAGTAGTAAATGATAGTAGTATTATAGTAGTAAATGATAGTAGTATTATAGTAGTAAATGATAGTAGTATTATAGTAGTAAATGATAGTAGTATTATAGTAGTAAATGATAGTAGTATTATAGTAGTAAATGATAGTAGTATTATAGTAGTAAATGATAGTAGTATTATAGTAGTAAATGAAAGTAGTATTATAGTAGTAAATGATAGTAGTATTATAGTAGTAAATGATAGTAGTATTATAGTAGTAAATGATAGTAGTATTATAGTAGTAAATGATAGTAGTATTATAGTAGTAAATGAAAGTAGTATTATAGTAGTAAATGAAAGTAGTATTATAGTAGTAAATGAAAGTAGTATTATAGTAGTAAATGACAGTCGTATTATAGTAGTAAATGAAAGCAGTATTATAGTAGTAAATGATAGTAGTATTATAGTAGTAAATGATAGTAGTATTATAGTAGTAAATGATAGTAGTATTATAGTAGTAAATGAAAGTAGTATTATAGTAGTAAATGATAGTAGTATTATAGTAGTAAATGATAGTAGTATTATAGTAGTAAATGAAAGTAGTATTATAGTAGTAAATGATAGTCGTATTATAGTAGTAAATGATAGTAGTATTATAGTAGTAAATGATAGTAGTATTATAGTAGTAAATGATAGTAGTATTATAGTAGTAAATGATAGTAGTATTATAGTAGTAAATGAAAGTAGTATTATAGTAGTAAATGAAAGTAGTATTATAGTAGTAAATGATAGTAGTATTATAGTAGTAAATGATAGTAGTATTATAGTAGTAAATGATAGTCGTATTATAGTAGTAAATGAAAGTAGTATTATAGTAGTAAATGATAGTAGTATTATAGTAGTAAATGATAGTAGTATTATAGTAGTAAATGAAAGTAGTATTATAGTAGTAAATGAAAGTAGTATTATAGTAGTAAATGATAGTAGTATTATAGTAGTAAATGAAAGTAGTATTATAGTAGTAAATGAAAGTAGTATTATAGTAGTAAATGATAGTAGTATTATAGTAGTAAATGAAAGTAGTATTATAGTAGTAAATGATAGTAGTATTATAGTAGTAAATGAAAGTAGTATTATAGTATTGATTGATTTGACATGACTGAATCACATGTTATTTACAGAGATTTGCTGTATAACATGTTGTTATTCCTCTGCAGGGTCAGTGCATGGCACATATGCCGGAGCTGCACCTCGATGTCCATGTAAGTCAAACATTACTGCGTTCCGCCATGAAAAGTATGTTGTACGCAGTAGTTTATGATGAGATTAAACTGTGCAGTGGAAAAAGTGCTATTGTGCTTTTTAAGTAGTAGTTTCACTTCAGTCTGGACGCTACAATCAGAGCTCTTCATCGCTTCCTCCCTCAAACCAGAGGATCCAGCTTTTAATTTGGTCCTAAAAAAGGAAAGTGAGTGATTGATGGCCGCCCACTCACCACCGCGCGCCGCTGCTGCGGTGTGACGGCCTCTAACTGCACGCACAGCAACTACTACAACTGCACGCACAACAACTACTACAACTGCACGCACAGCAACTACTACAACTGCACGCACAACAACTACTACAACTGCACGCACAGCAACTACTACAACTGCACGCACAACAACTACTACAACTGCACGCACAGCAACTACTACAACTGCACGCACAACAACTACTACAACTGCACGCACAACAACTACTACAACTGCACGCACAACAACTACTACAACTGCACGCACAACAACTACTACAACTGCACGCACAACAACTACTACAACTGCACGCACAGCAACTACTACAACTGCACGCACAACAACTACTACAACTGCACGCACAGCAACTACTACAACTGCACGCACAACAACTACTACAACTGCACGCACAACTACTACTACAACTGCACGCACAACAACTACTCCAACTGCACGCACAACAACTACTACAACTGCACGCACAACAACTACTACAACTGCACGCACAAGAACTACTACAACTGCACGCACAACAACTACTCCAACTGCACGCACAACAACTACTACAACTGCACGCACAACAACGACTACAACTGCACGCACAACAACGACTACAACTGCACGCACAAGAACTACTACAACTGCACGCACAACTACTACTACAACTGCACGCACAACAACGACTACAACTGCACGCACAACAACGACTACAACTGCACGCACAAGAACTACTACAACTGCACGCACAACAACTACTCCAACTGCACGCACAACAACTACTACAACTGCACGCACAACAACTACTACAACTGCACGCACAACAACTACTACAACTGCACGCACAACAACTACTACAACTGCACGCACAACAACTACTACAACTGCACACACAACAACTACTACAACTGCACGCACAACAACTACTACAACTGCACGCACAACAACTACTACAACTGCACGCACAAACGCACAACTACTACAACTGCACACACAACAACTACTACAACTGCACGCACAGCAACTACTACAACTGCACGCACAACAACTACTACAACTGCACGCACAACAACTACTACAACTGCACGCACAACAACTACTACAACTGCACGCACAGCAACTACTACAACTGCACGCACAACAACTACTACAACTGCACGCACAACAACTACTACAACTGCACGCACAACTACTACAACTGCAAGCACAACAACTACTACAACTGCACGCACAACAACTACTACAACTGCACGCACAACAACTACTACAACTGCACGCACAACAACTACTACAACTGCACGCACAACAACTACTACAACTGCACGCACAACAACTACTACAACTGCACGCACAACAACTACTACAACTGCACGCACAACAACTACTACAACTGCACGCACAACAACTACTACAACTGCACGCACAACAACTACTACAACTGCACGCACAGCAACTACTACAACTGCACGCACAAACGCACAACTACTACAACTGCACGCACAACAACTACTACAACTGCACGCACAACAACTACTACAACTGCACGCACAGCAACTACTACAACTGCACGCACAACAACTACTACAACTGCACGCACAACAACTACTACAACTGCACGCACAACTACTACAACTGCAAGCACAACAACTACTACAACTGCACGCACAACAACTACTACAACTGCACGCACAACAACTACTACAACTGCACGCACAACAACTACTACAACTGCACGCACAACAACTACTACAACTGCACGCACAACAACTACTACAACTGCACGCACAACAACTACTACAACTGCACGCACAACAACTACTACAACTGCACGCACAACAACTACTACAACTGCACGCACAACAACTACTACAACTGCACGCACAACAACTACTACAACTGCACGCACAGCAACTACTACAACTGCACGCACAAACGCACAACTACTACAACTGCACGCACAATAACTACTACAACTGCACGCACAACTACTACTACAACTGCACGCACAACAAATACTACAACTGCACACACAACAACTACTACAACTGCACGCACAACAACTACTACAACTGCACGCACAACAACTACTACAACTGCACGCACAACAACTACTACAACTGCACGCACAACAAATACTACAACTGCACACACAACAACTACTACAACTGCACGCACAACTACTACTACAACTGCACGCACAACAACTACTACAACTGCACGCACAGCAACTACTACAACTGCACGCACAACTACTACAACTGCACGCACAACAACTACTACAACTGCACGCACAGCAACTACTACAACTGCACGCACAACTACTACAACTGCACGCACAACAACGACTACAACTGCACGCACAACTACTACTTCAACTGCACGCACAACTACTACAACTGCACGCACAGCAACTACTATAACTGCACGCACAAACGCACAACTACTACAACTGCACGCACAACAACTACTACAACTGCACGCACAACTACTACAACTGCACGCACAACAACTACTACAACTGCACGCACAAACGCACAACTACTACAACTGCACGCACAACAACTACTACAACTGCACGCACAACAACTACTCCAACTGCACGCACAACAACTACTACAACTGCACACACAACAACTACTACAACTGCACGCACAACAACTACTACAACTCCACACACAACAACTACTACAACTGCACGCACAACAACTACTACAACTGCACACACAACAACTACTACAACTGCACGCACAACAACTACTACAACTGCACACACAACAACTACTCCAACTGCACGCACAACTAGTACTACAACTGCACGCACAACAACTACTACAACTGCACGCACAATAACTACTACAACTGCACGCACAACTACTACTACAACTGCACGCACAACAAATACTACAACTGCACACACAACAACTACTACAACTGCACGCACAACAACTACTACAACTGCACGCACAACAACTACTACAACTGCACGCACAACAACTACTACAACTGCACGCACAACAACTACTACAACTGCACGCACAGCAACTACTACAACTGCACGCACAACTACTACTTCAACTGCACGCACAACTACTACAACTGCACGCACAACAACGACTACAACTGCACGCACAACAACGACTACAACTGCACGCACAAGAACTACTACAACTGCACGCACAACAACTACTCCAACTGCACGCACAACAACTACTACAACTGCACGCACAACAACTACTACAACTGCACGCACAACAACTACTACAACTGCACGCACAACAACTACTACAACTGCACGCACAACAACTACTACAACTGCACGCACAACAACTACTACAACTGCACGCACAACAACTACTACAACTGCACGCACAACAACTACTACAACTGCACGCACAACAACTACTACAACTGCACGCACAACAACTACTACAACTGCACGCACAGCAACTACTACAACTGCACGCACAAACGCACAACTACTACAACTGCACGCACAACAACTACTACAACTGCACGCACAACAACTACTACAACTGCACGCACAGCAACTACTACAACTGCACGCACAACAACTACTACAACTGCACGCACAACAACTACTACAACTGCACGCACAACTACTACAACTGCAAGCACAACAACTACTACAACTGCACGCACAACAACTACTACAACTGCACGCACAACAACTACTACAACTGCACGCACAACAACTACTACAACTGCACGCACAACAACTACTACAACTGCACGCACAACAACTACTACAACTGCACGCACAACAACTACTACAACTGCACGCACAACAACTACTACAACTGCACGCACAACAACTACTACAACTGCACGCACAACAACTACTACAACTGCACGCACAACAACTACTACAACTGCACGCACAGCAACTACTACAACTGCACGCACAAACGCACAACTACTACAACTGCACGCACAATAACTACTACAACTGCACGCACAACTACTACTACAACTGCACGCACAACAAATACTACAACTGCACACACAACAACTACTACAACTGCACGCACAACAACTACTACAACTGCACGCACAACAACTACTACAACTGCACGCACAACAACTACTACAACTGCACGCACAACAAATACTACAACTGCACACACAACAACTACTACAACTGCACGCACAACTACTACTACAACTGCACGCACAACAACTACTACAACTGCACGCACAGCAACTACTACAACTGCACGCACAACTACTACAACTGCACGCACAACAACTACTACAACTGCACGCACAGCAACTACTACAACTGCACGCACAACTACTACAACTGCACGCACAACAACGACTACAACTGCACGCACAACTACTACTTCAACTGCACGCACAACTACTACAACTGCACGCACAGCAACTACTATAACTGCACGCACAAACGCACAACTACTACAACTGCACGCACAACAACTACTACAACTGCACGCACAACTACTACAACTGCACGCACAACAACTACTACAACTGCACGCACAAACGCACAACTACTACAACTGCACGCACAACAACTACTACAACTGCACGCACAACAACTACTCCAACTGCACGCACAACAACTACTACAACTGCACACACAACAACTACTACAACTGCACGCACAACAACTACTACAACTCCACACACAACAACTACTACAACTGCACGCACAACAACTACTACAACTGCACACACAACAACTACTACAACTGCACGCACAACAACTACTACAACTGCACACACAACAACTACTCCAACTGCACGCACAACTAGTACTACAACTGCACGCACAACAACTACTACAACTGCACGCACAATAACTACTACAACTGCACGCACAACTACTACTACAACTGCACGCACAACAAATACTACAACTGCACACACAACAACTACTACAACTGCACGCACAACAACTACTACAACTGCACGCACAACAACTACTACAACTGCACGCACAACAACTACTACAACTGCACGCACAACAACTACTACAACTGCACGCACAGCAACTACTACAACTGCACGCACAACTACTACTTCAACTGCACGCACAACTACTACAACTGCACGCACAACAACGACTACAACTGCACGCACAACAACGACTACAACTGCACGCACAAGAACTACTACAACTGCACGCACAACAACTACTCCAACTGCACGCACAACAACTACTACAACTGCACGCACAACAACTACTACAACTGCACGCACAACAACTACTACAACTGCACGCACAACAACTACTACAACTGCACGCACAACAACTACTACAACTGCACGCACAACAACTTCTACAACTGCACGCACAACAACTACTACAACTGCACGCACAACAACTACTACAACTGCACGCACAACAACTACTACAACTGCACGCACAGCAACTACTACAACTGCACGCACAACAACTACTCCAACTGCACGCACAACAACTACTCCAACTGCACGCACAACAACTACTACAACTGCACGCACAACAACTACTCCAACTGCACGCACAACAACTACTACAACTGCACGCACAACAACGACTACAACTGCACGCACAACTACTACTACAACTGCACACACAACAACTACTACAACTGCACGCACAACAACTACTACAACTGCACGCACAACAACTACTACAACTGCACACACAACAACTACTACAACTGCACGCACAACAACTACTACAACTGCACGCACAACAACTACTACAACTGCACGCACAACAACTACCGCACAACAACTACTACAACTGCACGCACAACAACTACTACAACTGCACGCACAACAACTACTACAACTGCACGCACAGCAACTACTACAACTGCACGCACAACAACTACTACAACTGCACGCACAACAACTACTACAACTGCACGCACAACAACTACTACAACTGCACGCACAACAACTACTACAACTGCACGCACAACAACTACTACAACTGCACACACAACAACTACTACAACTGCACGCACAACAACTACTACAACTGCACGCACAACAACTACTACAACTGCACGCACAACAACTACTACAACTGCACGCACAACAACTACTACAACTGCACGCACAACAACTACTACAACTGCACGCACAACAACTACTACAACTGCACACACAACAACTACTACAACTGCACACACAACAACTACTACAACTGCACGCACAACAACTACTACAACTGCACGCACAACAACTACTACAACTGCACGCACAACAACTACTACAACTGCACGCAACAGATGGAAAAACACAAACATCTTGGTCGTGTGTTTCCGTTACTTGTTTCCTTTTGAAGTACCATGAACAGTGGTTCATCTCTGAAACCCATGAGGCTGCTTCTCGCTTCGCCCTGCGCTCCAGTCTAGGTGCGTACCTATGTTCCCCGGTACCTGTATTACCCGGTACCGGGGTTAATAGGTACAGGGGAACATAGGCACCGGGGAACATCGGCACCGGGGAACATAGGCACTGGGGAACATAAGCACTGGGGAACATAGGCACCGGGGAACATAGGCACTGGGGAACATAAGCACTGGGGAACATAGGCACCGGGGAACATAGGCACCGGGGAACATCGGCACCGGGGAACATAAGCACTGGGGAACATAGGCACCGGGGAACATAGGCACCGGGGAACATAGGTCTGACCCCCCAGTCTTGTGTGACCCCTGTAATCGCAGTAGTTGTGTGTTTGTTAGAACGCGTGTGTGATGTACAAGATGAGGACGTACATGTCTCTGCTGGAGGGGCTGAGGGACCGACGCTGCTCCTACACTCGGGACGTCCAGCGGCTCGGACACACCCTGAGGCAGCTCTTCATCATCATGTCCCAAAAGTGTCACGGGGTGAGACAAGACAAGAGGGGGGAGTTCAAATGTGTGCGTGCATTCTGGGTAAAATGTCTAACTTCAGCTTTATATTCAATACCGTTTTTTTCCATCCATCCATCCATCTTCTGCCGCTTTATCCGGGGCCGGGTCGCGGGGGCAGCAGTCTGAGCAGGGACTCCCAGACTTCCTTCTCCCCAGACACTTCCTCTAACTCCTCCGGGGGGATCCCGAGGCGTTCCCAGGCCAGCCGAGAGACAGTCTCTCCAGCGTGTCCTGGGTCTTCCCCGGGGCCTCTTCCCGGTGGGACATGCCTGAAACACCTCCCGAGGGAGGCGCCCAGGAGGCATCCGAAACAGATGCCCGAGCCACCTCAGCTGGCTCCTCTCGACGTGGAGGAGCAGCGGCTCTACTCCGAGCTCCCCCCGTGTGGCCGAGCTCCTCACCTTATCTCTAAGGGAGCGCCCAGCCACACGGCGGAGGAAACTCATTTCGACCGCTTGTATCCGCGATCTTGTTCTTTCGGTCACTACCCAAAGCTCATGACCATAGGTGAGGGTAGGAACGTAGACCGACCGGTAAATAGAGAGCTTTGCCTTTCGGCTCAGCTCCCTCTTTACCACAACGGTCCGATGCAGCGACTGCAGCCGCTGCACCGATCCACCTGTCGATCTCACGCTCCATCCTTCCCTCACTCGTGAACAAGACCCCGAGATACTTGAACTCCTCCACTTGGGGCAAGGACACCCCACCCACCTGGAGAGGGCAAGCCACCTTTTTCCGGTCGAGAACCATGGCCTCGGATTTGGAGGTGCTGATTCTCATCCCAGCCGCTTCACACTCGGCTGCAAACCGTCCCAGGGCATGTTGCAGGTCCGGGTTTGATGGAGCCATCAGGACAACATCGTCTGCAAACAGCAGAGATGAGATCCTGTGGTCCCCAAACCGGACACCCTCCGACCCCTGACTGCGCCTAGAAATTCTGTCCATAAAAATTATGAACAGAACCGGTGACAAAGGGCAGCCCTGGCGGAGTCCAACATGCACTGGGAACAGGTCTGACTTACTGCCGGCAATGCGAACACAGCTCCTGCTCCGGTCATACAGGGACCGGACAGCCCTGAGCAAAGGGCCCCGGACCCCGTACTCCCGGAGCACCCCCCAAAGGACACCCCGAGGGACACGGTCGAAAGCCTTCTCCAGATCCACAAAACACATATGGACTGGTTGGGCAAACTCCCATGAACCCTCGAGCACCCGATGGAGGGTATAGAGCTGGTCCAGTGTTCCACGACCGGGACGAAAACCACTCTGCTCCTCCTGAATCCGAGGTTCGACTATCGGTCGGATTCTCCTCTCCAGTACCTTGGAATAGACCTTACCCGGGAGGCTGAGGAGTGTGATCCCTCTGTAGTTGGAACACACCCTCCGGTCCCCCTTCTTGAACAGAGGGACCACCACCCCGGTCTGCCAGTCCAGAGGCACGGTCCCCGAACGCCACGCGATGTTGCAGAGACGTGTCAACCAAGACAGTCCTACAACATCCAGATACTTTAGGTACTCAGGGCGGATCTCATCCACCCCCGGAGCCCTGCCACCGAGGAGTTTGCGAACAACCCCAGTGACTTCAGCTTGGGTGATGGATGAGCCAGCCACCGAGTCCCCGGTCTCCACTTCCTCTTCGGAAGACGTGACTGAGGGATTAAGGAGATCCTCAAAGTATTCCTTCCACCGTCCGACGACATCCCCAGTTGAGGTCAGCAGGCCTCCACCCGCACCGTAAACGGTGTTGGTGAGACACTGCTTCCCCCTCCTGAGGCGCCGGACGGTTTGCCAGAATTTCTTTGGTGCCGACCGATAGTCCTCCTCCATGGCCTCCCCGAACTCCTCCCAGGCCCGGGTTTTTGCCTCTGCGACAGCACGAGCCGCGGCTCGCTTGGCCTGCCGATACCCGTCGATGACCTCCGGAGACCTACAAGCCAGAGTGGCCTGATAGGCCTCCTTCTTCAGTCTGACGGCATCCCTTACTTCCGGTGTCCACCACCGGGTTCGGGGTTTGCCGCCACGACAGGCACCGGAGACCTTGCGACCACAGCTCTGAGCAGCCGCATCAACAATGGAGGCGGAGAACATGGTCCACTCGGACTCAATGTCCCCAGCCTCCCCCGGGACATGGGAGAAGCTCTCCCGGAGGTGCGAGTTGAATACCCTACTGACAGAGGGCTCCACTAGACGTTCCCAACAGACCCTCACAATGCGCTTGGGTCTGCCAAGTCTGTCCGGCTTCCTCCTCCGCCAGCGGATCCAACTCGCCACCAGGTGGTGATCGGTTGACAACTCTGCCCCTCTCTTCACCCGAGTGTCCAAGACACGCGGCCGGAGGTCTGATGACACGACAACAAAGTCGATCATTGACCTCCGGCCTAGGGTGTCCTGGTGCCATGTGCACTGATGGACACCCTTGTGCTTGAACATGGTGTTCGTTATGGACAATCCGTGGCTAGCACAGAAGTCCAATAACTGAACACCGCTCGGGTTCAGATCGGGGAAGCCGTTCTTCCCGATCACCCCTCTCCAGGTGTCACTGTCATTGCCCACGTGGGCGTTGAAGTCCCCCAGTAGAACAACGGAGTCCCCGGTCGGTGCACTGTCCAGTACCCCTCCCAAGGACTCCAAGAAGGCCGGGTACTCTGCACTGCTGTTCGGCCCGTAGGCCGCCACAACAGTGAGAGACCTGTCCCCCACCCGAAGGCGGAGGGACGCGACCCTCTCGTTCACCGGGGTAAACTCCAACACGTGGCGGCTGAGCTGAGGGGCTATCAGCAAGCCCACACCAGCCCGCCGCCTCTCCCCGCGGGCAACACCAGAGAAGTGGAGCGTCCAGCCCCTCTCGAGGAGATGGGTTCCAGAGCCCAAACTGTGCGTGGAGGTGAGGCCGACTATATCTAGTCGGTATCGCTCAACCTCCCGCACAAGCTCAGGCTCTTTCCCCCCCAGCGAGGTGACATTCCATGTCCCCAGAGTTAGTCTCTGTGTCTGGAGATCTGGTCGCCGAGGCCCCTGCCGTCGACTGCCGCCCAGATCTCTCTGCACCGGCCCCTTATGGATCCTCCTGCGGGTGGTGTGCCCACGGGAGGGCGGCCCCACGTCGCTCTTTCGGGCTGTGCCCGGCCGGGCCCCGTGGGGTAAGACCCGGCCACCAGGCGCTCGCCATGGAGCACCCATCCCAGGCCTGGCTCCAGGATGGGGCCCCGGTGACGCCGATCCGGGCGACGTAAACGGCCTTGTTCGTGTCGTCGTCATAAGAGGCTTCTGAACCGATCTTTGTCTGACCCGTCACCTAGGACCTGTTTGCCTTGGGAGACCCTACCAGGGGCATGAAGCCCCCGACAACATAGCTCCCGGGATCATTCGGGCACTCAAACCCCTCCACCACGTTAAGGTGTCGGTTCAAGGAGAGGACCGTTTTTTTTTTTCATTTAAAAAAAAAAATAAAATAAAATATATATATATATATATATATATATATAAATATATATATATATTTTTTTTTTTTTAAATATTTATATATATTTTTTTTTTTCCAATTTTATAAAATGATAAAATTACAAAATAATGACTTAAATACAAACAGAATTAACGCACATTTAAATCAAAATAACAGTCCTATTTGGTCCAAAGTCAATACCAATTTCAATACCACAAAAGTGTTAAAAATACATTACTTTTAGACAATAGAATGTCATTTTTGACTCGATAAATGTACATTTTTCTTCAGAATCCACGTGATCAAAGCCTAGTTCTATTATAGATGTTTTCCACAAGAAGATATCAACTAAACATCAAATTAAAAAAAATTATGGCACATTTAGGTCAAAATAAAAGTCCTGCTTGGTTCAAACACCGTGGCACTTGTCCTAAACTTAACCTCATAAACTGTTCCTGAACCGAATCCTCACCCAAACCTCCAACTTTAATCAAACAAAGCAAAAATTGTGAGCGGTGAATTTGGGACGAGACACAATTCCCACAAGTCGACGACACGAGATTCGGTCGTCGAGAACGAGACGAGGCGAGATTGTCTCGTTCCGACCAATATTTAAATCCACTTAACTCCAGACTTCACTGGTTTTGAGACAGTTCTACGAAATATACGCTCAAAAAGTACGATTATTACGCTTATTTCAAGAATTCCTGATGAGAAAAATTCACTTTTAATGATAATTTCACTTATTTCAAGGACATTTTTGCCAGTTTTCAGAAGGTGTAACTCAGCAGCGCTATTTCCTAATACAGTGTGGGCAATAATCGAATCACATCCATCAGAAATGTGCTTAAATGTGCCTCAATTCACGAAAGAACAACAACTTCACTGCCATTTCCTCTTTTTATGATTCGTTTTCTCGTGTGACTTTACATTTTCCTCCCGTTGATGAAATGGCTTTGCTTCTGCAGGACTTGGCGTTCACCGTTTACGACTGCGCGGCGCTGGAGAGACCGGCGCGGGGCCACTATTGAGAGACCGACTGTCGAGCCCGTGTCCTGCCCAGCGCTTCTTAATCATTCGTCCCGGGCCAATTAAAACTCGCTGCCCTTGAGTTTCTGCAAATTAAAAATGCTAAGCAAAGCAAAAAAAAAAAAAATGCCGTCTCGTTATTTCATCCCGGGGGAACATCTGATCTCTGTGGAGTTCGTCGACTTGTCCAAACTTGTCCTAGCGCCGCCATTTTGTGTCCATGTCGCCTATAGCATCTGCAAATGAGTCAATGATGTAAATGAGGCCAGAGGTCAGAGTGTCCTTGGTGACAAATGACCCTTTTATCACTCTCATCGTGCAATTGTTACGTAAAATTGAGTCATTAATCCAAAAATAGACGCTTAAAGTGAATAATCTGTGACCGTGGTTCTCAAACTGTGGCATTGGTCGCCCCCTGGTGGTGGCACCGGGGACGGGACCATACGTCATCATATAGTTTATCGCAATAAAAAGGGTAAGACACTAATCGTTTGTGGTGCATTTTGAATAATTGTGATCATTTATTATCTATTTCTCTGTGACGTTTTCCACAAGATCTGTGTTGTTTTCATCGCTGACAAAGTGCAATACTTTAACAGAACTTCATAGTATTGCACTTTGTTATCAATGAAAACAACAAAGATCACTAATATTACGAATCAGGTCCACGTTTGTCCAACTTTCGTTACACATTACACAAATCTTATTCGTAATATTCAAAGAACGATTGTTGATGTTCGTGACGTTTTTTAAAAGTCAGCAGTTTTATTAAAGTGTGATAATATTGTAAAGCATAATTATTTGGGCCATGATAATAATAACACCACATTTAAATATCCAGGTCTGTGTTTTAGCCTGGTTTAGTCAGACTTTCTTGGTAGAATTGGTGCGTTCACTTGTCACTATTGGCCACAAGGAGGCGAGAAAACACTGAGTAAAAATGAGAACTTGTTCTATCCAGATATGATTTTTAAAATGTTGTGCAACTTAAATTGATTACAGACTTTTCATTCTGCCGTGGGGGTCCCGGGTCGATTGTATGTTTATTTAAGGGGGGTCCCGGGTCGATTGTATGTTCATTTAAGGGGGGTCCCGGGTCGATTGTATGTTTATTTAAGGGGGGTCCCGGGTCGATTGTATGTTCATTTAAGGGGGGTCCCGGGTCGATTGTATGTTTATTTAAGGTGGGTCCCGGGTCGATTGTATGTTTATTTAAGGGGGGTCCCGGGTCGATTGTATGTTCATTTAAGGGGGGTCCCGGGTCGATTGTATGTTTATTTAAGGTGGGTCCCGGGTCGATTGTATGTTTATTTAAGGGGGGTCCCGGGTCGATTGTATGTTTATTTTGGGGGTCCCGGGTCGATTGTATGTTTATTCAAGGGGGGTCCCGGGTCGATTGTATGTTTATTTTGGGGGTCCCGTGTCCATTGTATGTTTATTTAAGGGGGGTCCCAGTGTCGTTTAAGCATGAAATCAGTTTGTACTTAAACATGAAGAATAAACTTTGAACTGTAATTCAAAATCATGTTCTGGTAAAGGGTTTGCAGCCCGCGTGTTTCCATGGTGATGGTGTTGCTTCACTCAGAACAGTAAAGTCCCTAATTCACACAAAGGTCACAAAGGCATTCGTCTGACACTGTTCGGCTTAGTATGGTACTGAACTTACCCATCTCCATGGAGACAAGCAGGTGAGACCACCAGGCCAAGTTACAGGTCAGATCTGTGGAGAGGCCACCCAGCTCACAGTTAAAATGAACGTCTTTGAGCAATAAAAGCGCCTGTAATGGATCAAATGCAAGATAGATAATGCCACACTGTGTAACATTCCAGACAAAGCAATAACAACATAATTTTAGTAACTTTCATCTTGTTTTCAATAAATTAATCTTGATTTCTTTTAGTTTCAGGTCATTCAGACATAACACCACTATCCACCAGAAAAGTGTCATAGTGCTGCTTTAATAAGTTAATAACACATAAACAACACTGTGCAGCTCTAAAACATGGCACACTTCTGTCATTGGCAGTTGCGTTCCAAAATGACCACGCCCCTGCTCCAGACCCGGATGTAGAGTCTTCTCACCGCTGCGCATGGATCTGCGCTCAATGGCCTCGTTCATCTCGAAGAACTACATTTCCATGACGCCAGTGGGCGCACGCGCGCGCGCACGTACGTAAGTACGTAAGTACGTAGGTACGTAAGTACCTCGGACAGAACAGGGTGGGGCCTGTGACTTGTTGCCCGGGCATCAGCTGAAGTGGATCCACGGCAGGTGGTCAGCGCGCGCCACAGCTGCTCATGGCGCTATGACGACCGCAAACTCCCGCAGGTGACACGGATGAGCCGCGTGAAGTCAAGAACTTCTCTGCACTTTGTATCACGCGTTTCAACTCTCTGGAAAACGTAGGACAGAGACTTAAAGGAGGAGGTAAAGAGTTTTGGACGTAGGCGCGTCTCGGCCGCGTGCGTAAAGGACACAGCGCGTGGAAGTTTGGCCACATTTGGATACAAAATGGCACTTTCAAGGTTCCACAACATCTTTCGGCTGCCAACCACCATGAAGAAGAAGGTGAAGCAGTACGAGCACGTGCACAGAGACGTCAACCCCAACGACCAGTGGGACATCGTGGGGGAGCTGGGCGACGGCGCGTTCGGTAAAGTCTACAAGGTGAGTGCGCGTGGGAGACGCGGCGAGTGCGCGCGGGAGACGCGGTCCACGCGCGGGTGGACGTGTCCCGGCTCGTGCTGCCTATGAAGCATGTCCCATCAGAGTGGGACATGTGAAAGTGGCTGATAGTAAAAGACATTATAATTATATATGATGCGCAATAATAAGATCAGTGTTTAATTGTCATAGAACGCGCTCGGTCACGTGACCTCTACATCTCTTCAAAGTGCTGTGTTTACCTTTTCATTAATAACCTGAAATTCTCAAGAACTAAACTTTGGCTTAAAAAGTTGACGTCACATTTGGCACAGGGAGGTGCACGTTATTGAAATGTGCCGTGTACTTAGAGGCGGGAGATGTAAACAAAAATGGATCATGGTATATAATCCAAAATGACCACAAAAAGGAACACATGTCCAAACAAGGGCATAAACGGATATTTCTGCACTTTTCTGAGATTCTTGTTTCTAGAACCAAGATCATGTGAGCACATTACACATTTATGCATCATAGAAATATCCTGAATATTGTCGAGATACTGTGAAATAGATCTATATATATTTTTTTTTCCGTTGACATCCGCTGGCGTCTTGGATTCATTGCGAAACGTCTTCGTGAAACGCTGCGGAAAGTTTCCCCGTTTCCTCGAATCCGATCGTTTCGCACAAAGCCCATTCGCCACCGGGCAACGTGACGGGCAGGTATACATTCTAGATCAGGCATGTCCAAACTACGGCCCGGGGGCCAAATGCGGCCCTCAGACCATTTTTTTTTTTTTTTACTGTAAAATTGGAAACAAATTCAAGCCTTTTTGATATTATACCAACCTAATATTCATGTTCCACGTCTTATTAAAAGGTGTGGAGGCGCATTGAAACTATGTCAAATGCAAAATTTCCATTGATTGACTTTGTCCTTCATCAAATTTGACGAAGTTGGGTTGTTTGTGGCCCCCGGCTCTGTGTAAGTTTCAAAATGGGGCCCTCTGTTAAACTGTAGAACATCTAGAACAGGGCTGTCCAAAGATTTGAAACGCTGTAGTTACAGTAAAAAGGCCGTGTGTGTGTGACAGGTTTTTATGATGAGCTCATTTAGACTTTATTTGGTGCATTTATACTATCTGCAAAAATAAATGATAGTTTTACACCGATCAAGTTGGTATTTTTGGAGAAAAGTTGAAAAATCTGTAGAAAATGACAGGAAGTGACATCACAGTCATGCGTCCAATAAGAATAATAATTTACGCAAAAAACAGTTTTGACTCTAAACAAGAATTCAACAAATAAAAGTGCTCCCACATATTTTTATTCGACTGATAAAACATGTTGTGCCATTAAATGAGTTTAGGCCAAGTGGTTGCTAAGTAATTTCCTAGTGTGACGTCATCAATCACAACAAGGAAGTAAAGTTCTAACCCTAAAACTGTGCTAACCTTGGATAATATTTGCCATAATTTTAGCTCAATTTGTAGCTCAATTTAAAATATATTTGTCTTAACAGCATTTTAGTTGAACAATAGGCACTTTAAGTAAGTAGTCGACGCTCTTTTTTTTTACCAAACCTTCTCCAGTTTCATTCTTGCAATTACAAAAATAAAACGTTGACAGCCAAGATGTATGAAAAGTTCAAACTTGACCGGTTTTTCAGGTTAAAACTTTTTTAAATTAGAAAAAGCTGCTGAAACACCTTTTTTCACATCTTGGTGACTTATTATTATTATTATTATTATTATTATTATTATTATTATTATTATTATTATTACTGACTTGGCCCAGACCGTCACACCCTGTGGCGTAATTATCCTGACGATCTTCCACATTTATAAAAGTTCATCGAAGGCAGTACTTTGTGAGAAATGTATTGAAAAATGTATCAATTTTAATATTTAGTATATTTACAACTAACAAACTATGAACAACATAACTAACAAAATAATCTCAAAATGACCATCCAAACAAGGAACTAAAGTGATTACCGTACTATAAGTCGCTTTTTTCATAGTTTTGACCGGGGTGCGACTTATACTTATATTTATACTTATTTACTTATAGTCTGGAGCGACTTATAGTCCGGAAAGTACGATATTTCTGTCCTTTTGTATTTAATTGTATTGTCTATTCAGATTTTGTTTAATACTTGACCCTCGACCAAGACATTTACTGATGCTTTGTTAAAATATTGTCCGAGGATCATAATTAAGATCATGCACAACAAATGAAGATGTGGCGTGTTACAGGTTTTAGTGTCACGATTATTGTGAAGAAAAAGCAATTATTCACGATTTACACGAGCGAAAAGTGACGTCTGACAGTTTCTTTCATTCCCCTCGTCTCGACACATTAATATCCCTCCGTTTTGTGGCCAGCTTCACAAAATCGGACTTTCTGAATGAGAAAATAAAATCTATAGTGACAAAAACAGCCAAATAAAAAAGTAATTTACATTCAGGTCTGTTTTTTGACCATAGATTAATTTTAAAGACATAATTTTGCTTCTAAAATTGTCTGATATTATTGTGACCTGATATCGATGACTCTTGACATCTCGAATAAAGATATTTGTTTATGTCAATAAGAATCAATCAATCCTACAGGAAATGTACTATTTTATATGTAAAAGAACCATGAGATACCGTATTTTCCGGACTATAAGTCGCACCAGCCAAAAAATGCATAATAGAGAAGGAAAATAACATATACAAGTTACACTGGAGTAGTATAAGTCTCACCCCGGCCAAAACTTATAGTCCGGAAAATACGGTATTTGTCTTCCTTTAACCACAAATACACAGAAGTGGTCTGCGGGACAGATGTATGCTACAACAACTACATTAATATCCACAGTATTTGGTATTGGGAAGTCACACGCCCAAGCCCCGCCCACCCCCGCCCAGTCTACGCATGCCTCGGACAGACGTTTGCCTTTAACACTTTGCACACTCTTCTCTTTCACTTGTGTCCATCTCTCGTCCTCCTCCTCGTCCTCGTCCTCCTCCTCCTCGTCTTCCTCCTCTGCGCCCTCACACAGCCCCAGTGTCCAGGCCCGGTCTCGTACAGTGGAGTGCATTCATAACTCTGGGAGAAGTGGCGTTCGAGACACTGAACTGAACTGTTTTCAGAGGTTTCCTGCTGTTTTTGGTTCATATTTGAGAGGTTTTAATGGCATCAAGTCGGATTTAAAGTCATATTTACTCTACACCCGTGTGCAGTCTTTGTAGTAATTTCAAGATGTATTTATTTTTGCTGCTTATTGAGTCTCTTTATTCATTACTTATTTGAATGTGTCGCAAACAGTGTTGTCACGATGCTAACATTTCAAACCCGATTTTGACACCAAGTAATAGACTAAATATTTTGATATTTCATTGTTCAACACAAACTTAAACTTAAACAAGTCTTGAACTAGTCAAACAATTTCTGTCCCGTTTGTGTGATTTATGTTTTGGTCTTTTGTGTTTTTACCATTTAGAAGTATCGGATTTTCCCTGCTTTTGACAAATCTAGTCACAAATACCAATGTTTGGAGTATTTAGGTACAGGTTTTGCAATAGTTGGGCTTGTCATTAAAAAAAGGTGAATAAATATGTGTGTAAAACAAATCTGGAGCAAATCTAGACTTTGCAACGGAGAATTTGTTTATTAGGGCATATTAATCGACTTTTGAACTGTACCAAAGTTTACTCGCGATGTGAACACGTACAGCTCCGTTGTTGTCACTGTCCTGGACACAAAAGGACAAAAGGGTGTGAACTTTCTGAACCCGCGACTGGCTCTTCCACGTAAGGGTAACCCCCGGGCGTTACGCAAGCGCAGGTCCGAGGCGCGTTACGTAAATGGACTTATAAAGTACCTTTTGAACAGACGGAGCATGTGAGACGGGGCCGATCCCTATCCACTTTGAGGCTGACTTTAAACGGCTCCGGGACAGACCGGAGGGACGATCATGAGGCGCTTGGAACATCTCTTGGAGGTCATGAAGATGTGACTTTTTATAGAAGAATAGGTTGTACGTGCTCCTCGCCGTGGCACCCGGGGCGGTGATCCTGTAGTCGTTTAGTCGATTAATCGGTCAGCGGTGTCTAGGTTGATCGACATTTGTAGTAGTTGGCATATTGTTTCATTTAGATTAAGGATGCATGTTTGAAAAAAATAAAATGAGCCATAGTTGGAGCCTTTCGTGGTCAATAATCCCATTAAGTCGACGCATTGCTTTTCTCTTTTACTGCGCGAGTCATAATTGGACCACAGTGAGTTACGAGAGTAAACGCAGAGCACTGACAGGTTTTTGAACTGTGCACAACACGACAATAAACTCTCCCATAAACGCTGTTTTCATGCTGAAGTGATTATGAATAAAGCACTCTTTAGTCAAGAGTGGCATTGCAACGTCGTTAGTTTGTGCAGGAAAAAGATGCAAAAAGCCAAATACTCCGTGAAATCCATGTTAAATAAACAATGTGTGATTAATATTAGTCGTTAAATACTGCAGTTTCACACAGGTTTGCAGAGTCTTTGAGATGAATCCACTGTTTTGGAGTTTCAGCGTCACGTTGTATGAGGGCACATGAGCGCCCTCTGGTTGCGCAATTGTGTAAAGTAGAAAATAAGGCTAAATGAAACCAGGTAAGATAAGATAAGATAAGATAATCCTTTATATGTAACCGTCCTCGCTCGCTTAAACGCATTTATTGAGGGTTAATCGGAAGAATACTAGGGCTGTTTTTTACTAAAGATATTCTTGGTTGACAAAAAAAACATGAGCTGTGCAGCGATTGGTAAACTAAAAGAGACAAAAGTTCTATCTAAAATGATTGCTTCAATTGTACTAATATCTGACCCAACTTAGTACTTTTCTGTATAGTTGTTATAGTGCTAAGAAACAGCAAATTTGCACACAAAAAGCATGATTAATTAAATAAAAGTGTAAAAATAATAAATAAATTAATAAATACATTTGTTGACTGATGTTGGTGGACGTACTGTATCATAAAAAAACATGAACTGCAATAAATGGAGAGCACAATAAAACACTTAAACACTCAGTTTGTATCTATAATGAGTCATAAAAGTGATTTATTGATCTTCAACAGCTCAAATCTGACTGTCCTAGTACAGAAAAAAAAAACACAAAATTCCCCACTTGTAAATAGTGACTCAAATTGTTGTTCCATCTCATTTATTGAACCATGCGTCTAGTGATTATCATGACTGACCCATTTACATCCTAAGATCTCACCGTGTCGCCAAATACAAACTATCATCGGTGCACAACAGTTTCATCATGTGTCCAAACTCGGCGACAACATTACCGCAATCGTTTTGATCAGATTCAGGCCTCGATGTCTGTTATTTTTTTGCACGTGTGAGTGTTCGGAGCCCCCACACCTGCATCTGTCAGCCTGATAAAGAGAGGAAGTCGAAGAGCGAGGGGAAGAGGGAGGAGGCCACGTGGGAGAGGGCGACCGCCAGCACAGGAAAGAGTGGGACTAGAGTGGGACTTTGAGCGTCACAAGAGAGGACTCCTCCCTTCTCGTCGACCTCCCGAACGTCTCTGTAATCGGCCTGTGTGTGTGGGAAGAGAGGAACTTTCCGTCGTTAAACACTTTGACACGGTTTCCGAAGCGCGGGAGTTAAACGTCAAGTCTTTAAAAGAGGTCTAGAGCGCCGAAGAGGTTCGTCGAATTGAGATGAAACGATGTCTTTTGGCTGCAGCCAGTCTCAGTCTGTGGTTAATGACACCGAGAGCCGCGCTGCAGTTGCCAAAGGGAAGTTGATAAATGATGCCGCTTGTAACGGAAGCGTGTTCCAAAGAGCCTCAGATTGCAGCAGTCTGACAGGATGTAACAGTTTTGTTCATTTATTTATTCATAAGTGGTGAAGAGATGACTGCATGGTGGTTTTAAAGATGATGAAATGGGTGAAAATGCAGTGTTTTGTCTATTAAAGGTATGACAAACCAGCCAAAAGGGTTTCTAGAGGAAAAATGGAAGACTAAAGTTCAGTTTGACAGGATGTAAACAGTTCTGTTCATTTATTCTTACGATCTGGTGTAGAAGTGGTGAAGAGATGACTGCATGAAGATCGTGAAATGGGTGAAAATGTTGTGTTTAGTCTATTAAATCTGTTTTTCTGTTCATGAACTTCAGTGTTACATTTTCCTCTACAAAGACATTTACGGGCACATTCAACCGTATTTAAGATAAATGACCGTTTTGTAAATTATTTTTGCACCCTGTATTTTGGATGACAGTTTGGATAAGACACATTTTAATCGGCTTCATGCAGCTTTATTCAATCTTTACTTTTTATTGTCCTTTGTCCAAATAAATGGCGATTGTCAAATGTTTTGACATTTTACCTTTCGCAGTTTGACATTGGCGTTACGTCCTGTCCCACCCGAATGATTCTAACCAGGTGACTTTGCTGAAGATGATCATTTCACAACTGTTGCATCATTTATGGCGGGGGGAGCGCTCGTATCCGATGTCCTGTCAGTGGGAAGTAGAAGAACACATAAAACCAGTGATGCTTTGAGGATTTTGATCTGCAAATACTCCAGGGATGGAAAAGAAAAAGGAAAAAAATCAATACCACATTTAGCATCTATTTCTGTTTTTGCTTCACCCGCTTCACCTGCAGTGTGCGTGAGCTGCCGTGGTGTGTAAAAAGCGTGTTTGTACTTGTTGAAACGTAAACAGTGGGAAGGTGAAATGGAGGCGGTTCATTAATGAGACTCGTGCGACGCTGCTGCTGTCGGGAGTTTCCATTCATCACACAACTCAAATATGAACTGTAGAAGCCTGAGCGATCAGCGGGATCATGTACGAGTCACGTATGAACTGTAGAAGCCTGAGCGATCAGCGGGATCATGTACGAGTCACGTATGAACTGTAGAAGCCTGAGCGATCAGCGGGATCATGTACGAGTCACGTATGAACTGTAGAAGCTCGAGCGATCAGCGGGATCATGTACGAGTCACGTATGAACTGTAGAAGCTCGAGCGATCAGCGGGATCATGTACGAGTCACGTATGAACTGTAGAAGCTCGAGCGATCAGCGGGATCATGTACGAGTCACGTATGAACTGTAGAAGCTCGAGCGATCAGCGGGATCATGTACGAGTCACGTATGAACTGTAGAAGCTCGAGCGATCAGCGGGATCATGTACGAGTCACGTATGAACTGTAGAAGCTCGAGCGATCAGCGGGATCATGTACGAGTCACGTATGAACTGTAGAAGCTCGAGCGATCAGCGGGATCATGTACGAGTCACGTATGAACTGTAGAAGCTCGAGCGATCAGCGGGATCATGTACGAGTCACGTATGAACTGTAGAAGCTTGAGCGATCAGCGGGATCATGTACGAGTCACGTATGAACTGTAGAAGCTCGAGCGATCAGCGGGATCATGTACGAGTCACGTATGAACTGTAGAAGCTCGAGCGATCAGCGGGATCATGTACGAGTCACGTATGAACTGTAGAAGCTCGAGCGATCAGCGGGATCATGTACGAGTCACGTATGAACTGTAGAAGCTCGAGCGATCAGCGGGATCATGTACGAGTCACGTATGAACTGTAGAAGCTCGAGCGATCAGCGGGATCATGTACGAGTCACGTATGAACTGTAGAAGCTCGAGCGATCAGCGGGATCATGTACGAGTCACGTATGAACTGTAGAAGCTCGAGCGATCAGCGGGATCATGTACGAGTCACGTATGAACTGTAGAAGCTCGAGCGATCAGCGGGATCATGTACGAGTCACGTATGAACTGTAGAAGCTCGAGCGATCAGCGGGATCATGTACGAGTCACGTATGAACTGTAGAAGCTCGAGCGATCAGCGGGATCATGTACGAGTCACGTATGAACTGTAGAAGCTCGAGCGATCAGCGGGATCATGTACGAGTCACGTATGAACTGTAGAAGCTCGAGCGATCAGCGGGATCATGTACGAGTCACGTATGAACTGTAGAAGCTCGAGCGATCAGCGGGATCATGTACGAGTCACGTATGAACTGTAGAAGCTCGAGCGATCAGCGGGATCATGTACGAGTCACGTATGAACTGTAGAAGCTCGAGCGATCAGCGGGATCATGTACGAGTCACGTATGAACTGTAGAAGCTCGAGCGATCAGCGGGATCATGTGCAAACTTAGGGACGTCACAACGTCAAATGTTAGTAATACGATTGTTGTGAGAAAAAACATCACGATTTAACGATTATTCGCGATTATTGAGACTGTGACCAAACAACATAAAAATCTCATTTTCCTTCATTCTCTTGGTCTCACATAAACTGTTCCTCGAGTTTGACCAGCTTTACACAATAGATTACTCAAAATAAAGTTAAATTTGACAAAAACATCCAGACATAAAGAAGTTATTTGTTTCTATTTTTGGGCTGTATATTGAACAAAAATACTTAAATTTGCTTCTAAAATTGTTATGATTATTTTGTAACCCGAGTAATCACGATTATCAATTAACCTTATAATCTTGACATCCTTATGTACAAGTACTACAAGTTGTGTACAAGTACTACAAGTTGTGTACAAGTACTACAAGTTGTGTACAAGTACTACAAGTTGTGTACAAGTACTACAAGTTGTGTACTGGTCAGAGATTCGTGTTTTGATTCGTCAACTAGTGAAACGATTATTTTTGTACATTCAGACTTTCTAAATGGAGTAACAACCAAATTTCTGACATTTTGAAATGAATGATGCCACGATCTTTTGTCATGCAGAGGAAATTATTTAATTACTTAAATCAGTTTTTGTGTTTGCTTTGCTACTTCCGTGTAAATAAATGTGTTTGAGTTTAAACCGATCGAATTGTGGGAACTTGTTTTTATTTTCACATTACGTGTAAAGTCTGTGGAGAATCGGTCAAAACGTGAAGGTTCTGTTTTTTTATTTTAAAGAAGAGGTGTTGAGACGCGTGTAGAAATATCCACATTAGCCAAGGGGAAATAACGCTGATTGGAGCGGACAGTATGGGCCGTTGATTCCGGTTAGAGAATCAGGGGAATCTGGATTGAATTGAGAATGCCCTTTAATTTGTACATATTACAAATTGGTGGTGTGTGTGGTCTGGGAACAGAAAGACAGTAAACATGAATTAGTCACATTACTAAACTTCTACATTGCACGGTGAATGCGGTATAGAACTCGGGTTACATTAGTAACCTACATATGCGCCGATGACGGAGCTATTTTTAGAACAAGCTAGTTGACGGCGAAAACAGCGATAAATAATGGATCGCGGCAGTTTAGCTGAATACAGTGCATTAACTGTCAAAGATAAGGATAAACATCAACAATATACAATTGATAAACATTAACACAACCAAATTCTCACTTTTATAGTAATTACGCACACAATATGTGGTGCTGCTGAATGGTTAGCTTGAATAGTAACAGTAAAAGAGGGCCGTCCAGAAACACGGAACTAAACTTTGGTTCCCCCCTTAGTCTTTCTGACAACGCGGATGGAAACTTCTCGCGTCGCGGAAGCGGCTTTTGCCACGCGGAAACGGGAGGAAAAAAGTGCGACCTTTTTGAGACGAGCTCGTAAAAGAGTCGCGCTCAGAGTGGCTCTTTAAGGGGCCGGTGCGTTTTATCATTTTATCCGTTTAACTGACTTCATAACATACTTTTTTTTACATACTTCTTCACATACTTCACATCGGCGGCGTTTGTTTTACTTCCTCATTGTGAAGGCTTAATTTAGACTTACAGCCAATTTAAAGTTCAGTTGAAAATATTTGAATGGCAAGTTATGATTTTGGGACATTTTCAACGTTCCTCTTTTAGTATTTAAAATAAAAATGCTGGCTAATAAATGATGCCAATAAAGCTGCAATACAATTATCAAAGCTGTTTGTTGACTAACTACGGATATATATTTTTTTTATTGGTCGACTAGTTGATTGTTTTTATGGATTATTTCTTGCATAGTGAGATTTAAAAAAAAAAAAAATAATTCACCAGATAAAGATAAAAAAAATATTAAAAATAATTTGAAAAAATGAATCAATTCTGTTTTTCTTTTTTTAATTATTGACATTTTATTATTAATGCCACTACTTCAGTTATAGAATAAGCTAAAATAGTCACAATTATTCTTATTAATTGTTGCAGCCTTAATAATTAGTGCTATTGTAATTGATCTGAACAGGCTGCGAAATAGACGGGGGCCCGGGGCCCGCAAGCAGTTGAATCTCCGGCGGGCCCGCGGTTTGAACTAGGAGGGGGCCCGCCGTGCCCCTCCTCGAAAAAAAGATTTAACTAGTAATTTGGCCATATTCGGGGCATTTTCATCAATTAAGTTTAGGTCTCCGTGATGTAATATCGATGAAAGCGGGAATCTGATTGGCCGCTGCGTTCGTGTTGCGTTCACGTGTCCTCGGAAATGCCCGGTCTAATTTTCTGGGCAATGTATATATGTTAGTAGTTTATTTTGTAGGACGTGATTTCATATATTCCACAAGATCTCCTTGTGTCAAATGCTGTAAACAGTATATATTTTGTATCTTAGAAACATTATTATATTAAATTAAACAGTTTTAAAGATCATGATCTCTGGTTTATATGATTCAGTATTTGTGCTCTTCATATCAAATAACAGATAAAAGTACTTTAAATTGTTTTACACGCTAATAAAGAGGTTTAAAACAACACATTTATCTTGTTCTTATGACGCCGCGATGCCGCACGCGCTTGTGGGCCCCTGAAATTGCTTGGGGGCCCCTAACTTTGAAAAGTAAGGGGCCCCCCAGGCCCCTAACTTTGAAAATCTATTTCTCAGCCTGCTGAATAATTGTGACTAAACTCTTAAACACGTTCCAACAGACAATTATAACAAACACAGTGTCGTTATCAAAAATGTCGTATAAAGAATAAACAAAAAATGTTAAAGAATAAACTGTCTGATTTTCCACAATACGCTGTAATCTATAAGTCGCACTGCAGTATAAGTCTCACCAGCCAAAAAATGCATAATAGAGAAGAAAAAAACATAAGTCGCACTGGAGTATGAAATGCGTTGCAAGTGTGAAAATAACAAACAATATCACATAAGTCGCTCCGGAGTATAAGTATAGAAGTATAAATATAAGTATAAGTCACACCCCGGCCAAAACTGAAACTTTGCGATTTAGAGTCCGGAAAATACAGGTATATAGCGTTTTTAAACTAATCAAGCAGTCGAATGTCATGAAAGATGAGAAAACGATGGTGCGAAAATGCGGTGAATTCCGTTTGACGCTACATTTAAATGACCTGCTGAACTTTTACGAGACAGACTTTTTTGGTTTATTGGTCGTATCGCGCTTTTATTCTCACCGTGGCTTTCAACCAACCGCGTCTCAAACGGTTTTGCCGGCTGTCGGGGGGGCGGGACCGCAGCCTGACAGGAGGGCGGGACCAAAAGGGGAAGCTGATGGGCGCGGTCTAAAGGAGTCGGTAACGGCGTGTGCTTGTGTGTGTAATCTCTGGGCCCAGATGCTGCTGTGCCTCCTGATAAGCAACTCGTGGACCCGGGACTCCCTTTGACGCCGCGGGTTGAACGCCGAGCTTTTGTGTTTTAAAGAATACATTAGAAAAAACGCACGAGGCCGAAGACGCGTGAGCGGCAGATGCGATGGAGGATACTGCGACCCGTTGACGTCCAAGACATCGTTGCGTCTAAATGCAGTGGCTGTGATGGGTCGCTTTGCTTAATGTCTTTTCTTTTATTCTTTTCATGTAACGTGGGCTAAAACTGCTGTGAGGTTTTGTATTATTTCTTTAGGCGTCGTTGCTGTCGCCTGGATCGAAGGTCTAAATGTGGCCTTGCTATAATTTCGCCCGTTTGGCAGTGTCCACTTTGTCAGCGCAGTGTTGTCGATTTATTTTAAACTCATTTTTACCTTGGCCTTTCTTCATTTTTTTTCAGTAATATCACTTAAACAGCCAAATGAGATTGTTGGCTTTTAATACAAACTCTTCCATTTTGAACAATAGCCAATATTGAAAGTCTTTGAAAGATTTTATAGTTGAAAGTATTTTTTTCCCCATCAGATGCAGCTTTATTTTTGACTTATTTTTGAAAAACTGTCTTTTGAAAACGTCTTGACAAAAAACAGTCTGACAAAAAAAAGTGAATTATATTTTTGTGCTGCACAACCTAATAATCTTGACATTGTTATGTACAAATACTAGAAGTTATGTACAAGTTATGTTCAAGTACTAGAAGTTATGTTCAAGTACTAGAAGTTATGTTCAAGTACTAGAAGTTATGTACAAGTACTAGAAGTTATGTACAAGTACTAGAAGTTATGTACAAGTTATGTTCAAGTACTAGAAGTTATGTTCAAGTACTAGAAGTTATGTACAAGTACTAGAAGTTATGTACAAGTACTAGAAGTTATGTACAAGTACTAGAAGTTATGTACAAGTACTAGAAGTTATGTACAAGTACTAGAAGTTATGTACAAGTTATGTTCAAGTACTAGAAGTTATGTTCAAGTACTAGAAGTTATGTTCAAGTACTAGAAGTTATGTTCAAGTACTAGAAGTAGTACTGGTCAGCAATTAGTGTTTGGATTCGTCGACAATTGAAACCAAAAAAAGGTTCAAATGTAAATGTTCAAATGAAGACTCCTAAACATGAGTAAATACATAATAATAAAAAAATATTCAAATAAATAAATGTTTCTCCCTCTTTCTTCTTCTTCTCATATTTTGTCACGTTGTTGTTGTTGTTTTATGGCGGTTGGCATCCGAGTGTTGCATTACCGCCAGACTTTATTCCTCAGACTGGTACAACTTGATTTAGACTTTATTCTTTAGACTCCTCCCTCTTTTCCTGGACATAAGCTCCGCCTTCTCTTTGAACTCTCACCTCCTCAGAGTCGTTTCCCTGAAGCGTGAACCGGGTCACGAGCTTCACACTCGTGACCTTCTGCAAACACAAAGTCTTCTGGCGGCGTCTTTGGTGTCGATAACGCAAACGCTGCAGATCTTACAATCGATTTCAAAGGCGCACGATCGTGTGATTTTTATCTATGCGTCCGTCGCTTGCTCGTCGCCATGGAGATGTTCACGATTTGCTCGGAATGTTTCACAGTGTGGCATCAAACGGCCCAGTTGCGCGCCAAATCCGCGGAGAATGCGTGTCTTTTCCGAGCGATTTCGTTGGCGTAGATGCGCATGTAATAGACTTAATGTAAGATGAGTTTAATGCTCTGCTGTGGAACATTCCAGAAAAGTGACACAGTGCACCTTTAGTGTGGCCGCAGGTTAATATAATGTATTTCACTGCAGGCAATAGTGGTTTAGATAGTATTTTATTCGTCAGTCGCTTGTTTTTCCGAGTTGTGACGTTGCAATATGTAATTATGTATGAAATGTTGTGGTGTGAATTGGGAGATGCAGATGAATAGATTTGACATATTTTATTATTATTATTATTATTATTATTATTATTATTATTATTATTATTATTATTATTATTATTATTATTATTATTATTATTATTATTATTATTATTATTATTATTATTATTATTATAGGAACACTTCTCTCACTTGTGAACCACTGCTCTACCTCTGAAGTCTGTCTCTATAACAAATACAATATAATTTTTCCTTTACTCATTTACTCTTTATTTCTAATCAGGTTTTGTTTTGGACAGACTTGAATTAGGCTTATGGAAAGTGTGGAAAGTCGTATACTATGTCCATGTAGTACTACTGGTGTATGTGAAAGAGTGCGTTTGTGAGGGTGAGACAATGGAAGGAAATGATCCCAGGGGTGATAAAAAAAACAACAACAACATAATGATAAAAAATAATAATATTAAAAAATGAAATAAAAATAATGACATGCACTGTCCTAAGCAAATAAAACAAATATTAATACTACTAGTTTTCAATATAGAAACTCATTTGAGAAAGTGTCGATACTATAACAAATGCACATGCAGGAGAAAATGTGACCTTTCCTGAACAGTTTTAAAAAGGTTTATACTTTATAACTAGTCCAAGAAAACATAACAAAGTATTCGTTTGTGTGGGAAATCTCTGTATATTAAAATATATCAAAATTGGTGTCGCCATATTGACCAAAAATCTCTTCTAAATAAGGAATATCTTATCTTATCTTAAATGTGAAACGTCTGTAAAATATCACCTCATTTGAAAGTTTCTAAGCTCTTTTGTAGTATTTTTTTTTATTATTCAGATGTTGGATAGCTTCTCAAACAACATTCACAATACTCTCTAAATGTCGATATATTACCCATAAGCCTTCTTGGTATTAAAAAGGCACAAAAACGCCACAAAAGTCGTTCCTTGGATGACAGAATCTGATGTTGACATTTGGCCGCCTGGATCGTGGCTTTAGGACCGGTCCAACCTGCTTTTCTCAGTCTCTCCTCCGGCGACGCTCTCGGCTCCCGTCTTTCGTCACGATCAAGACGACCTCGCGGCGTGGCAGAGGTCGGAGGTGAAAGGTCACCGCGCGTACATTCCTCTGAAGGGAGTCGTGTTTGTGAAACGGGTACTGTAAACGTGGAGGCAGGGCCAGTTTGTTGACTTTAACACGGGGACGGGCCCCTTTACGTGGCTCATTTAAGACTTTTATTTGCACTTTTTGAGCGTTGTATATCCGTTCCTGCCAGTAAACCTTTGTTCTAAAAGTACAATATTGTTAAAAAACACCTGTTGAATTGCAAAAATTGAATAGAACAAACGACAAATGTCACAGAATAAATTTTAATGCCTAAAATATAGAGTTTCCTTGCTTAAGGTTTTTTTCTTAAAGTCGTCAGAAGAAAATAGTGGATGGTTTTGCATAAAAACTGTTTGGATTCTTTAGTTTAAGAAAAAGGAAAAACGTTGCCCTTTTTGTGAAACATTATATTTGAATTCACATGTTAAAGGTGGTATGGACGATTTTTTTCTGCAATTTTTTTTAATCATATTTCCTCGTGGCGTGGATAAATCATTTGTCCTGCCACGTATCAATCATAAAACGCACCTATCGCTCACCTGCAGCCGCGTGCGGTTCTTCCCCACGTTTCCGCGTGCCTAAGCGCATGGATCTATCATAATATAGTTCCCTCAGTGTACGGGGCAAAATGAAGACGGAGAAAGACAGTTCGAGCTGAAGCAGAAGTGGACAGAAATCTACGGGAGACGAGAGATGCGATGCGCACGTGTGTGTTGTATCAGTCCGCACGGGGGAGTGGCATGTGCACGGGGGAGTGGCATGTGCACGGGGGAGTGGCATGTGCACGGGGGAGTGGCATGTGCACGGGGGAGTGGCATGCGCACGGGGGAGTGGCATGTGCACGGGGGCGTGGCATGTGCACTTCCGCCTGCGTTCTCAAATCGCCGAAAAATTGTCCATTGCGCCTTTAAGTTTGGTCAAATTTTCCCACCGTATTTTCCGGACTATAAGCACCTTTTTTCATAGTTTTGGCCGGGGTGCAACTTATATTTATACTTCTATACTTATACTCCGGAGCGACTTAAATGTGATATTATTTATTATTTTCACACTTGCAACTGCATTTCATACTCCAGTGCGGCTTATATATGTTGTTTTTTTTTTCTCTATTATGCATTTTTTGGCTGGTTCGACTTATACTCCGGAAAATACGGTAAATGGATGCCTTTAGAACTTTCTTTAATTGTTTTAGAATGGTCTTGATCACATGGTAATAAGAATCTACTGTAATCTTTTTGTTTTTTTTAGTCCTCATTGTGATTTCAAAGTTCTTTTCAAGCTTTTTCTTATTTTTTAAGTTGAAATGTTAGTGTCAAACTAGTAACAAACTCATTCAACTCATGTCTATTCCTTTATGATGAGTCTTAAAAACACAAATGGAACAAGAGATGAGACTCACACAGGAGAAAACAAAGCTCATTTTCCTCACGTTTGTACAATCGTACAATGTGGCTTTTTCCTCTCGATTATGCATTTTTTGGCTGGTGTGACCTATAAATGATTAATAGATAATAACGGGTCAAATATATACGTCTCTTTTTTTATATTTGTTGTCTTTTCTACTCAAACGCGCCTGTTCACGAGGCGAGCGCTCGTTGGGCCCTCAGTCGACAGGGGCAGTAAAAGTGACATTATTTACACGCTCTAAGAGAAAGTGTCGTGGAAGCGAAAGGCCGGGGCCGCACCAGTCGGGTCGTGTTGACTCAGTTCGCGCCCGTAAATGGGTCAATAGCATCTGCTTTACAGGCGTCCACTGCTAAACTGAACGGCGGGTCGTTGACTTCACGACCCCGAACGAGTTCAGGGTAGACGGACGTTTGACGCTACGAAGCAGATAGGAAAAGAATGGAGATGTTTTAGAATATAAACACAATACAATCATGTACGTTTTCAATCAAAAATATAGTTTAATTAATGATTCTTTGGGTAATAATTAGATTGTTCTTGGGAAAGGGCAGTGCATTGCAATTAATTTGATTTTAATCCACATTTGGGTCGAAACGATTGATCACATCTAATCAAATAGTGAAATTATCGTCTAATAATGTTTTTTTGAACAATACACAGACTCCAGATTGTGTTAAGTGCTGGGAGAGAAGGTGTTGTGACTGAAACAGAAAAGTATTTAGCCCAAAATGGCACATGTTTTTGTCTTTTAAATATCATCAAACTGACACAAATCGCACATAGTTCAGGACTGGAAATGGTGTTGTTTTGTCAAGTGGTTTCTGTCTGACTCGTGTGAAGACATGTGACTTTTCCTGACCCTTTGTGCCTATAGCTCGAAATACTTGTATTTCTGTGATCTTTATCCAACAGATTAGTTATTGTAAGTGTGTATCCACCTGTGAATGTAGAACAAACTCATACACACCAACTTAAAATGTAAATTACTACTAAAGACGCATCACAAGAGAATCAAAATGGCAATGTACCGTATTTTCTGGACTATAAGTCTTCACTTGCTCTACCTCTGGAGTTTGTGGAGTTGTTTAGAAGTGACACAAAGGAAGAAGAATTCAATGGATTTAGTGATTTGGGGTCAAACTGATGCTTTGGTAAACTTGTTAGCATGTTCTTTATGCTATAGTTATCTGAATAACTGTTCATATGTTACGTTAACATACCAGACACTTACCACAGTTCTGTCTGTGCCTCATGTAGCTGAAGGTGTTAGCATTAGCATACGTCATGTAGCTGAAGGTGTTAGCGTTAGCATACGTCATGTAGCTGAAGGTGTTAGCGTTGGCATACGTCATGTAGCTGAAGGTGTTAGCGTTAGCATACGTCATGTAGCTGAAGGTGTTAGCATTAGCATACGTCATGTAGCTGAAGGTATTAGCGTCAGCATACGTCATGTAGCTGAAGGTGTTAGCATTAGCATACGTCATGTAGCTGAAGGTATTAGCGTCAGCAACCTATTCACCAGGTTCTGTTATTTTAGATTTAATTTCAAGATTAAATGTCTGTTCTTTATCTGATTTGATCAAACAAATTTCCCCCAAAAATGCGACTTATACTCCAATGTGACTTATATGTTTTTTTCTTCTCTATTATGCATTTTTTGGCTGGTGCGACTTATAGTCCGGAAAATACGGTAGTTTAGACTTGCGAACATGTTCTGAAATGCATGAGTATTTTAATCAAGCAAGTCAGATTTCAGGCTTCCCTTAAAAGTTAAACCTCCTGGACATTCGTAAAACCTGCTATTCCAAAAGTCTAATCCTAATGACGGTCGGACTAATGGCCCAACTCTCAGGTAATCAGTCTATCAGTCATCGCAGTCGGCAAACCTCACGGTCCGGTCTGCGTTCGGGTTCATACAACCGGTGCCCGTTCCGCCCGGTCAAAGAGCTGCATTAGCGGTGTGCGTTTCCGTGGCGTCGCATAATCCCGCCGCACTTAACCTTCTTAAAGAGCCGAGTCACTGACGAGGAGGCGCGGGGGGCCAGGCCTGAGAGGGTTCGAGCGAGGTGAGGCGAGACGACGGGCCCCGAGCGGCCTCTTCCGTCTCCACGACGACGCACCTCGACAAGTGGCGCCAGTGTTAGTGTGACTGTGCGACCTGTGCTCGATCGCAGGATGCAGGGGAAGCGTTTCGTTCCGTTTCATTCCGTTTTGAACAGTTGGCTGAATTTTTTTCTTACACTACAAATGGATACGTCAATGCTAGGACTTCAAGATGTTTCACAATCGAATCAAAATCACATTAATTCATTGTTAGTTGAGTGCAACCCTAATCTTTTAGAACAGCTTTTTCAGACTGTGAAAGAAAACCGGGACGGACCACTCGAGCAGAGCCAATCAGAGCGCTGCATCCGGCTCTTACTTCCTGGTTGAGAAGGAAAAAAAAACCTTTGTTATTAGCTGCAGAAAGCGTTACGTTTTCCCGTTTTGACACTGAGAACTCCTTTTACAATTTACTCTTTGGGATAAAACACAAAATTCAATAATTTTACAAACAGAAAAGTCAGGTTTCTTCAGCTTTAAGTTATGTCTTCTGACTGTAAATAACAACAACAACAACGTATAAAACCTACGACTGTTTTGACTTCTACAAACATGTTTAGCAGTTTATTACTGAATCCAACAATTCAAATACGTGACGTGGCTGCACAAAAAGTAGTTCGCATAATCTTCTTTTACTCTAAATAAAAGGCAAACGATTCGTCATTTAGCCTTGAGCATATTTTAGGTTGTAGAAAATGTCAACCGTGACCGCTAAAATGATAGTTTTGGAATAGCGTGAATGGAGCCGTGTTTGTAAATGGTGTTTCCCATCGAGATGAAGATAGACTAAACATATACTTACGATTCTGGCGTTGCATTTGAGTGTTTTGTCTAAAGAACTGAATAGCAGGTAAAATGAGAACGATAATAGACTTTCTTGGCCTGGAAACTCAACAAATATGATAATTGTCTTTTTTTTTATTTAATTTTTTTTCTTCATCAAAACATGGAAGAAAAAAAGCTCAACAACAACATTACATTAAGAGAAGAGGGAATACAATAAAAGCACAACAAAACGGGGAAACAATTGATAAAATAAAAAATAAACACACAGATAATTGTCTTAGGGCCATATTAAGGTTTTGGTGCCCTACTGCAAAATAGAAAAAATATGTGTTTTTAAAAATCTATTCATGAAATTGCAATAATTGTTCTAATCAATTCCCAAAAAACTGTTGAAAGACGCATGTCCGATTGGTTTGTCGACTGAAGGGGACGATGCACTACAACAGCGCTATTTATAATGAAATGTAGAAAATCTTGTCGATATAAAAGACAGATTCACAATTCACTCCCAAATCTGTAGCTAATTAGTCAATCCAAACACAGCCACAAAGCCACACGTGTCTTTTAAAGCATTCTTTCTGCTTTAAATTACAATAATAAGTCTGTTCTGCCTTGCGTTCATGTCTTTTAGCTTCCTGTTTGTAGGTGATACTTGGACTTTTGCCCATTCAAAAAAGACAACATTTCGTTTTGAAGTGTTGATTGCTACGGCGACGGTGCTGGATTGAAACCCGTGGATAGTTTAGTCACTCAGTGGAAATTGCACATTTATTTACCTTTTTTACCCCGAAACTAGCATACTTTTATTTTTGTGTGCATCCCTTTGTTGCCGATGGAGACATGAACGGGCATCTGACGTAAAAGCGAGTCGTATAGATGCCGATGATGCTTCGGTGCAAACCTCGCGTCTGTCCGACATATGGGGCACACCACCGCGAGGCGTTCCCGTTTACTTCCTGTTTTGTTTGCGCTCAGGAATGTGCCGGAGCGTAAACACTGGCACACGTTGGCCCGCCTCCCCCGGCTGCTCGTGCCAGGGGCCGGGCTCCAGATGGCATCGCCACGTCCAGGTCGGTAGGTGGGTCGGTAGGTGGGTCGGTAGGTGGGTAGGTAGGTGGGTGGGTAGGTGGGTGGGTAGGTGGGTCGGTGGGTGGTTAGCGTTAGTCGTTTTCCGCCCCAAAGTTTAGGGAGTGAATGTGAAAAAGCAGTCGCGACGCTGTTGCATTTTGTCTCGTCTTGTCACACTTATAAAACTACAACACAAACTAGAAGTAGAACAACTAGATATACATTTTAGAAGATGCTGGAAAATAAAAAAAAACTACGTACCGTATTTTCCGGACTATACATTGCACAGTTTTTCAAAATTTTGGCCGGGGTGTGACTTTTTGTTATACTTATACTTATATACTTATACTCTGGAGCGACTTATATGTGATATTATGTGTTATTTTCACACTTGCAACCGCATTTCATCCTCCAGTGCGACTTATACATGTTTTTTTCTTCTCTATTATGCATTTTTTGGCTGGTGCGACTTATACTCCGGAAAATACGGTAAATTGATGCCTTTAGAACTTTCTGTAATTGTTGTAGAATGGTCTTGATCACATGGTAATGCGAATCTACTGTAATCTTTTTGTTTTTTTAGTCCTCATTGAAGTTATTTTAAAGCTTTTTCTTAATATTGAAGTTGAAATTTTAGTGTCAAACTAGTAACAAACTCATTAAACTCATGTCTATTCCTTTATGACGATTCTAAAAACACAAATGGAAGAAGAGATGAGACTCACACAGGAGAAAACAAAGCTCATTTTCCTCACGTTCAGGGCCGGCCCAGCCTATAAGCGAACTAAGCAGCCGCGTAGGGCCCCGAGGCGTTAATAGGGCCCCCAATCTGGCAACACGTCGTATGCGAAGTGCAAGCGCAGCGTGCGCCACTAGTGTAGTAGCGCTGCTGGCGCGGCAGCGCACACAGCGGTAACATATAACACAAACCGCATTTATTTGTAATGACAATCTGGCAACCGAGACACCAAACCTGCGCTGATTGGGCAACTTCATTGTGCGCGAGGAGCTCGAGAGCAAAACATAAACACAACAGAATGTGGTCCCTGCGTGGTCCTCATGTCCAGAGGAATATATCCCCCCGATGCCGAAACACGAAAGAAGAAACTTCTTGACGATGTAAAGAAACTGCAAACTCAACAACACTCTCCAGGTATTGAACTTCTCTTACAAAGAGACGGTTAATGCTGCTGTTTGAAACAACACGATTCTGTCACATTAGTTCGCTCAGGCTGGAGGCGACGAGAGCTCTGCCCCGCGCACAATAATATGTCTGAATGAAAGATAATAAGATTCACATTTACACCAGCCCCGTAGTGTCAGCTGCAGGTGAGGCCGGTGAGGGGCGTCTATGCCCCGGTCACTAAGAGGCGGAGATCCGGTCCGGACGAGCACCGTCTCGTCCAAAACCTCTGATGTGAGACTTTGGAGTGAACAGTGTGCGGCCCCTGTCCCGGGCCCCTGTCCCGGGCCCCTGTCCCCTGTCCCTGTCCCGGGCCCCTGTCCCGGGCCCCTGTGCAGCCTCAGTTAGAGATGAGCGGTTTGAGTTTGCGTCCCTCTCTCTCACATCACCATGTGTGAGATCAATCGTGACTCGTGATGTCTGTTTTACTTTGACTTCTTAAAGTGCAATGAGAGGAACGTAAAGGTTTATGCACGTGAGGTCCATCAGCCAATCACATCGCAGCATTGTTTCACACAGAGGAGTCCAGTGTGTGATGTTCTGATCAGAACAAACATTTATATTGTAATTCACTTTTGATAGAGCAATAAAACATTTCAATTTATTTAAAAAGCATCATTAGACTATTTGTTATAAATTATAATAAATTGATAGTGAAAAATAACCAGACATATTATGATTACGTCTGTTATAGAATAATACTATATATATTTTTATATAAAAGTGGCAAAGTTGCAGAAACGCAGTCGCTTCACTATAGCGAGGTTTGGACCTTCACTTCTCGTTCTGTTCATTCTCTGGGAATAACATGTTTGTTTTATCAGTGTTAATTGTTAATCAAGCAATACTTATGCCATTTGTTTAATTTAATATAACTTGTTTTGTCACTTTGGCAAGAAGGAACAGTTGGGAGCTGTAAAAGATAAATTAGTAAGGATAACTAATACTTTTACATTTTCAGTTAAAATGAATCAATTTGATCATAATTATTTTTCATAGCCAATATTGTATTGAGTAATTAAGTACACTAATCAGCGGAACACCAAGTTGCATTGTGGGATTTAAGTTATCAATATTTGAGCTTGTGAGGTGTTGAGAATAAACTAACTGGAAGCCCTGGAGTTTTGGTGCGCTTTGTTTGCGTTGAAAAAAGTTCCCATATGTGAATTGTTTACTGACAATGGCAATAAAACTGATTCTGATGACGTGGTGAGGGGCCCCCAGAAATTTTTTCGCTTAGGGCCCCCTGAAGGCTTGGGCCGGCCCTGCTCACGTTTGTACAATCCTGTGGCTATTTAATCCGGCAAGATCTAGTGTTCTGATCAAGACCAACGTTTTATTTTTTACTTTTTCCCCCCAGTTTCTATTCCAGTATTGATGGTTTTGACGAGCCCAGTCGCAGTGCTTGTATTCACCATCTCCTTTAATACCTCAGCCCGCTTTTTCTTTCTTGTACCGTCTACGAAGCCCAGTCACGCGACACCAATGGGAGCGCGGAGCCCCGCTTGGCCCCGCCCCTCCGTTTGAAGGCCGGCGGTGCATTCCTGAGCCGCGTTCCTGGTGGAGAAGAATACGCGTCAGAATGCGCGTCCCCCTCGGAGTCACATGATGTTTACAAGTGCATAACCGCCCTGGCTCGCGCTGTCACGTTTGCGCTCCAGAGCTGGAAATATGAGTTTTTGGACAGACCTGCAAAAATACCTCAGAAAGTTAACGCTTTGACACGTTTTTGAGTCGGATGGAGTTGGAAATTGAGTGGAAAACGTAACGAGGCGTCCCCAATCACTACGGATCGCTCTCTTTGTTTTAACGTTTCATAAAAAGGTGCGAAAATGTAAAGAAACAATTATATTCTGCTATTTTTCTGTATATCTTGTGATTGTGTGCATACCGTATTTTCCAGACTATAAGTTGCACCTTTTTTCATAGTTTTGGCCGGGGTGTGACTTATACTTATACTCTGGAGCGACTTATATGTGATATTATTTGTTATTTTCACACTTACAACCGCATTTCATACTCCAGTGCGACTTGTATATGTTTTTTTCTTCTCTTTTATGCATTTTTTGGCTAGTGCGACTTATACTCCGGAAAATACGGTACTTTAGTTTTCAATCCCGCAGCAGCAATGCATTTAAATTTGACTGTTGAACGGATGTAATTTATCGACAAATGATCCATTAACAGACTTTAATTGCTGCCAGTTTAACAGTTTGAGAGCTGATTCTTCTTCTCACTGTGCTACAAACGACCAGGACCACTTTTGTTTTCTGAGTTTTTTTTCCAGATTTTTGGATGTGGCTTTTTTTAGGGGTGTGAAAGTTTGAGAATGTGACTGGGGAACAGGGAGCAATAAAAGAGGTGAAGAATGTCAGGTTGAACTTGGGGACACACCGAGCCTCCAGAGTCACAAACACTGCTGCATTGCATTTTTTTTTTATTTGAGCTTCCCAAAAACAATGTAAAAATGAACCTTGTTATGACTTGTTATCTGTGCCATTTAACACAAATAATATTCAGATTTCTTCCTCCAAAGTCTGACCTCTGCTCAAAACCACATGTTATTGATGGAGGATTGTTTGTGGACTCTCCCGACACGGCAACGAGCTCACACGTGGGACGGGACCCTGTGTTTGGTCTGCCCCCCCCAACACGGCAACGAGCTCACACGTGGGCCGGGACCCTGTGTTTCGTCTGCCCCCCCGACACGGCAACGAGCTCACACGTGGGCCCGGGACCCTGTGTTTGGTCTGCCCCCCCTGACACGGCAACGAGCTCACACGTGGGACGGGACCCTGTGTTGGGTCTGCCCCCCCTACACGGTAACGAGCTCACACGTGGGACGGGACCCTGTGTTGGGTCTGCCCCCCCCCCCCGACACGGTAACGAGCTCACACGTGGGACGGGACCCTGTGTTGGGTCTGCCCCCCCCCCCCGACACGGTAACGAGCTCACACGTGGGCCGGGACCCTGTGTTTGGTCTGCCCCCCCTGACACGGCAACGAGCTCACACGTGGGCCGGGACCCTGTGTTTGGTCTGCCCCCCCTGACACGGTAACGAGCTCACACGTGGGCCGGGACCCTGTGTTTGGTCTGCCCCCCCTGACACGGTAACAAGCTCACACGTGGGACGGGACCCTGTGCTGGGTCTGCCCCCCCTACACGGTAACGAGCTCACACGTGGGACGGGACCCTGTGTTGGGTCTGCCCCCCCCCCCCGACACGGTAACGAGCTCACACGTGGGACGGGACCCTGTGTTGGGTCTGCCCCCCCTCCCCCGACACGGTAACGAGCTCACACGTGGGACGGGACCCTGTGTTGGGTCTGCCCCCCCGACACGGCAACGAGCTCACACGTGGGCCGGGACCCTGTGTTTGGTCTGCCCCCCCGACACGGCAACGAGCTCACACGTGGGCCGGGACCCTGTGTTTGGTCTGCCCCCCCGACACGGCAACGAGCTCACACGTGGGCCGGGACCCTGTGTTTGGTCTGCCCCCCCTGACACGGTAACGAGCTCACACGTGGGCCGGGACCCTGTGTTTGGTCTGCCCCCCCTGACACGGTAACGAGCTCACACGTGGGACGGGACCCTGTGTTTGGTCTGCCCCCCCGACACGGCAACGAGCTCACACGTGGGCCGGGACCCTGTGTTTGGTCTGCCCCCCCTGACACGGTAACGAGCTCACACGTGGGACGGGACCCTGTGTTTGGTCTGCCCCCCCGACACGGCAACGAGCTCACACGTGGGCCGGGACCCTGTGTTTGGTCTGCCCCCCCGACACGGCAACGAGCTCACACGTGGGCCGGGACCCTGTGTTTGGTCTGCCCCCCCTGACACGGTAACGAGCTCACACGTGGGACGGGACCCTGTGTTGGGTCTGCCCCCCCTACACGGTAACGAGCTCACACGTGGGCCGGGACCCTGTGTTTGGTCTGCCCCCCCTGACACGGTAACGAGCTCACACGTGGGACGGGACCCTGTGTTGGGTCTGCCCCCCCTACACGGTAACGAGCTCACACGTGGGCCGGGACCCTGTGTTTGGTCTGCCCCCCCTGACACGGTAACGAGCTCACACGTGGGCCGGGACCCTGTGTTGGGTCTGCCCCCCCTACACGGTAACGAGCTCACACGTGGGCCCGGGACCCTGTGTTTGGTCTGCCCCCCCGACACGGCAACGAGCTCACACGTGGGCCGGGACCCTGTGTTGGGTCTGCCCCCCCCTACACGGTAACGAGCTCACACGTGGGCCCGGGACCCTGTGTTTGGTCTGCCCCCCCGACACGGTAACGAGCTCACACGTGGGACGGGACCCTGTGTTTGGTCTGCCCCCCCGACACGGCAACGAGCTCACACGTGGGCCGGGACCCTGTGTTGGGTCTGCCCCCCCCGACACGGTAACGAGCTCACACGTGGGCCCGGGACCCTGTGTTTGGTCTGCCCCCCCGACACGGCAACGAGCTCACACGTGGGCCTGGTGCACATTCTGCCGTCAGAAAAACCCTGAATGTGATGAACCTCTAGAATCTTACGTCGCCAAACAAGTGCTGTTGCCGTGTCCCTTTTTATGACTGTGATAGATATGACTGCAACAGGAAGGGCATCTGACACAAAACCCACTGCAGGACGTGTTTGCTGTGACGACCTCTGAACCCTAACCTTGTGGAAGAAGCGTTCAATACGTCATAACGCAAATAAATGCTAAACTTTTGGCCGATTCCCAAAGTGGGTTTCACCAGATAATTCCATGATGTAATAATAATTTGAAGGGACTTTTAACCCCGTTATAACATCGTACCCTCATTAAAACGTACCGGGAGATTAATTCACGCTTTGTTTATTCATCTTGCATGCGAGGTCCTCTCCTTCTGAGCCTCAGAAAAACACTTTGTTTCAAATTCTCAGATTTTTTCATGTCAAAAGTAGCAATCCAGAGTTCTCCTGCTGTTTTAAGTCCATACGATTCGTCAAATACTTAAACAGCCATCTTTTGTTTTCTTTCCCAGAGGTAATTCCCTCTTTTGCCAGTTGATGGCGTGCCAACACTTAATCCAGGCGAGGGAGCGGCTGACGACACAACTTGTATTTTAATTATTGTGAAGTTCTAAAACATAAGTATATAAGGCCCAAAGTCAATGGGAGAGGCTCCAGTCACCCGCGACCCCCAACTGGAAAAAGCGGTAGAAAATGAATGAACATTTGATATTCTTTTCGGTCAAATCTGTGTATTATTTCTGCCACTAGGGCTGTGTTTTGTGGGGTCCTGTGGTGTTTTGAGTCTGAAAAGCACCTCCACACCTGTTACATTTCTATAACTCGGCCCATGCGTCGGCCTGTTTTCATTTAAGAAGATTCCCTCTGGCTCTCAACACATGATCTACCTCAAGTCGCTCAGCCGCTTACATCACGATGCACATGTCCGTTTACTACTTCTGCAAAATGTAGTGGGTTATTTTAAGGGTTTTGTGGTCGTTTCTTTTGGGTGTGACGTTTCGCTTCCCTGTTTGAGGGAGAATGCTTAATTATGCTGGAACTTCACATAATAACGCAAACATTCAACATATGGTTCATACTCCTTGTCCAGTATCCAGTTTAGTCATTTCATATTTAGATGGAATTATAGTCTTTGGTTTACGTTCCTGGAATATTGAATACCGTATTTTCTGTATTATAAGATACTCCAGAGTATAAGTTGCACCAGCCAAAACATGCATCATAGAGAAGAAAAAACTATACAAGTCTTATTGGAGTATAAGTCACATTTTTTGGAGGAAATGTATTTGATAAAATCTAAGAACAGACATTTAATCTTGAAATGCAATTTAAAATAACATTAGAGAACATGGTGAATAGGTGTACGTATGCGAACGCTAACACCTTCAGCTACATGACGTATGCTAACGCTAACACCTTCAGCTACATGACGTATGCTAACGCTAACACCTTCAGCTACACGACGTATGCTAACGCTAACACCTTCAGCTACATGACGTATGCTAACGCTAACACCTTCAGCTACATGACGTGTGCTAATGCTAACACCTTCAGCTACATGAGGCACAGACAGAACTGTGGTAAGTGTCTGGTATGTTAGCGTAACATATGAACAGTTATTCAGATAACTATAGCATAAAGAACATGCTAACAAGTTTACCAAAGCATCAGTTTTACCCCAAATCACTAAATCCACTGAATTCTTCTTCCTCTGTGTCACTTCTAAACAACTCCACAAACTCCAGAGGAAGTGCAGATTCTTCTTCTGCGTCGCTCAGAGCCTAGAGCGCCCTCTTGTGGTTGTCAGTGTGAAAATAAGTTAAGTTGATAAGATAAGAAGAAGAAGATAAGTTGCACCCCGGCCAAACTATGAAAAAAATATGTGTGTTCGCAGTGAAATGCCTCTCTGATTTTGAGAAATAATACGTGTTTTTTGATTGTTTTTGTTTTTTCTTAGGCGAAAAACAAAGAGACCGGAGTCCTCGCCGCCGCTAAGGTGATCGAGACCAAGTCGGAGGAGGAGCTGGAGGATTATATGGTGGAAATCGACATTTTGGCCAAATGTGACCATCACTACATCGTCAAACTGCTGGACGCATTTTACCACGAGAACAACCTCTGGGTAAGTGGCACACGGGCACGGACCGATGCTCTTTTGAGCTTTCCTTGTCCGGAATGATGGATAAAGGGAAATTATAGTGACTTTATATAAAATGTGGTGATCTGTTCGACCAAGTTAAAGTGCATATGACAGGTTTTTACCATTTTATGATTTTGACTAATTGGTGTATTTATATGTGTTGTACATATAGTTTTACACCAAGAGTAGTATAGTATTTGTGGAGAAAACATTGGAAAATCTGTGGAAAATGACAGGAAATGACATCACACTAGGGACACTCATTCCAGTTAAAGTTGATGCATAATTTAGACTAAGAAACACATTTTTTGCTCTCATATATTTGTATTTGTCAAATAAGTAAAACAATTTGACATTGGATGAGTTTTTGCCCAGTGTTTGCTGGGAAATGCCCTTGTGTGATGTCATCAACTACAAACAGGAAGTGAAATTATAAACTTAAAGTGCTATTCTGTGTGAAATGTTTAAATATTTTTAGCAAAATTCTAAATATATTTACTTTGATGTATTAGTTTGGTCACGTTGTCAATCAATCGTGAATTAAATTGTGAAGTTTTTTTCACACAATAATCGTAACACTATTTCTAGATTATATATTCATTATATATTTTTCATGCTCTTGTAAATGTAACGTAGGTTTGCATCGGTCTCATTTCACCCTTGATAAACGCACAATCTCCCGCAATATAACAAATACATTTACAGTTTTCCTGCATCGTTGCGAAACCTCAGGAGCGCGCACGCTGACAGAATGACAGATGAGCTCACTCTTTAGCAATGCCGCGCCTCCTCCGCCACAGGAACGCGCATTTTCAGACTTATTTTGCCTTATCTGCTCCGCGCCGTGGGTCAAACTCGCTCCTCGGCTCCGACACGGGCCAAGACACACAGCGGTGACCTCACGCTGCACGTCGACGTCCGACCCAGGAATCACAAAGAGGCCTAAAATAATGCTTGGGTGTGCGTTACTTGGCTCGACGGTTGATTCATTTTTGGTATTAAAATGACATTAAAGCAGTGGTGGAAGGAGTACTACATCGTGTTGAGTACAAGTACAGACATAAAAGTGAAGCAATCGTATAATATTGTATAAAATCAAAGTAAAATACTGAAACACACACTTTTACACGTACTTTTCGAACTATTTTCTCATTGTTCATTGTTTTATGTTGCACCGAATCACCAAAGCAAGTTCCTATGTTATTTCTGTTCATTAGCGATGGCAATAAACCTTTTTCTGATGCTGATTCTGATTGTATTAATGGGTCAAATGTAGTTATCTGGTATAAAGAACAACAAGCGACTCAATAAATGCATTTTACCCTGTCATTTTTGTTGTCAAAGCCGGGATTAGAGCTCAGAACCGTCACGAACATGTCAAAAATACTGTAAACCTTTCCATAAACTCAGCCGATGTCGAGCCTAAAGAAAAAGTACTATCATTTTAAGTCTAGTTACAAAAATCTGTGCAAAGATACCGTACAGATACCTGCTTTCATATGTAGTAAAAAAAAGATAAATTCATAAAAATGTTACTTAACTTCCCACCACTGCATTAGAAACAAACTGAAATAAAAGATACAATACAGCTTTTGCTAAATAATATACAATGTAAACAATGTCTAAAGGTCAAAACGTGGTTATTTGACAATATTTATTTATGAAGGAACGCCAAGTATCGATGCCTAAATGGGACGATCTTGACCTTTCTGTAATCGTTAATATGATCTTGATCCATGGTCATATTTGAAGAAACTGCCATTATTTACTGTCGAACTTATTTTCTGTGATACCCGAGTATTGAAATTGAGCTTGAAACATCAAGTTATGCCCTTAAAACCACACATTTGGCCTTTCATGTTTGTGGTACAATTGGCCTGGCAGTCTGCGGTCAGAGCTCGCTGGGTTTTGGGCGAACGGACGAGGTCGGCGCATTCCTGTGCCCACCCAGCCGTTTCTGGGAAGGAGCGAGTTCGTCCTGCGTTAAAGGGACAGGACTTTACCTTTTTTATAAGATGATGTGAACCTAACGGCACTAGATTAGGCCTGGGTGATACTGTGGCTGTGCGATTGATCAAGTTTGAATTGAGATCGAGAGTCTCAAATGTTTAGTCGTCTGCGATATATTACATCCTTCGCTCAATTCAACAATACGACCCTCGATGGGCGACGGGGAGAACAGATTACCGCATTTTCTGGACTACAAGTCGCATTTTTGGGGAAATTTATTTGATAAAATCCAAGACCAAGAACAGACATTTAATCTTGAAATGCAATTTAAAATATTAACAGATTAGAGAACATGGTGAATAGTTGTACGTATGCTAACGCTAACACCTTCAGCTACATGACGTATGCTAACGCTAACACCTTCAGCTACATGAGGCACAGACAGAACTGTGGTAAGTGTCTGGTATGTTAACGTAACATATGAACAGTTATTCAGATAACTATAGCATAAAGAACATGCTAACAAGTTTAGCAAAGCATCAGTTTTACCCCAAATCACTAAATCCACTGAATTCTTCTTCCTCTGTGTCACTTCTAAACAACTCTACAAACTCCAGAGGAAGAGGAAGTGCAGATTCTTCTTCTGCGTCGCTTAGAGCCTAGAGCGCCCTCTTGTGGTTGTCAGTGTGAAAATAATCACCATGTGAAATGCGGTGTGAAAATAACAAATAATCCACATATAAATCCCTCCGGAGTATAAGTCACACTCCGGACAAACTATGAAAAAAAGGTGTGACTTATCGTCCGGAAAATACGGTAAACGATGTTCATAGGGAGTTGGCAATGTCCCGAGCCCCTCTGTCCTTAGACCCTCCTTCTCGGCCTGGGAAAACTACCACGACCTCAGGTAAAGCCTCGCTGCGTGATCTAAAAGGGCGCGTTTTAATCAAAACGGAACGCGCGATTAATCTGCGTCAATTCATGATTTATCGCGTACATTTTCTATCGTTTATCGCATGAGAGAACGTGTTCACTTTGACGGCCCTAGAACGTCATTGTTATTCAATTCATGGGTTTGAAAGTAAATAAATTAACAATTAAATTAAAACCAGATTCATTTTACAAAATGCCTTGTTGCTCGGCCTGTCACGGTATCTATTAAGTCGCTCAGTATTTACAGTGTACAAGCAATTTTCATTTACATTTTTGGGGGGGATTTGTGGGGAAATATATTTATTGTAATAAGATTTGTGCAGCGGAGAGTGAAACAAGGAACTTTTTAGGACTTATTAACGCTAAAGAGTTTCCTTGTGCCATTTCTTTATACATTTAGAACCGGTTAATTTGATTTATACGATCGTTTATCGCGAGAACATTTCTTTTAATGACTGTCCTACTCGTTTCCACGGCGAGCAACAATTCAGAACAAAAATATTCTACCTCCTGAATCGGGAACGGTGCTCAAACCGGAAGCTGAAAGCCAAATGACTGATGGAACGTACGACCGTAGACTTGCTGTATTTATTTCTGATGTATTGAATCTTCATTACAGTACAGTCTGTCGTTGCTACGGGATACTCCTGTGTTTGGGCAGTAACTCGTGTGCGCAGAACAGAATGGGAGAATCCAGATCCCTGAAGCGTTAGTCACGTTCGAGTAAAGATGACGACGCCGCAAACGCTCGAGTCGCCCTCTATGACGACAGTTTGTACACACACAACGTGACCGTGAACTGTAAATATACATGTTTAAGGGCGGAGACGTGCGCCGCAATTAAAGTGTTCAAACAAAGGCATTTTAAGGCTTGTGTTCCCAAGTGTTTAGTCAAAGAACGGCAGCGCAATGGAATAAATGACCCGCAAAGGATGTGATGATTCATGAATAAATACATCAAAGTTTGGCAGTACGGTACAAATCCACCCTCAAACGAAAACGGGCCACGCCGATATTGGAATTGGTTTGAACGTGAATTTTATTACACGATTCCCTGTACACAAGTCATCTTATTTATAGTAAAATGTCTAAACCCCAAACTAAACTGTGGAATAAATGAGGCGTGATTTGTTGCATGAGACGAGGACTATTAAGACCAATTTGTATCTGTTTTAGTGAGCATTACTGTAGTAGTTACAGTAGTATTGGTAGTAGTTAGTGGCTGTAAAGGAGTAGTTTCTATTAATCTTATTCTGCCCCGCCCACTTTTTCCATGTATCAGCACTTCCGTTGTAATGGCACTTCCGGTCCAGCGGGAATGCTGTTGGTTTAAATGGAGAACATGCTTAAACATGCCATAAAGTAGATTGATTTGTGTAAAATCTCAAACGTTCACGTGACAAACAAGTCAACAATGTTCCGATTTCCTGAGCGACTCAAAAACGTCTTTTTAGTCCGTGTGGAACTTATTTCCTCTGGAGGTCGGCAGCTCTTTGTTCACTGATAAACAAACAGAAGGAGTACGAGGAATGGCGGCGTCCAGACGGGCTCCTGGAAGAAGGTGAATATAACGTAGGTGGATGTTGAATGAGGCGGAGCCGGTGCGGCCACATTCCTGGAGCCGCAGAACCGGCTACGTCACTTTGAAAACCCGGGGGCGACACGCACCATGTCGGGCTGAACTGTTGCCGTTTGAAATATGGGCGTAGATTATGATACGTGTTACCGTTTTTGGAATGGAAACCACACAATTAAAATGTTTTCGTATTTGCCTTTTTCACATTGGACTTGGAAGCCAGTGAGTAAAGATCAGTGTGACCAGATTTTCAGTAGTAAAAACTAAGACACGCCTGGGTTTCGATGGAGGTAATATAAAATCGTAAAAAGCACGAGTGATTAAGTACATTTTTATGCACTCGGCTGAGTCACACCTCTGTCACGGCCCAATTGTGAGTCCGTATATAATCTGATAGACTTCTATAAGTGGAACAGAGCTTTTTTTTTTTGGTGTTCTTGTTGTTGTAGAGCCAGATTGTCTCCATTTTGGCTAAAGAAACATCAATACATCCCACTCTTGCTGTTGGCAGGTATCAAAGAGGTCAAAAACTGGTACAACTGGGACACGTCTCGTGCAAAAAGGGGGCAAATAAGTGGTTTTGGATGCATCTGCTGGGACATGGGACACAGGGCTCCAAACTGGGACTGTCCCGGGTAAATGGGGACGTCGCAGCCAAGGAAACGCCCACTGACACACCTCCATGGGGGAAATAATCCGTTTTCATGTAGAACAGATGCAGACTTTAGCTGTTGAATTGTCGTAGTTTATTTATAAAGTTATCCAAGAATGCTAACGGTAGCTGCGGGCTAAATGCTACCGCGACGCTAGCTCAAACCCGCTGTATTTTAGCTTCCACAGAACAATCCGTTTACGTTTCTGAGGACAACAAACTCTATTAAGACTCGGTTGTGACTTGATTTGAATAATTTGTGCTAAAAATATAATATTCTTCAGGAAATGTATTAAAAGTGAGGAGGGCAATATGCCAAAAAGAAAACCCTTTGTTTAGAGCCTCGATCACAATCCATGTAGTTATTTGATTTAATGATGATATGTTCATGCTTGTAAGAGTTAACTCCAGAACGCATAATAAATACACAAGAATGCATAGGAATAACTTGGATAATAATGACATAAAAGTGTGAAGTGGATCATTCGCTAAAATCGGGGAAAAATGTGAAGCATTAAGCGCAGCATATCATATTTACGTGGCGTGTTTTCTCTGCGTTTTTATGGTTCGGCTCGAGCTTTCCACAGCCGTCTATGTAAGGAGAGGAAATGAAGCGGGACCGTTTCGGGCGGCGGCGGCTCGCACTTGGCTCGTCCGGTCGGGTGTTCCTCGCCCGTTACGTCTTGGCAGTGACGCGTAACGAGTGCGAACGACTGACGGCGAATCAAGACGATTCCCGGGAACGGGGAGTGTTTGGAAAAGCAGAGAAGTTGTAGTTTGAAGAGTCGTTTGCAAGTTCAGGCGCGAAATGAACCGTTAAATGTGAACGTGGAGGGATATTCTGCTGAATTATGGTTGATTATGTGAATTTCAATGGACTTTATGGACACATTTTTACAATAACTGCTAATTCAGTCCTTTTTCTTACTGATAATGCATTAGTGTTGCATTTCTGTACTCTATTCTTGGAATTGTATATCATTCATTTATTCCGCATTTACTTTGGAAAACTGCTTACTGCGTACATGCATATTTGGCCAGGGACAATGACTTTATTTAATACATTTTGTCATTTATGATGTAGAAACCTTATGTTGGCAAAGTTGGTTAAAGGTTATTATGATATGATATTATAAATAATATAATTTGATTCACAAGTATTTAAACCATGACCCAACAACATCTGTAATTCTTCTTGTTTAATAGATTAAAATTCCCTGAGTAAATTTCCAGCTTTATGCAAAAAAAAAGCTTTCAGATTGATAAAGTAAAGTTAATGTGACATAAAAAAAAAACTTATTCAATACAATTATTCACAATTCTTAACACGACCAAAACAACAATAAAATCATACATAAAACATTACAGCTCCTGAACATGTGACCCGCTTCAGCTAATCAAACGTTCTGAACGATCAATTTGACATAAACGGTAAGATAAAAAAGCACTTCACATTTAGGTTTAATTTTCGGGGAACAACGTCTAAAACCGTCACATTTGTTACTAAAAAAGACCCAAATTAGTGAATAAAAAAATCACTTTTCTATACATTGAATACTATATTATACTGCGTCCTAAATAATCCCGATTATCGATTAACCTGTTCCACTCTCTCTCTCTCCTCAGATCATGATCGAGTTCTGTCCCGGAGGAGCCGTGGATGCAAACATGTTGGGTGAGTGTCTGTTTCTGCCCCCCGCACACCTCCATTTGTCTGACCGCCGCCCCGTCAGATCAGGTTCCTCCTCCGCAGGAACCCACAACTCTCTCCTCTGCGTCTGACGAGAACCACTCTAGAGCAGAACCGTGCAACACACGGTCGGAAGGAAAATCATTATGAAACGGCTTGTATTATTGAGGATTTGTAGAGATTTCTCCAGGGGGCGCAAGGATAGAAGAGAGAATATTAGAAAATGAGCGCGGTATCCGATACGGCCGGTAATGTTACTGCAGTATTTTATATTCTGTCGTGTTTTGCTTGAGGTGATGAACGAGTTTGGTGCTCACAAGTCGTCGCTTTATTTAACGGAACAGAATTGGTTAATGTCACTTAAGTCGCCACTTTTTTATTCTGTGGCTTAGAGACATGAGCCTCAGAAAGTAACGATGCATCGATCACAGCAGCAATCGATGACGGGGACGTTTGACTGGAACCACACGACTTTAAAACAAAATCATCCAAAAATCATCAAATCGCAAAAAAATCTTCCAGAATATTCCAGAATGATCCAAAAATCATCCAAAGATCTCAAAAAATCATCAAGAATATTCCAGAATTATACCAAATCATCCAAAAAGAATCAAAAATTATCAAAAATCTCAAAAAATCATCCAAAATATGCCAGTAATATCCAAAAATCATCCAAAAATCGTCCAAAATCTCAAAAAAATTTCAAAAATATTCCAGAATTATCCAAAATCATCCCAAATCTTTTCAAAATAAACCAAAATCTGCTCCTGAAGCTTGAATCTTATGAACATTTTCATCAATTCCTCACATTAAATTGAAAGTGGTGAATTGGTGAATTCCTTTTGCTTAGTAGAGTTAATGTTGGTATAAAATGGCTTAGTCCAGCTTCCAGGAAATAAACCCCTCCAACCCAAGGCCATCATCGTTCCCAAACAATGCATCCGAGTTCTATTTTCACCACACAAAAGCCGCCCTGGACTAAAACTCTCCATTTCTCTGGGATGTCCTTGGATGAAGTGCTGAAATGCCGGCGCAGTGTGGGAATCCTCCCCGTGTGTGTTTTCTCTGTCTAATCCTGCTCTGGTTTGGGCCGGCCTCCTCCTCCGCTCAAACAAACACCAATTGCTACAGTAAAGTCTGCAGCGTCTGGTCCGAAGAGGAGCTTTGTGATCCGGGATTACGGTATCTGGGAAAAGTAATCCAGATAAACTCGCGTCTGGGGTTTGTACAGAATGTGCAAGGTGTGCAAAGTATCCACTCCCCGCATTAGGACTCTTGTGCTAGTTTTCTCATGTCGCAAACTCTGAATCGTGCAAAAGACGCCAAACAAAAGCTTTCCCCAAACACATGTAAAGTGGGTGATGTAGAGTTCAGACGTTCCTAAATGTGCAGGTTTGGTAGTGTTTGGGCTAGTTTCCTCCCCTTGGCATAACTCTAAGCACAAATGAGACGTTTAGTCAAGAACGTCGTTGTGTTTTTGTGTCGTAAGTGTCTGGTATGTTAACGTAACATATGAACAGTTATTCAGATAACTATAGCATAAAGAACATGCTAACAAGTTTAGCAAAGCATCAGTTTTACCCCAAATCACTAAATCCACTGAATTCTTCTTCCTCTGTGTCACTTCTAAACAACTCCACAAACTCCAGAGGAAGAGGAAGTGCAGATTCTTCTTCTGCATCGCTTAGAGCCTAGAGCGCCCTCTTGTGGTTGCACATATAAGTTGCTCTGGAGTATAAGTCGCACCCTGGCCAAACTCTGATAAAAGGTGTGACTTATAATCTGTATAATACAGTATAAATAAACAAACAAAAAAAGATGTGAGTAGATGTGAATTTAGGTAAAATGATAAAGTATTGTGTATTATTGGTTGCAGTAGGTAGTAATTAGATCTTAAAATAAGCGGAAATGCCTAAATTGACAGGTTTGACGGTTAATTGTTTGAAAAATGTTAAATATTTAGTTTTTTTTTTTTTTTTTTGTCTTTCTGCGCAAACGAACATTCAAAAGTGAAACCAGGGCCACTCAACGCTGATTCTTCTTTTTTTAAATACTGGTATCCATAAAGTTTGGCCGGGCGATTTGGCAAACAAATTGATAGCTCACACTTATATTCAAATGTTCTTCTTCAGAGCAAATTAATACGACTTTGAACAGTATTTTCATGAGCACAAACGAGGCAGAGAAGAGAATGAATAGTCACACTTCTGAAATCTGCTCCAAAACATTTAACTTTCACGAGACAATGGGCTGTAGACCTCGATTTAAAAAGAACCCCGAGCTGATCATTGACACTTTGCAGCCGTTCGATCTCATTTTGATTCAAGCCCTACACCAAAGCTTAAAGTACGTTTTTACTGAGTCAAAACGTCTACTTCCAGCACCGTGTTGCATCCTGCAGATACACAACGACCCTTAAAACCAGCTTAACCAAACTTTACGATGTGTTTGCTCCAGAGCTGGACCGCGGCCTGACGGAGTCCCAGATCAAAGTGGTGTGTCGGCAGATGCTGGAGGCGCTGCTCTACCTCCACGGCATGAAGATCATCCACCGAGACCTGAAGGCCGGGAACATCCTGCTCATGCTCGCCGGCGACATCAAACTCGGTGAGGACACATCAACGCCATCAACCTTTATTTACAGAGCCCTTTACGACACTCAAAGTGACCAAAGTGCTTCACAATAAGATCATGGCAACACAAAACTAAATAAAAACAAACATCTGATGCATTGTGAAAATATTGTCTGAATTTCAATAAGCAGATAATGCAGAAGAAGAAGAGGAAGAAACTGCTATTACAACATATGGGAAGGTGTTTTTACACAATATATATTTTTTATTTTTCCATTCCTCTTCCATTACTAGCACGTCAATCCCTGAATAATTGTTTTTAATTTCATTTATTTATTTATCTGACGCGCTTTTCTTTCTTTTGAAAATCTCCGGCCTATTTACATAGCCGGATGTTCGCTTTGATATTGGTTTTAGAACAACTCGGACGGTAATTGAAGTTGTTCGAGGCAATAGATGTTGAAACATGTTGCAACTCTGCCAAAAGCTTAAGCAAACACAATCTGACGTGTATAAAACATGTGGAAATAACGCTGTGATTGTCAGGTGTTGTTATGGTGAGGTTATACAGTCATGGTTATATACTCTTCCAAAAAAATAAAGGTGAAAAATGTTGGTACTAAAATAAAAATAATAAAAAAGGGAAAAATGTTGGTCCTAAAATAAAAATAAATAAAAAGGTGAAAAATGTTGGTCCTAAAATAAAAATAAATAAAAAGGTGAAAAATGTTGGTCCTAAAATAAAAATAATAAAAAAGGGAAAAACGTTGGTCCTAAAATAAAAATAATAAAAAAGTGAAAAATGTTGGTCCTAAAATAAAAATAAATAAAAGGGTGAAAAATGTTGGTCCTAAAATAAAAATATAAAAAGGTGAAAAATGTTGGTCCTAAAATAAAAATAAATAAAAAGGTGAAAAATGTTGGTCCTAAAATAAAAATAAATAAAAAGGTGAAAAATGTTGGTCCTAAAATAAAAATATAAAAAGGTGAAAAATGTTGGTCCTAAAATAAAAAATAATAAAAAAGTGAAAATGTTGGTCCTAAAATAAAAATAAATAAAAAGGTGAAAAATGTTGGTCCTAAAATAAAAATAAATAAAAAGGTGAAAAATGTTGGTCCTAAAATAAAAAATAAATAAAAAGGTGAAAAATGTTGGTCCTAAAATAAAAAATAATAAAAAAGTGAAAATGTTGGTCCTAAAATAAAAATAAATAAAAAGGTGAAAAATATTGGTCCTAAAATAAAAAATAAATAAAAAGGTGAAAAATGTTGGTCCTAAAATAAAAATAATAAAAAAGTGAAAATCTTGGTCCTAAAATAAAAATATATAAAAGGGTGAAAAATGTTGGGCCTAAAAAATAAATAAATAAAAAGGTGAAAAATGTTGGTCCTAAAATGAAAAACAAATAAAAAAGGTGGAAAATGTTGGTTCTAAAAAAATAAAAAAAAGGTGGAAAATGTTGGTCCTAAAATAAAACAAATATGTATTAAAAAAAAAGAAACAAATTAAATAAAAAACTGTCAATTTTGATTCAAGTTCAGGTATGAAATAAATAAATAAAAAATTGTTTTTGTTAATTAAAATCTGATTTTCTATTTTTTTCACTAGCGGATTTTGGAGTTTCAGCAAAAAACAATAAAACATTGCAAAGAAGAGATTCGTTCATCGGAACGCCATATTGGTGAGTAAGACGTGCAGTACTACATAACACAATACGTAACATTCATATCATAGCCGACTTGTCTATCTTTAAGAATGTTTATTCATTCTTGAGGAAAACAAATGTTCTTTTTGTGCCGTCTCTACATAAACACACTGCGGGTGTGTCGGGAACAGAACGTGTTATCACTAGGCGCCCTTCTCAAGCGACACAATAATTACAATAATAAACCAAAGTCCAGTTGAGTGTAATCTAAACACTGGTATAAAGCAATCAAGGATTTGCCTTTCGATCAGGAAATTGGCAGCAGACGTGGACTTGTGCAAACAGTGAAACATCAGTTCATCCTGTCGACTTGAGCAGAACGACCTGAGTTAACAACTGATACGTGAAGCGATAGCGCTTTGTGATTTATTATAGTGTTGGTTTCACATTGCAGGTTATAAAGTACAATGGAAACATGAGCCAAATATTGTGAAATCGATGTGCGTGGGTTTCAGACTGTTGCAAAAGTCATATGATATACTTTGAATGGTCATGAAGAGGCTGAAACCCATGAGTAAATGTACTGAATTGAACATTGTGGTTTGAATAAGTTCTCTTAGTTAGGCCTTTCATAATAAAACAATGTTAAAATGTCATATAGTGCTACAGAAATATCATGATAAACGATAATATTGAAACTGAAGCAGAAAAATCGCAGTAAAACCTTTAACAATATGATTTAAAAACTTCCCAGTGCGTTTTGTAACTGTCTGTGTGTCTGTGTGTCTGTGTGTCTGTGTGTCTGTGTGTCTGTGTGTCTGTGTGTCTGTGTGTCTGTGTGTGTGTGTGTCTGTGTGTCTGTGTGCATATGTGTGTTTGTCTGTGTGTGCGTCCCTGTGTATCTGTGTCTGTGTGCATATGTGTGTTTGTCTGTGTGTGCGTTCCTGTGTATCTGTGTCTGTGTGCGTCTCTGTGTGCGTGTCCGTGCGCGTCCGTGTGCGTCCCTGTGCGTCCCTGTGCGTGTCCCAGGATGGCTCCAGAGGTGGTGATGTGCGAGACCATGAAAGACGCTCCGTACGACTACAAGGCCGACATCTGGTCCTTGGGCATCACCCTGATCGAACTGGCCCAGATCGAGCCGCCGCACCACGAGCTCAACCCCATGAGAGTCCTGCTCAAGATCGCCAAGTCCGAGCCGCCCACGCTCGACTACCCACACAAATGGTGACCACACAAGTCCCTCAGCGTTTACATATCGTCAAGACATGTGTTTCTGTCCAACTTTTGTCCAACTTTTGTTTTTGTTCAACTTTTGGCCAACTTTTGTTTCTGTCCAACTTTTGTCCAACTTCTGTTTCTGTCCAACTTTTGTCCAACTTTTGTTTCTGTCCAACTTTTGTTTCTGTCCAACTTTTGTTTCTGTCCAACTTTTGTTTCTGTCCAACTTTGGTCCAACTTTGGTCCAACTTTGGTCCAACTTTGGTCCAACTTTGGTCCAACTTTGTTAAGACAATTTTGAGAGTAGAATCCGACTTCAGACACTGACGGACTCTGTTTCCATGATTATGATTGTTGAAAATGTGATTAGCGTTTGTTCGCATTTAGGAATCCTCTATAGTCCACTGTTTTATAATGTAGTTTCCATTATCTGGACTATTAAAAAACACATACCAACATTCGTCTTTGTGATTAAACTATTTCAGTTTTTCATCAATAATTCACTTTATTCTGAAATATTCTCTATTTAGAAGCCTTCAGTTGTCCTGGTTCAACTTTTTTGGTTGAAAATGTGTTTTAAAAAGACTCGATATACATTTATTTTTATATATTTGCGATATAAGTAATTGTTTGAAAAGGTAATTAATCGGAAAAAAAAAACAATTATTGACTATTTAACTAAAATAATCTTTAGTTGCAGCCCTACAAGATGTTGAAATTGAAATAAAAGTATAGGTTAATGCTTTAAATCAACATTTTTAGCAGCAATAAATGCATGTTAAAATGTTATATATCACCAAATGCTAAATTATATCACAGTATCTTAATTTAAAAGAGAGTGCTTTCATTTTCCTGTTCATAGTCACATTTACGGTCACATTCATTGTCCCATATAATTCTTTTTTAGTGTTTAGTGTGTATCCCATCATCTAAAAACATCCTAACCTAATATCTGTATTTGCTTATTCATCCCAGGTCTTCAGAGTTCAACGATTTCTTGAGAAAAAGCTTGGACAAAAACCCAGAGACTCGTCCGACCGCAGCTCAACTTCTGGAGGTACGTTTCGAGACCATCGTCTGCTCCCAAACTTTGGCGTTTACAATTCTATCTTCATCCTTATCGAGCAACGACCTTTTGAGTTTAATGGCTCTATTTTGAGAGTGGAATATTGTGATCTCTGCCAAGGATGGGAGTGGTGACCCGGCGCTGGCGACACACAAACAAAGGCCCATTGGTTCCACTTAAAGCAAAGAAATCACGAAAGAAGAAAACTTTTGCATTTAACTCAGGGCTTGAAGGCTTGCTTGGTGGCAGAGTGGTTAACATTTTAGCCTTTCGACATGATCTTCCACTATATTCGATCTTTATCCCTGGTCACATCCCAGAGAGAGAGAAATCCCAGACCTAAAACCACTTAAAGTGACAGAAAAGGGGAGCGTACATAATAAATTGTACTTTTTGCGCAAAGTTGTTGCCATCTTTATTGTAGCCAAGTAAAATGTAGATGCGTTTACGATGTTTTTAAGCATGTTCCATCACCAAAAACATGGATCCTGTTTCATGGATCCTGGTCCTCTCCCGCTGAGCCTCACAAAAACATACGGTTCAACATCAGTTACAACAATTTCACATTTATAAAACTATAGCGTCAGTGAACATTTAATCCAAATAGCACGTACCTATACGTGCTTATAAAAAAAAAAATACTATTATTTATTTAGTTACAAATACAATGTCGGTGTAATCCCTCATTCGTCCAGGCGTGTTCCATTGTAGAAAAAGCTTCAGTTGTTTCATCTGGACTGAGTTAGAAAAATTAGACGTTTCGACTCTCATCCAAGAGTCATTGTCAATAAAAGAATTTAGGTCGAGAACTCCGATATTTGTACTATTCTGTGGTAAGTCCAGCCCATTGGGAGGAGCCTTCCTGAAGAGGAAAGAGTTGTTTGTTTCAACAGAAACTTACCCTCTTTGTGTCTCCTGTGCTAGACTATACAAACCTTTTAATGGGCTATTAGTCTCCCCTTTGTCTTTGTGAGACCCTGGCTCACCCACCCTGAGTACCTGATTAGCATCTAAATATCCTGGTCCTGGTCCTCTACCTCTCCAGGGGTTCAGTATACCATTGTATCAAATCAAATCAAATCAAATCAATTTATTTTTGTAAGGCCCAAAATCACAACAACAGTTGCCTCTGAGGGCCACAGGGAGAAATGAATCAACAATGTCTGTGGTGGCGATGAAGTCAGACAATGTCTGTGGTGGCGTGGGACGATGTCCCAGGGTCCTCTGTCCTTAGACTCTCCTTCTCGGCCAGGAAAAACTACAAAAAAACCTCTTTGGGAAAAAAGCGTAGAAACCTGGAGGAGTTCCAGTGAAGGAGAGATCCGACTCTCACAGACGGACAGACGGACACAAGGAGACTGGAGCTGGACCCACTCTTCAGGCAGAAGAGGGACCGTCTGAGGCGAGCTGGACCCACTCTTCAGGCAGATGAGGGACCGTCTGAGTCGAGCTGGACCCACTCTTCAGGCAGATGAGGGACCGACTGAGGCGAACTGGAGCCACTCTTCAGGCAGATGAGGGACCGTCCACACAGGGCAGGGACCACTTCACCAGGGGAGGGACATCTGGGTCCACAGGTCCTCAGGAGTGAGAGAAAGAAAAGAAGGCGGTGAACAGTTTGCAAGTGGAATCAAAAAATAAATATTGTTTGATAGCATAAGTAGTCAGAAGAAGAAGAGGATAGTGCTCAAGCTGTCATACTTCCCCCAGCATAGTTACTCCTAGGGCAGCGTAGCTGAAGCTGTGGGTTTATCTTTCTGTTCCTAACTACTCTGACCATAAGCGATTTCGAAGAGGAACGTTTTAAGCCTGGACTTAAATGAAGAGACTTTGTCAGCATATATAACATGGGTCGGGAGCTGATTCCATAACACAGGAGCTTGGTAGCTAAACGCTCTACCTCCTACAGTACTTTTAGAGACTCTTGGCACCACCAGAAGGCCAGCATTGTAGACTACAGGAAGATTGAATCTTAGCCCTCCATTTCTGTTTAAAGGTTTTTCTTTTTTAACAAAAATAGCTTCCTTGACTCCTCTTTCAAACCATCTTTTTTATTTATTTTATTTTATTTATTTTATTTATTTTATTTTATTTATTTTATTTATTTTATTTATTTTATTTATTTTATTTATTTTATTTATTTTATTTATTTTATTTATTTTATTTATTTTATTTATTTTATTTATTTTATTTATTATTATTATTTTGCAAGATTTAGGTTTGCAAGTTTCAAAGTGCTGTGTTTTATTTAGTTCAATCTCACAATATTCTTTTCAATCGATCATACGTTTCACACTCTACGTTGCTTCTCAAAGTGTTCAATTAACGTGTAAATATAATGTAACACAAGTTGAATTGGGGTGTGGATCCAAACTCCTCTCCGCATCTTGTATAAATCCTCTCCGCAGTTTCCCGTCCGTGTCCCACAGCTGGGGAATGCCAACTATTTACATCCCCCACCCCGTCGACCAATGGCGCGCCTCGATCGCTCTGATCCCCGGTGCCTCCGTCCAATCGGAGCAGAGGAGAGGACGTGAAAACCCTGTGGAGATTTGTGCTTGTGGGAGATGGGCGCGGTGCAGAGCTGGAGGTTCGAGATGTTTGTCATGAATCACGCTTGATACTTTGGATGGTTCAGGAATGCGGAAATGAGACTTTATGAAAAAACAAAAAGGCAGATGTTGCGTTTGAGGATTAACAGAAGATTGTGAATCACAGATGGGAGTTTGTGTATTTTGGGTGTTGCTGGTTTTAGAGGGTTAAAGTGACTGTTAAAGTGACTGTTTTAAAAGTCTGTGTCATTGGGGGAAAGTGAGGTCAAAGTGAGGGGTTTTAGTCTTAGATCCGGTGTGGACCCGGTGTGGACCTGGTTTGGACCCGGTGTGGACCTGGTTTGGACCCGGTGTGGACCCGGTTTAGACCCGGTTTGGACCTGGTTTGGACCCGGTGTGGACCCGGTTTGGACCTGGTTTGGACCCGGTGTGGACCCGGTTTGGACCCGGTTTGGACCTGGTTTGGACCCGGTGTGGACCCGGTTTGGACCTGGTTTGGACCCGGTGTGGACCTGGTTTGGACCCGGTGTGGACCCGGTTTAGACCTGGTTTGGATTTGTTTAATCTGATTTGTTCTGGTTAAATCCTGTTTTTCTCATTCTTGGGTTGAACTGGATTAGTTTAGTTCAAGGTTGCGTCTGATGTTGTCCTTGTTTAGTCTTGTTAAAACCAGGTTAGTTTAGTGTCCAACTTTGGTCCAACTTTGGTCCAACTTCAGTCCCCAAACTTCAGTCCCCAAACTTCAGTCCCCAAACTTCAGTCCCCAAACTTTAGTCCCCAAACTTTAGTCCCCAAACTTTAGTCCCCAAACTTTAGTCCCCAAACTTTAGTCCCCAAACTTTAGTCCCCAAACTTTAGTCCAATGTTTGGTCCAACGTTTGGTCCAACGTTTGGTCCAACGTTTGGTCCAACGTTTGGTCCAACGTTTGGTCCAACGTTTGGTCCAACGTTTGGTCCAACGTGTGTCGCGGTAGTGTGGCGGTAATATTAATGAGACTAAAACATTCTATTTTTTTACATGTTTTGGACTTATATTGTCTTAATATTGTTGGGTTTTCAATGCGTTTTTGTTATTTATTCTCATTTTCAATACCTCAATGTGGATTTTTCTTTTTTTTTTTCTTTGACACTCAAAATATACTTTATTATTACTATGTTTTATTCTCAGTACTTTCCACGAGTTAGATTACCATTTCAAAAAGCTGGATCTTTTCACTTTTTTTACCTTGTCGCTCGAAAAAACGGCAGCTCGCTTAAACTCCCTGTGAACTCCTGCATTTTTAAACCTTTTTTGTGACTTCAGAGCGCTACATCTTGACAGTAAAAATGCACCCGTGTTACTTTTAGTTCATGGTTTTCTAATAATGGTCTTTGGCTTGGTGAGTGTAACCTTGTGGCTCGCCCCAAACGAGGCAGAAGCGACAGGGAAGCCCAGCATCACGTTTTATTTACGAAATCTAAAATTACCCCGGGACGGACTCAACCCTTTAACCTCAGTTTAACCCCAAACTGATTGTACGTTTTACAATCGAGCTACGTTTTAACCGTGAAAGTGCCATTTGGACATTTTGGGAATGAAATAAATGTTTACCTCATTATTTTACGGTTTTGGAAGGATTATTATAAAGTTATAGAGATTACAAAACATATTACACACATGGGTCAGTTTACATATTCTAAATCCATCCAAAATGTAAAATGAATCAATAAATGGATGAGAAAATACATATTCATCCCATTTTAATATAAATAATTGGGTATGAATTGGTAATATTCAAACACTGTTGCAACATTGAGAATAGGCAAAGTAATATGTATTTTTAAGTGTCATCAAATATTGTAGTTTTTTAAAGTAACGTTTTTAGACGAGGCAGATTATGTAGTAAACGTGCTGAAATGTCCCTGTTGTGGGATATTTAGAAACTATTGCAAGGTTAAAACTTTGATCTACTTTACTACAATTTTAAGATGAAAATTCTCTCACTTTTGTAATCAAACAACTCTCAGAAACTACTGTATTTTCCGGACTATAAGTCGCACTGGAGTATAAGTCGCACCAGCCAAAAAATACATAATAGAGAAGAAAAAAACATATATAAGTCGCACTGGAGTATAAGTATAGAAGTATAAATATATGTATAAGTCGCACCCCGGCCAAAACTATGAAAAAAGGTACGATTTATAGTCCGGAAAATACAGTACTTTTATGTAATTATGGGGCAAAGGAAGATTCTCTTTTACGTTAAAACAATTGCAATTCACCTGTGATTTATGAGCACAGTTTCCTCCAGGTTAGTCAAGTAAATAAAACTCATCTCAGCTGATTTCAAGCACGTCTTTCACGTCATTAAGACATTCTTGACAGTCCGAGGCCCCAACGCAGCCCCGTGTTCGGCCGTCCCGCTCCTTTTTACTCCCTTTCACGCCCTTTCACGCCCGGCGGAGCACGGCGGACCCCGAGCAGTACATTTACTGGGTCAAAGGCGACGGCCAGTGATCCACTTCTTAATCCACGGCCCAGTAAGAAAACACGGGCGGGTTTCACAGGGAGGCTTCACCAGAGGGTGTTTTTCTGCGTTTGGTTCGTGCTGAAAGGGTTTGGCGTCGGCGTGTGAGGTCGAGGGATGAATATGAGAAGTGCCACCGCAGCGCTCGAACACACGTGCAGCTCATGTCGTGCAGAAGCGTGATCTTTTTGTAACGGCTTTAGTGCAAAAACCTGAAAAGAGATGTTGTTTTAGTGTCGCTTTGGTCGATTTCTACTATTTCTTAAGGCAAGGCAAGGCAAGTTTATTTGTAGAGCACATTTCATACACAAGGCAATTCAAAGTGCTTCACACAGCAGGAAAAATGCATTCAAATCACAAAGAAATTACAGAAATACAATACAATTAACTAAATTAAAAATTATCAATCCAACTGATTTTCTAAACTAATAAAATCACAAACAAAAGAGAAGAGTGCGAAGAAAAAATCCTTTCAGTCATATGCGCAGCTAAACAAAACAGTTTTTAGCTTAGATTTGAACATTGTCAGAGTAGAAGCCTGTCTCACATCTTCAGGAAGAATGTTCCAGATTTTAGCTGCATAAAACTGAAACGCAGATTCCCCATGTTTAGTCCTGACTCTGGCACCAGCAGGAGGCCGGTCCATGTTTAGTCCTGACTCTGGCACCAGCAGGAGGCCGGTCCATGTTTAGTCCTGACTCTGGCACCAGCAGGAGGCCGGTCCATGTTTAGTCCTGACTCTGGCACCAGCAGGAGGCCGGTCCATGTTTTGTCCTGACTCTGGCACCAGCAGGAGGCCGGTCCATGTTTAGTCCTGACTCTGGCACCAGCAGGAGGCCGGTCCATGTTTAGTCCTGACTCTGGCACCAGCAGGAGGCCGGTCCATGTTTAGTCCTGACTCTGGCACCAGCAGGAGGCCGGTCCATGTTTAGTCCTGACTCTGGCACCAGCAGGAGGCCGGTCCATGTTTAGTCCTGACTCTGGCACCAGCAGGAGGCCGGTCCATGTTTAGTCCTGACTCTGGCACCAGCAGGAGGCCGGTCCATGTTTAGTCCTGACTCTGGCACCAGCAGGAGGCCGGTCCATGTTTAGTCCTGACTCTGGCACCAGCAGGAGGCCGGTCCATGTTTAGTCCTGACTCTGGCACCAGCAGGAGGCCGGTCCATGTTTAGTCCTGACTCTGGCACCAGCAGGAGGCCGGTCCATGTTTAGTCCTGACTCTGGCACCAGCAGGAGGCCGGTCCATGTTTAGTCCTGATTCTGGCACCAGCAGGAGGCCGGTCCCTGAGGTCCTCAGAGTCCGAAATGGTTCATATGGCACTAACATATCCAAGATGTACTTTGGTGCTAGGCCATGGAGAGACTTGTACACAAGCAGAGCTGTTTTAAAGTCCATTCTCTTAAGTGAATGTTCTTTATTTAATCCGTGTGTAAGGCAGGGATATGAGTTTAACAATGATATAACTCAAGTAGAAGCACAACGTGAACCCAATCATGACTGAGTATGCAAAGTAAATGAGTACTGAGTAACTCTTTTGATGTAAAATATAAGTACAATCTGACTTATGAGTTAATGTAATGGCACAGACAATACATGATCTGGTGTTTCAAAATAAAAAGACAAAGACATTACTCAAATAAATCAGATCTGAAGATGAGGTGTACTGTAATATGAGCAAATTTGAGTCACGTGATGTTTACATTACCGTATTTTCCGCACTATAAGGCGCACTTAAAAGCAGTGCGTTTGAGCTCGATCGTAGGAGCGATCGTGACTCTTTCAGAGGGATTTGAGCTCAGGCAGTTGTCGTGGCAGCAGAACATTGTGCTCCGTTGAATATATATTTTGAACACTTGCACCAGTTCAGTCACAACAGTCTTTATGTTTTGCGCTTGTATATTTCCACACAGTGTCTCGTAGTTTCCTTTCCTTTGTATAAGTCTTGTCCCGCGGGCGACATGGTGTTGTGTTGTGGGGTCTTATTGTTGAGACTTTGACGTGCGCAGGATAAGGTTTCCCCAGCGAAAGTTTCCTTTGACTTTGCCAAACAAACCTTGGAGCGATCACGAGATGCTGGGTGGATTCTGCCATGCGACGATGGGTTTTTTCTTTTAAGTTCTTCAGCTTTAATCAGGGTCTCGAAGGGTCACGATTGGATTTATTTTGTTGTTGTTCTTCATTTTATAATCTTGGACAAGACACTGCTGGTGAAAAGTGAAAAATCTTAAAATTAGAGATATCAGAGCCAAAAAAAATTATAACAAGTTTTTTTATCATGTAAATATTCATACATTTGATAAATATAAATATAAAAAATAGGCAGAGCCAGGATTAAATGTCTTGCTTTTGTTTTTTTTGAATATTTGATACCAGAAAATTGCCCTAACATTTACATTTGGCCACAGTTTTTGGAGTTAAATCTGTAATAAACCAGGCTTGGAATTAAATATGAACAAATCCCTTTGCACGATCCGTCAAAATCTTATGTACAAAATTTAAAAGTTTGTTGTGTGTAGATGAAACTTTAATGATGAGAAACATTTATTTAGAGAAAACATCCTTAAGTTACAATGTCTCTTATAAATCAATTATTGCAAGTGGTTTAAATTGGATAATAAAACATCTTTAGGTTTGGATTGGACGGTTTAGTTTATTCCACATGAAGTTGAGAAAGTTGAGCACAAACTGGCAAAAAATGTAAAATACTTTGTGCAATGAAATTAAATCAACTTCACACAATTCAAATTCTGTTTTGGTATTATTTGGTTCATAGTTGTGGTCAAATGCGGTCCTTTTTGGGAATGTCTGACGCCGGGTGTGTTTTCTCTTGCAGCACCCGTTCGTGCGCTCGGTGAATTCGAACCGTCCTCTCCGGGAGCTGGTGGCCGAGGCTAAAGCGGAGGTGATGGAGGAGATCGAACACGACAGTGACGGAGAAGAGGACGAGGCCATGGAGCTCACAGCGGTACGGACACCAGACACTGGCACAGAACGGGCTCCAGACACTGGCACAGAACGGGCTCCAGACACTGGCACAGAACGGGCTCCAGACACTGGCACAGAACGGGCTCCAGACACTGGCACAGAACGGGCTCCAGACACTGGCACACAGAACGGGCTCCAGACACTGGCACAGAACGGGCTCCAGACACTGGCACAGAACGGGCTCCAGACACTGGCACAGAACGGGCTCCAGACACTGGCACACTGAACGGGCTCCGGACACTGGCACACTGAACGGGCTCCGGACACTGGCACAGAACGGGCTCCAGACACTGGCACACTGAACGGGCTCCAGACACTGGCACACAGAACGGGCTCCAGACACAAGCACACTGAACGGGCTCCAGACACTGGCACACAGAACGGGCTCCAGACACTGGCACACTGAACGGGCTCCAGACACTGACACACTGAACGGGCTCCAGACACTGGCACTGAACGGGCTCCAGACACTGGCACACTGAACGGGCTCCAGACACTGGCACACTGAACGGGCTCCGGACACTGGCACACTGAACGGGCTCGGACACTGGCACAGAACGGGCCCCAGACACTGGCACACTGAACGGGCTCCAGACACTGGCACACAGAACGGGCTCCAGACACTGGCACACTGAACGGGCTCCAGACACTGGCACACAGAACGGGCTCCAGACACTGGCACACTGAACGGGCTCCAGACACTGGCACACTGAACGGGCTCCAGACACTGGCACTGAACGGGCTCCAGACACTGGCACACTGAACGGGCTCCAGACACTCGCACTGAACGGGCTCCGGACACTGGCACACTGAACGGGCTCGGACACTGGCACAGAACGGGCTCCAGACACTGGCACACTGAACGGGCTCCAGACACTGGCACACAGAACGGGCTCCAGACACTGGCACACTGAACGGGCTCCAGACACTGGCACACTGAACGGGCTCCAGACACTGGCACACAGAACGGGCTCCAGACACTGGCACACAGAACGGGCTCCAGACACTGGCACACTGAACGGGCTCCAGACACTCGCACTGAACGGGCTCCAGACACTGGCACACTGAACGGGCTCCAGACACTCGCACTGAACGGGCTCCAGACACTGGCACACTGAACGGGCTCCAGACACTCGCACTGAACGGGCTCCAGACACTCGCACTGAACGGGCTCCAGACACTCGCACTGAACGGGCTCCAGACACTCGCACTGAACGGGCTCCAGACACTCGCACTGAACGGGCTCCAGACACTCGCACTGAACGGGCTCCAGACACTCGCACTGAACGGGCTCCAGACACTCGCACACTGAACGGGCTCCAGACACTGGCACACTGAACGGGCTCCAGACACTGGCACACTGAACGGGCTCCAGACACTGGCACACAACGGGCTCCAGACACTGGCACTGAACGGGCTCCAGACACTGGCACACTGAACGGGCTCCAGACACTCGCACTGAACGGGCTCCAGACACTCGCACTGAACGGGCTCCAGACACTGGCACACTGAACGGGCTCCAGACACTGGCACACTGAACGGGCTCCAGACACTGGCACACTGAACGGGCTCCAGACACTCGCACTGAACGGGCTCCAGACACTCGCACTGAACGGGCTCCAGACACTCGCACTGAACGGGCTCCAGACACTGGCACACTGAACGGGCTCCAGACACTCGCACTGAACGGGCTCCAGACACTCGCACTGAACGGGCTCCAGACACTGGCACACTGAACGGGCTCCAGACACTGGCACACTGAACGGGCTCCAGACACTCGCACTGAACGGGCTCCAGACACTCGCACTGAACGGGCTCCAGACACTCGCACTGAACGGGCTCCAGACACTCGCACTGAACGGGCTCCAGACACTCGCACTGAACGGGCTCCAGACACTCGCACTGAACGGGCTCCAGACACTCGCACTGAACGGGCTCCAGACACTCGCACTGAACGGGCTCCAGACACTCGCACTGAACGGGCTCCAGACACTCGCACTGAACGGGCTCCAGACACTCTCACACTGAACGGGCTCCAGACACTCTCACACTGAACGGGCTCCAGACACTCTCACACTGAACGGGCTCCAGACACTCTCACTGAACGGGCTCCAGACACTGGCACACTGAACGGGCTCCAGACACTCGCACTGAACGGGCTCCAGACACTGGCACACTGAACGGGCTCCAGACACTCGCACTGAACGGGCTCCAGACACTCGCACTGAACGGGCTCCAGACACTCGCACTGAACGGGCTCCAGACACTGGCACACTGAACGGGCTCCAGACACTCGCACTGAACGGGCTCCAGACACTCGCACTGAACGGGCTCCAGACACTCGCACTGAACGGGCTCCAGACACTCTCACTGAACGGGCTCCAGACACTCGCACTGAACGGGCTCCAGACACTCGCACTGAACGGGCTCCAGACACTCGCACTGAACGGGCTCCAGACACTCGCACTGAACGGGCTCCAGACACTCGCACTGAACGGGCTCCAGACACTGGCGCACTGAACGGGCTCCAGACACTCGCACTGAACGGGCTCCAGACACTCGCACTGAACGGGCTCCAGACACTCGCACTGAACGGGCTCCAGACACTCGCACTGAACGGGCTCCAGACACTCGCACAGAACGGGCTCCAGACACTGGCACACTGAACGGGCTCCAGACACTGGCACACTGAACGGGCTCCAGACACTGGCACTGAACGGGCTCCAGACACTGGCACTGAACGGGCTCCAGACACTGGCACACTGAACGGGCTCCAGACACTCGCACTGAACGGGCTCCAGACACTCGCACTGAACGGGCTCCAGACACTGGCACACTGAACGGGCTCCAGACACTGGCACACTGAACGGGCTCCAGACACTGGCACACTGAACGGGCTCCAGACACTCGCACTGAACGGGCTCCAGACACTCGCACTGAACGGGCTCCAGACACTGGCACACTGAACGGGCTCCAGACACTCGCACTGAACGGGCTCCAGACACTCGCACTGAACGGGCTCCAGACACTCGCACTGAACGGGCTCCAGACACTGGCACACTGAACGGGCTCCAGACACTCGCACTGAACGGGCTCCAGACACTCGCACTGAACGGGCTCCAGACACTCGCACTGAACGGGCTCCAGACACTCGCACTGAACGGGCTCCAGACACTCGCACTGAACGGGCTCCAGACACTCGCACTGAACGGGCTCCAGACACTGGCACACTGAACGGGCTCCAGACACTGGCACACTGAACGGGCTCCAGACACTGGCACACTGAACGGGCTCCAGACACTCGCACTGAACGGGCTCCAGACACTCGCACTGAACGGGCTCCAGACACTCGCACTGAACGGGCTCCAGACACTGGCACACTGAACGGGCTCCAGACACTCGCACTGAACGGGCTCCAGACACTCGCACTGAACGGGCTCCAGACACTCGCACTGAACGGGCTCCAGACACTCGCACTGAACGGGCTCCAGACACTCGCACTGAACGGGCTCCAGACACTCGCACTGAACGGGCTCCAGACACTCGCACTGAACGGGCTCCAGACACTCGCACTGAACGGGCTCCAGACACTCCGGCTCCAGACACTCGCACGGAACGTTTGGTTTGGAAATTGATTGGATAGTGACGTAGTTTTAAATATTTTCTACATAAATACACAAAATCGGGAAGTTATATTGCCAAAAACATGTCAAGTCAAGTCAAAATAATCCAGTACATCAGTATTTCCTTTGTTGCTTGCTCTTCCGGTCAGAAATCCCCGCACACTTCCTGTGCTTCTGTCACCGCTCACTTTTTGACCGTTTGAACACACTTTTACTAAACAATGACTTCCTGCCGCAATCTTTTCCACAGCCGCCGTTCAAAGCTCCACCGGGGCTTTAATATTGGAAAGTGAGTTTTAAATGGCCTCGAGCAAAAACAAAGGAGCTCCACCCGCTGCAGTTAAATATAATACTTTTTACATGGGCCGTGTAGAAAATACTGCCCCCTTAAGACGTGAAGAAGATAAGACGCAATAGTCACTTTATTGTGCTTTTAGCTTAATTCATCAAATATGTGCGACGCCATAGTTACAATGGGGAAAACATTAAATATAAAGTAATAATAGGGTAGTTTTCTGGGGCTCTATTTAACATCTATTAGTGCTTTTTTTGGAATGTTTTTGCGGTTGCCGGTGTGAAAATAACGAATAATATCACATAAAAGTCGCTCCAGAGTAGAATGACCAAAACTATGATAAAAGGTGCGCCTTATAGTCCGGAAAATACGGTAATACATTATTGATATTGATTTAAAACAAAATTTACCTTTTCTTTTGTACGTTTTTATCATTATATTACAGGATAAATGGAGAAACACAGCACAATCTTTTATTATTTACTTGTACATAAAGTTGGATTTGGCCGATTATTTAATTCAATCTCAATAGAGAGTTTAGGGAAAGTTTTAGAAAATCTGTGTGTGGTGTACAATTTTAAATTCCTCCTTACATGGAACGTGACTTGCACAAAAGGTGACATTAGTCCCGGTGTGAGTTACAATGCCCTTTCAGTTCTGTAATTAGTCTTTGATCCGATCATTATCTCGCCATCTGAAAGAGGTGGGAATCTGAACAAACTGCATTCCTCCATTTTAGGGCTGTGACTCACCACTGTTATGCAGTTTCTTTTCAATGGATCGTTTGAGTTGTTACATTGCACGAGAATGTGACATTTCTACAAAATGTAACCACAAAGGAGCTGCTGAGAGATCTTCATGCTGTAGATGTACTTGTTTTTACTCAAAAAACACTACATTTACACGTTTCTTGTGTCATTTTGGGATGTTTTAGAGCTTAAAAAATTCAAATAATGAGCGATAAATACTTTTCACAGCACATTTACAGAACTATACTGTTACTGCAATAAAAATGTATCTATATAGGTTTGATAATGATGATCTCAATAATTTAAATTAAATTAAAAGTTAAATTGCAATGAATCTGTTATAACGATTAATTGAACAGTTTTCTTACCTCCGCTGGTGGAGTATTGGACACCCATGAGTATGAGACATTAAATTAATTTCTCCGCTATCTAACAATGCACTTCTTCTTTTATTCCTAACGATAAAGAAATTTAAAAAACCACAACAATATGATGAGAAACTGTTTGTGTTTCCTGCAGTCTCCGGGTAAACCAGACCAGACCAGTCAGACCAGCCTGGAGGGAGACCACTCCACCGCCTCCCCGAGTCCCACCACGCCTTCGCCCACCACGTCCCTCCCGACGCCCCTCGCCACCCTCGCGCCCAGGAAGGCCACGGGCGAGTCGGGCGCACCCGCAGAGGAGCGGCCCGGCCCGGACGCGGCGGCGGCGGCCCCGGTGCCCCTGCCCCGACACAACCTGCCGCAGAAGGACCCGAGCGAGGTCCTGCCCGGGGATGTTCTACTGGAGTCCGAGAAGTGCGAAAGCGAAGGGTCCACAAAGACGTCGAGTTCAGATTCAGGGATCGAGGATGGGAAGAGTACGCCCACGTCTGAGGACAAGGTGAGACTTCTACCAGCTTCCTGTTTGTTGTGGCCTTTTTCCCCTTTGCCATGGCAACGGTGCACATTTTTGAAACCCATGGATAGTCTCTGAATCAACTCTTTTCAAACTGCAAAAATAGTAACATTTCTTCGTCTAAACAATCTTAAACATCTAAAGTTTTTTAAACACTATTAAAATAAAAACGATTGAACATTTTTCTTACATGTTATGTTTTTATTAGACGACATTTTCTGACTCTCATTAAGTTTGAGGCTCTTAATCGGGGGGTCCTGAACTCTACATTCTGCAACCCTGGCACCACCTTTGTATTTTAACTTCATATTGATTAGATTTTGGAAAACGTGAATAATAATAATACTTCATATTTATCTCGACACACATTTTTGCAAATCGATTCATGTCGTCAAGATCTTGCACGAATGAGGAAAAAGATCTCTCTGTTTACATTTGGCTTGGACCAAAGGGGTAAAGTTCTGATGAATTAACATATTTGGATTTCATAGTTTAAAAAAAAGCAGCAAAAATATTAAATTGATCAGTTTTAAAATGTACAATTGTGAACTGAACTGCACAATGTATTTATTTTGTATCATTTAAAAAATATCCTCTTGTCTCTCACCCAAAAAAACGTGCTAAAATGTTAAGATTGTTAGAAAAAAATGAAATAACTCTTAAAAGTTGACCATCTTTGGGACTGAATGAGATGGAATTTTGGAACTTTCGAGTCTTTCTTTGCTGAAGGTGGTGGTGGAGACGCCCGAGTCCGAGCATCCGCCGTCCTTGCCCCGGGGCGACGTGTCCGAGGAGCAGGTGGACCTCATCCTGGACCCCCCCGATCCGGACCGGCCCAAGACCCAGGTCCAGACTCAGGACGACCCCCCCGCGTCCCCTCGGGCATCGCCCAGGCCTCCCGCGTCTCCGTCCCCAGCCCCGACGCCGGTGCCCAGGAACACCAGCTCGCCCAGGCCCACTCTGATGAGGCCCAGCCGGAGCGCCTCGGAGCCGGCCTCGCCCCACGTCACCGGAGGCTTCAACAACTCCAGGGTCTCGTATCCTGGAAGTTTTGTGTCCGAAAGCATGGACATGACCATCAACAACAACATGATCATTTCCAGGGTAAGTCCAGTATAGTGGAAAAAGGGACTTTTAAGACCATTGAATTAGACTTTTTTTATGTGTTAAGGTCAAATTTGATGCCAGGCACACGTTTTATACCTTTTTTTACTATCTATTAAAAATATATATATATTCAAAAAGAAACACTAAAACTGATGAATCAAGATGTGTTGGATACAAAATATTGATAAAGACTTCAACTATAATCTTCATACAAGTAAAACCCAGTTATAGTTTTGCAAATCCTACAATATGCTCTAATATTTGAATGCAATATTTTGAAGGCCTAGTCTATAAAAGCTTAACATTTCAAATCCAAAATGGACATCTAATTTGCACGAGTGGATAAATGTCATCACAAAACATAACATCTTTCATGACTATGACCAAAACGAGGACCAAGAGATTTCAAGACAATTATTCTTCATATGTAACAATTGTTTGTAGAATAGAATTTTTTACCTGGGTCTTTACAAACTCATAGGGTTCTTGTATTAGTTTATCCGTTCAAATTCTGGTCTTCTCTCAAATGTTTGAGGTTATGAAGTCCCCCTTTATAAAGCAAACTATACTATCAAGAGTCCATTATTTTATTATTTTATTTATTTTATGTATTTTATTTATTGTATTTATTTTTTGTTTTATTTATTTATTGTAATTTATTTTATTGTAATTTATTTTATTTATTTTATTTATTTTATTTTTTATTTATTTTATTTATTTTATTTATTTTATTTATTTTATTTATTTTATTTATTTTATTTATTTTATTTATTTTATTTATTTTATTTATTTTAATTTTATTCAGTTTATTTACTTTTATTATTTAGTTTTTATTCGTTTTTATTTTTATTCTTTTTTATTTAAATAATTTGAATACATTTTATTTAAATGTGTACTTTCTGTTATATATTAGATATTTTTTGTCTCTGCAAGGAATTGATGAAAACGGAGACTAAACGGTGAAATCACACTTTCCGTTTCCCCTTCTCGTGTCGTTGCCGTGTAGAAACGCCTCGTGTCGTTGCCGTGTAGAAACGCCTCGTGTCGTTGCCGTGTAGAAACGCCTCGTGTCGTTGCCGTGTAGAAACGCCTCGTGTCGTTGCCGTGGAGAAACGCCTCGTGTCGTTGCCGTGGAGAAACGCCTCGTGTCGTTGCCGTGTAGAAACGCCTCGTGTCGTTGCCGTGGAGAAACGCCTCGTGTCGTTGCCGTGTAGAAACGCCTCGTGTCGTTGCCGTGGAGAAACGCCTCGTGTCGTTGCCGTGGAGAAACGCCTCGTGTCGTTGCCGTGGAGAAACGCCTCGTGTCGTTGCCGTGGAGAAACGCCTCGTGTCGTTGCCGTGGAGAAACGCCTCGTGTCGTTGCCGTGTAGAAACGCCTCGTGTCGTTGCCGTGGAGAAACGCCTCGTGTCGTTGCCGTGTAGAAACGCCTCGTGTCGTTGCCGTGTAGAAACGCCTCGTGTCGTTGCCGTGTAGAAACGCCTCGTGTCGTTGCCGTGTAGAAACGCCTCGTGTCGTTGCCGTGGAGAAACGCCTCGTGTCGTTGCCGTGGAGAAACGCCTCGTGTCGTTGCCGTGTAGAAACGCCTCGTGTCGTTGCCGTGGAGAAACGCCTCGTGTCGTTGCCGTGTAGAAACGCCTCGTGTCGTTGCCGTGGAGAAACGCCTCGTGTCGTTGCCGTGGAGAAACGCCTCGTGTCGTTGCCGTGGAGAAACGCCTCGTGTCGTTGCCGTGGAGAAACGCCTCGTGTCGTTGCCGTGGAGAAACGCCTCGTGTCGTTGCCGTGTAGAAACGCCTCGTGTCGTTGCCGTGGAGAAACGCCTCGTGTCGTTGCCGTGGAGAAACGCCTCGTGTCGTTGCCGTGTAGAAACGCCTCGTGTCGTTGCCGTGGAGAAACGCCTCGTGTCGTTGCCGTGTAGAAACGCCTCGTGTCGTTGCCGTGGAGAAACGCCTCGTGTCGTTGCCGTGGAGAAACGCCTCGTGTCGTTGCCGTGGAGAAACGCCTCGTGTCGTTGCCGTGGAGAAACGCCTCGTGTTGTTGCCGTGTAGAAACGCCTCGTGTCGTTGCCGTGTAGAAACGCCTCGTGTCGTTGCCGTGGAGAAACGCCTCGTGTCGTTGCCGTGTAGAAACGCCTCGTGTCGTTGCCGTGTAGAAACGCCTCGTGTCGTTGCCGTGGAGAAACGCCTCGTGTCGTTGCCGTGGAGAAACGCCTCGTGTCGTTGCCGTGGAGAAACGCCTCGTGTCGTTGCCGTGTAGAAACGCCTCGTGTCGTTGCCGTGTAGAAACGCCTCGTGTCGTTGCCGTGTAGAAACGCCTCGTGTCGTTGCCGTGTAGAAACGCCTCGTGTCGTTGCCGTGGAGAAACGCCTCGTGTCGTTGCCGTGGAGAAACGCCTCGTGTCGTTGCCGTGGAGAAACGCCTCGTGTCGTTGCCGTGGAGAAACGCCTCGTGTCGTTGCCGTGGAGAAACGCCTCGGCAGTTTGTTATTGCACTTTCCTTTTCCTCAAAAACCCTCCTTGGAAAAAAAAAAGAAGCCTCTTAATTCCATGGCAACGCGTAGGAACTGAAAGTGCATTGTGTTGTGTTTCTGGGGCGTGTGGGAGCGACACAGAGCAGCCACTGTGTCGTCGTGGAAACGCCTTTTCACTTGGGGTGGATCCTCAGAAGAGACGCTTATTGATTTTAAGCCTCCAATTTCACGGTCATAAAAAGCCCGTTTCGTATTTATTATTTATTGCAGAAATAGACGGTCGCTTTACTGAAGATGTTATCGGATTTCCTTTTTTTGTCTTCTTTTTTTTTCTTCTGTCATTTCAAAGTCCGTTAGCTGAATAGATCTGTTGAAATGATAAGAAATGTAGTCTTTTCAGTGTAGTTTTATACATACTTAAAAGAGATTATTGGCCAGTCATGTCCACTTTTGTTTTAATAATCAATACTGTATTTTCCGGAGAATAAGTCGCACCAGACAAAAAATGCACAAAAGAGAAGAAAAAAACACATAAGTCGCACTGGAGTATAAGTCACATTTTTGGGGGAAATTTAAGGCCCAGAACAGACATTTAATCTTGAAATGCAGTTTATAACAAGAGATTAGAGAACATGGTGAATAGGTGTACGTATGCTAACGCTAACACCTTCAGCTACATGATGTATGCTAACGCTAACAACTTCAGCTACATGAGGTATGCTAATGCTAACACCTGCAGCTACATGACGTATGCTAACGCTAACACCTTCAGCTACATGATGCATGCTAACGCTAACAACTTCAGCTACATGAGGTATGCTAATGCTAACACCTTCAGCTACATGACGTATGCTAACGCTAACACCTTCAGCTACATGATGTATGCTAACGCTAACAACTTCAGCTACATGAGGTATGCTAATGCTAACACCTTCAGCTACATGACGTATGCTAACGCTAACACCTTCAGCTACATGACGTATGCTAACGCTAACACCTTCAGCTACATGACGTACGCTAACTCTAACACCTTCAGCTACATGACTAACGCTAACACCTTCAGCTACATGACGTATGATAACGCTAACACCTTCAGCTACATGACGTATGATAACGCTAACACCTTCAGCTACATGACGTACGCTAACGCTAACACCTTCAGCTACATGACGTACGCTAACGCTAACACCTTCAGCTACATGACGTATGCTAACGCTAACACCTTCAGCTACATGACGTATGCTAACGCTAACACCTTCAGCTACATGAGGCACAGACAACTGCGGTGTTTGGTATGTTAACGTAACATATGAACAGTTATTCAGATAACTATAGCATAAAGAACATGCTAACAAGTTTAGCAAAGCATCAGTTTTACCCCAAAATCACTAAATCCACTGAATTCTTCTTCTTCTGTGTCACTTCTAAACAACTCCACAAACTCCAGAGGAAGTGCAGATTCTTCTTCTGCGTCGCTCAGAGTCTAGAGCGCCCTCTTGTGGTTGCCAGTGTGAAAATAATGAATAATATCACATAAGTCGCTCTGGAGTATAAGTCGCACCCCGGCCAAAACTATGGAAGAGGGGGCGACTTATTGTCCAGAAAATACGATACACAACGTGTCTTCAGTCGACCAAGTATGTTTTTTGCAACTACAGCCCTATTTTTAGTTAACCTTTGTCTCTGTGGAATTACTAAGAAAGTATTGTTAAACTGGAAAGAAATTGGTAAAAGTGTTAGTAGTAGTAGGAGTAGGAAAATATGTACTGTAGTAGTGGTTGCAGTATTTGTGTCGAGTTCTGCTGTTCCTTCTACCAAGTGAAAACAATGTCATAGACGCGTTTCATACTTGGAAGGACACGGAGTTCACGAGGCCAAGTATGCAGCAAATATGCAGCGCAGTCTCCAGCCAATGTCCCCTTTGTGCAGGCGCTTGTGTGTGTGTTGTACGTCTTCTATTGTCCCGTAACGACCGATGGAAACGCTGTTATTGACGGAGAAGAGTTTCCAGGACACGTTCTTCAACAGGAAACTCACCTAGAACAATGCCTCTCATCATTCATCTTTTACTCTGAAGGGCCTCATTCATCTTTTACTCTGAAGGGCCCATAGTCACTCATACTTTAACGTATATGAATGCCTGAAAGTATGAGTGAATGTGGAATAAAAGTGCATTCACTCTCACATGAACACGCTGCATCAAAAGTGGGATTAAACTGTGACTAAACCTGGGACCTTGGAGTTATAGTGATGAGTTGTTGTTATTGTTGTTGTGGTGATGTGTTGTTGTGTAATGTAGTTGTTGATGTGTTGTTGTTGTGATGTGTAGTTGTTGTTGTTGTGGTGATGTGTAGTTGTTGTTGCCGAAGGGATATGTAGTTTTTGTTGTAGTTTTAGTTGTAGTGATGAGTAGCTGTAGTTGTAGTGATAGTGATGAGTAGTTGTAGAGATGAGTTGTAAGGCAAGGCAAGTTTATTAGTAGAGCACATTTCATACACAAGGCAATTCAAAGTGCTTCACACAGCAGGAAAAATGCATTAAAATCACAAAGAAATTACAGAAACAGAAATACGATAAAATTAACTAAATAAAAAAATAATAATGAAAAAACACCACAAAGGGTATCGTGTTTTCGGAGTCCATCTCCCTTTTAAATCAATCCAACTGATTGTCTAAACTAATGAAATCACATAAAATAATATGTGTTATACAATAAAAATCCTTTCAGTCATATGCGCAGCTAAACAAAACTGTTTTTATCTTAGATTTGAACATTGTCAGAGTAGAAGCCTGTCTCACATCTTCAGGAAGAATGTTCCAGATTTTAGCTGCATAAAACTGAAATGCAGATTCCCCATGTTTAGTCCTGACTCTGGCACCAGCAGGAGGCCGGTCCATGTTTAGTCCTGACTCTGGCACCAGCAGGAGGCCGGTCCATGTTTAGTCCTGACTCTGGCACCAGCAGGAGGCCGGTCCATGTTTAGTCCTGACTCTGGCACCAGCAGGAGGCCGGTCCCTGAGGTCCTCAGAGTCCGAGATGGTTCATATGGCACTAACTTATCCAAGATGTACTTTGGTGCTAGGCCATGGAGAGACTTTTACACAAGCAGAGCTGCTTTAAAGTCTCTTCTCTGAGCCACAGGAGCCAGTGCAGAGACCTGAGAACAGGACTAATGTGATGGTACTTCCTGGTTCTAGTCAGGACCCGAGCAGCAGCGTTCTGGATGTACTGCAGCTGTTTTACAACTCGTTTGGAGAGGCCAGTGAGCAGGCCGTTACAGTCTAATCTACTGGAGACAAACGCATGGATAAGACTCTCTAAATCTGTAGTGTAGTGGTAGTGGTAGTGATGAGTAGTTGTAGAGATGAGTTGCAGTTGAAGTTGTAGTGATAGTGATGAGTAGTTGTAGTTGTAGTTGTAGTGATAGTGATGAGTAGTTGTAGTTGTAGTGATAGTGATGAGTAGTTGTAGTTGTAGTGATAGTGACGAGTAGTTGTAGTTGTAGTGATGAGTAGTTGTAGAGATGAGTTGTAGTTGTAGTGATAGTGATGAGTAGTTGTAGTTGTAGTGATAGTGATGAGTAGTTGTAGAGATGAGTTGTAGTGTCAGTTTTATGAATGGCAGGAAATGGACTCATTGATTGAGTGTTGTACAAAAATAAAGCTGTGTTTGGCGTTTGCTCAGCTGCTCTGGCCCCAGAGGAAGCTCCTCCCACTGCTCTGGCCCCAGAGGAAGCTCCTCCCACTTCAGTGTCTCCAGTAAATAAGAAAGTGACGACAAATGAGTCTCACAGACGTGTGGATGGAACGTCAGGCAAACATGACCAAACCCGGTGAACTAGTGATGAAGGGTCCACTGCACTACTGTACTACTGTAGTGTACTGCACTACTGTAGTGTACTGTACTACTGTAGTGTACTGCACTACTGTAGTGTACTGTACTACTGTAGTGTACTGCACTACTGTACTACTGTAGTGTACTGTACTACTGTAGTGTTATGCACTACTGTACTACTGTAGTGTACTGTACTACTGTAGTGTACTGCACCACTGTACTACTGTAGTGTACTGCACTACTGTACTATAGTGTACTGCACTACTGTAGTGTACTGTACTACTGCACTACTGTAGTGTACTGCACTACTGTACTACTGTAGTGTACTGCACTACTGTAGTGTACTGCACTACTGTACTACTGTAGTGTACTGTACTACTGTAGTGTACTGCACTACTGTAGTGTACTGTACTACTGTAGTGTTATGCACTACTGTACTACTGTAGTGTACTGTACTACTGTAGTGTACTGCACTACTGTAGTGTACTGTACTACTGTAGTGTTATGCACTACTGTACTACTGTAGTGTACTGTACTACTGTAGTGTACTGCACTACTGTACTACTGTAGTGTACTGTACTACTGTAGTGTACTGCACTACTGCACTACTGTAGTGTACTGCACTACTGTAGTGTACTGCACTACTTGTACTACTGTAGTGTACTGCACTACTGTAGTGTACTGCACTACTGTAGTGTACTGCACTACTGTACTACTGTAGTGTACTGTACTACTGTAGTGTACTGCACTACTGTACAACTGTAGTGTACTGTACTGTAGTGTACTGCACTACTGTACTACTGTAGTGTACTGCACTACTGTACTACTGTAGTGTACTGTACTATAGTGTACTGTAGTGTACTGTACTACTGTAGTGTACTGCACTACTGTAGTGTACTGCACTACTGTACTACTGTAGTGTACTGTACTACTGTAGTGTACTGCACCACTGTACTACTGCACTACTGTAGTGTACTGCACCACTGTACTACTGTAGTGTACTGCACTACTGTACTACTGTAGTGTACTGCACTACTGTAGTGTACTGTACTACTGCACTACTGTAGTGTACTGCACTACTGTACTACTGTAGTGTACTGCACCACTGTACTATTGCACTACTGTAGTGTACTGCACCACTGCACTACTGTAGTGTACTGCACCACTGTACTACTGTAGTGTACTGCACTACTGTACTACTGTAGTGTACTGCACCACTGTACTACTGCACTACTGTAGTGTACTGCACCACTGTACTACTGTAGTGTACTGCACTATACTACTGTACTACTGTAGTGTACTGCACTATTGCACTACTGTACTACTGTAGTGTACTGCACTACTGTATGGGATCACATGCAATGGTATTTATTTATGTATTTATTTATTTGTCTATGGGAGTTTTTACTTATTTATAGGAGATCTTCTACTGAAAGTGTTTTTCAGACTTCCTATAAGTGATCTGTTCTTCTGTATCTACCTCTGTATCTACCTGCGTTGCACCAATGAAATTTCCCCATGTGGGACAATAAAGGAATATCTTATCTTATCTTACTGTAGTGTACTGCACTACTGTACTACTGTAGTGTACTGCACTACTGTACTACTGTAGTGTACCGCACTACTGTAGTGTACTGTACTACTGTAGTGTACTGCACTACTGTAGTGTACTGTACTACTGTACTACTGTAGTGTACCGCACTACTGTACTACTGTAGTGTACCGTACTACTGTAGTGTACTGCACTACTGTACTACTGTAGTGTACTGCACCACTGTACTACTGTAGTGTACTGCACCACTGTACTACTGTAGTGTACTGTACTACTGTACTACTCAAATCAAATCAATTTATTTTTGTAAGGCCCAAAATCACAACAGTTGCCTCTGAGGGCCACAGGGAGAAATGAACTGTACAGTACACTACTAACTACTGTAGTGTACTGTACTACTGTAGTGTACTCTACTACTGCACTACTGTAGTGTACTGCACTACTGTAGTGTACTGCACTACTGTTGTGTACTGCACCACTGTACTATACTACTGTAGTGTACTGTACCACTGTAGTGTACTGCACTACTGTACTACTGTAGTGTACTGTACTACTGTAGTGTACTGCACTACTGTACTACTGTAGTGTACTGCACTACTGTACTACTGTAGTGTACTGCACTACTGTAGTGTACTGCACTACTGTACTGCTGTAGTGTACTGTACTACTGTAGTGTACTGCACTACTGTAGTGTACTGCACTACTGTACTGCTGTAGTGTACTGTACTACTGTAGTGTACTGCACTACTGTAGTGTACTGCACTACTGTAGTGTACTGCACTACTGTACTACTGTAGTGTACTGTACTATAGTGTACTGTAGTGTACTGTACTACTGTAGTGTACTGCACTACTGTACTACTGTAGTGTACTACTGTAGTGTACTGTACTACTGTAGTGTACTGTACTACTGTACTACTGTAGTGTACTGCACCACTGTACTACTGCACTACTGTAGTGTACTGCACCACTGTACTACTGTAGTGTACTGTACTATAGTGTACTGCACTACTGTAGTGTACTGTACTACTGCACTACTGTAGTGTACTGTACTACTGCACTACTGTAGTGTACTGCACTACTGTACTACTGTAGTGTACTGCACTACTGTAGTGTACTGCACCACTGTACTACTGTAGTGTACTGCACTACTGTAGTGTACTGCACTACTGTACTACTGTAGTGTACTGCACCACTGTACTACTGCACTACTGTAGTGTACTGCACCACTGTACTACTGTAGTGTACTGCACCACTGTACTACTGTAGTGTACTGCACTATACTACTGTACTACTGTAGTGTACTGCACTACTGTACTACTGTACTATAGTGTACTGCACTACTGCACTGCTGTATGGGATCACATGCAATGGTATTTATTTATGTATTTATTTATTTGTCTATGGGAGTTTTTATTTATTTATAGGAGATCTTCTACTGAAAGTGTTTTTCAGACGTCCTATAAGTGATCTGTTCTTCTGTATCTACCTCTGTATCTACCTGCGTTGCACCAATGAAATTTCCCCATGTGGGACAATAAAGGAATATCTTATCTTATCTTACTGTAGTGTACTGCACTACTGTACTACTGTAGTGTACTGCACTACTGTACTACTGTAGTGTACCGCACTACTGTACTACTGTAGTGTACTGCACTACTGTAGTGTACTGTACTACTGTAGTGTACTGCACTACTGTAGTGTACTGTACTACTGTAGTGTACTGTACTACTGTAGTGTACCGCACTACTGTACTACTGTAGTGTACCGCACTACTGTAGTGTACTGCACTACTGTACTACTGTAGTGTACCGCACTACTGTACTACTGTAGTGTACCGCACTACTGTACTACTGTAGTGTACTGCACTACTGTACTACTGTAGTGTACCGCACTACTGTACTACTGTAGTGTACCGCACTACTGTACTACTGTAGTGTACTGCACTACTGTACTACTGTAGTGTACCGCACTACTGTACTACTGTAGTGTACCGCACTACTGTACTACTGTAGTGTACCGCACTACTGTACTACTGTAGTGTACCGCACTACTGTACTACTGTACTACTGTAGTGTACTGCACTACTGTAGTGTACTGTACTACTGTAGTGTACTGCACTACTGTACTACTGTAGTGTACCGCACTACTGTACTACTCAAATCAAATCAATTTATTTTTGTAAGGCCCAAAATCACAACAGTTGCCTCTGAGGGCCACAGGGAGAAATGAACTGTACAGTACACTACAGTACACTACTATTGTAGTGTACTGTACTACTGTAGTGTACTCTACTACTGCACTACTGTAGTGTACTGCACCACTGTACTACTGTAGTGTATTGAATCTGAAGGTGCCATTTCATATTTGAAGGTGATATTTTACACACTTACACTGGCATGTTTGAGTGCAAAAAACATTAATATAAAAATAAATCAATAAATTTGCTTTATCTCTGAATAATAATAATAATAATAATAATACAATAAATAAATAAATATAATACATAAAAAATAAATTAAATGCATTAAAAAAACAACTTAAAAATACATAAAATAACAAATGAATCAATAAATATAAATGAATGATATAAAATAAATAAATGCATAAATAAGCATGCATTTTTGTCAACATTGCCAACCCCAACTTGAGGTTTAAAATGATTGGATCATGTATTAACCTGTAGTTCAGACTTAAGTGTTGTATTTAAGTAATGTTGCGTCACTTGGACACTGGACTTTTACGACCGATCAAGGCACCGTTTTCTGTGCGAAGAATTATAGTTAATAACTTATTAAATTACAGTAAAAAGTGACTGATTGTGTGAGTGAATCTGGTGTTGCAGTCGACTGTGCAGAGCTGACACCGCACGCTTGCACAACCCACACAGGAAGTGCAAACGCTTTGTGTTAAAAACACAGAGATATAAACTGTGAGACTCAGACAATAGTCACTTTATAATTATGTTTCTTTAGTAAATCAATGTTAAACTTTAACATTTGTGTCCAATAACCTCAGTCCAATGACAACACTTTACTTGATCTGATTCTTTACTTATCTCACCAGTCCAGCTTTTTTATAAAAAATGTTTAGTTTTATGTTTGTTCTTGTTGTTTTATGTAGGAAAAGAACAACTCAAAATGCCGCTATAAGAACAGATTGAAAACAGAAATTTTAACACACGTTATAAAAACTGACATTTAGTAATTTTTACCGTCAAAAGTATGAAAACAAAGGCACTAACCGACCCTAAAACGAGTATCAAAACTAAACTCATTTTCTCCTATTGATGCCCCCAAAGTAAATCACATTAATGAGACAACTTTGGACGTTTCTTAAATGGATTTAAAATGGTGTTTGTCGGTCGTCATTTCTTTGTTGCACGTGCTAATAATAGTTGTGGTTTGATTCGAATGGTGTGGCTCGTACTGCATGTATTACGGTAGAACCAGACGGACAGGAACATGTCTTTGTTTAGTGTCAGCGCCGCCTTCGTCTCTTCCGCTTCAGAACAAAACCATCCAGGTGCATTTGGTTTAAAATATCTTGACAAAAATACCGCATTAAAATCAACGCGTCCTTGATTTTTTTTTTTTTTGTAATCGATGACAATATTCAAACAAAACAATCCACATTATGTATTTATCTGGTTTCTCACGCTGGCTTTAGTAGTCGTACAGGATACAAATGTAAAAAGTCATAAAAACACTTAAGCACATTTCTGAATAGTTTTTGTTACATTTTCTCTTTTTTAAGGTCATTTTTTTTATACGTAGTTCCTCACACATATAACAAACTAAACTTTATACTATTACTATTATTTGTGATTATTAACATCACGACCAAAACAATAAAATCCTAATGTTCTTTCCTCTTTGTTTCTTTAAAACATTACAGCTCCATGTGACCCGCTTTATGAAACCAAATGTTATGAATGATCAATTTGATATAAACGGCAAGATAAAAAAGTACTTCACATTTAGATTAACTTTTTTGAGGAAAAGCTGAGCAGAAAGACTTCATTTTGCTTCTAAAACCATCACATTTGTTTTAATTGAACTGAAAAAGCTAATTTGGTTTGAAAATTTGAATTTTTCTATGAATTGAATTATGAAAATTAAATTTTTTCTTCTAAAACTGTCACAATTATAATTGTTTTCGTTTTTATGATTACACTGTGACCTAAATAATCCCGATTATCGATTAACCTGATCATCTTGACATCTTTAGACTAGATCTACATTGTGTATTTCATGTTGGTGCCATGTTTTATGTAAGATAAATAGATGCTCCTCATACAGTTTTAACACGTCCAGTCCGAACAGTCGCGTGTCAATAAAACCGTCTTTGTCTCTGTGTTTTAGGACTTCTCGAAAAAGACCTTGAAGAGAACCAGGAAGTTTGTGATTGACGGCGTCGAGGTCAGCGTCACCACGTCCAAAATCATCCGCGACGATGAGAAGAAGGATGAGGAGATGAGGTTCTTGAGGTGCGAGCGACATTCAGCACAAAGACACACGCCGAACGTTTCACGGTTGTGGTTTTGAAAAAGTCAGAAAGAGTTCAAATGATCCTTCTTATATTTATATCTGGGGCGATTGTGGGGTCTCTTTCTTGTTAACAAAAAGCTAATAATACAAATGACGATATTGTGTCAGGGGAATATTGTTGTACATTTAGGTCATGAAGAGAAGCTTTTGAAAACAGTGCTCCCACTCCATCTAGTGGTCACGGCTGGAAGCACACCATAAACGCCCTGTTCTTCATGGTCGTCGCATTAAATCTCTCGTTGTTTTTGAGCCGAGATTTTTTGGCCAATTCTTATAATTTCCCCCAATTTGTGTCATTTAAATGGACCACACCCTCCCACAGCGCTGTTTCCCTACAAACTTCTAAAAGTGCAGTTTAATCCCGTTTTGTGCCGTGTTCTTTTCTCACCAAAGCGTTAAAATAAAACTCTGTGTGGTGTTTCGGCAGCACAAATGATAAACTTCGGCTGAAGAATTCTTTGCACGTAAAGCGTCGTCGAGTGTCCGTAAAGCGCCGTAATAGTCCGATTAATAACCATTATCAAGCCAATACCTGATGCGTTACACAGTGCAAATATCGGCACAACATATCGGCCAACTGATGCATTAGTTCTGTGCCTTGTTACTCACGCTTTGACGACTTTGTGCCTTCGTCAGGCGCCAGGAGCTGCGAGAGCTTCGTCTGCTGCAGAAGGAGGAGCACCGCGCTCAGGCCGGACTCAACGCAAAACTGGAGTCTCAGAGGGAGCAGATGACGAGGAAGTTCGACCAGGAGATGAACGTATGTGTCCCACGGCCATAAATGACAGAATTAATGACATTATAGCAATTTAATGCGAGTATGAAGTACAGTTTATCTCCAAAAATGAAGGAAACCCCCCGAAATGACCAGTTTTCTTCTCATTTTTGTAGATATTTGTGCCTTGACAGGCTTAAAATAATATTGGTTATATGAAGTGTTAAAAGCAGTAATGGTTTGACATCATATCTGAAAAAACGTAAAGATGAAAGATGGTTCTTTTGTCGCGTTCGTCTAAATGCGAGCAAATCCGCCGCCATCTTTTCAGGCCAAGAAGAAGCACTACGACGTGGAGCTGGAGAACCTGGAGAAGCATCAGAAGCAGACGATCGAGAAGATGGAGGCGGACCACCAGGTGAAGCTCAAAGAGGAGACCCGGCGCATCAAGGCCGAGCAGGACAGAGCCTTGAACAAGTTCCAGGACCAGCTCAAACTCAGGAAGAAAGAGGTACACGACACGTCACGAGCAACGTTCTCTCTCACAACCTGCAGCGTGTGGTTTGGACTCGTGACCAGACTTGAGACGAGGGATGTCACCATATGTCAGATGTCAGTGTTTTACGATTGTTGCGGGGAAAAGACGTCACGAACCTTTCCTTTTCCTTCGTTCTCAGGATCTAACCACATGCTGTTACTCAAGTTTGTGACCAGCTTTTACTCAGCTGGACTTTCTGAAAAACTAAATGTTAAATGTGACAAAAGCTGGTTAATTAGAGGTGTGGTTAAAGAGTGGAGGCGTGGCTGCAGCAGGCGGAGGAGGAGGAGGAGAAGGTTGAGGCGTGGTCCACTTCCTGAACCTCAGTCAATGCTTACCAATCATTAACTACACATTGCGACCTAAATAATCACGATTATCAATAGTCTTGACGTCCCAACTCAAGACTGATCAAACGGACTACGACTTGAGACCCAACTTGTGACTCGGTGCCCCGCGACTTGGCGCTACAAACTCGATGCATAGGACTCTGGACCTGACTAAGACTTGTGGCTAAACTGAGTGAGATTTTTCGATCGATTTAGCATTTTGCCGTATTTTCCGGACTATAAGGCGCACCGGAGTAGCCAAAAAATGCATAATAGAGAAGAAAAAAACATATATGAGTTGCACTGGAGTATGAAATGCGGTTGCAAGTGTGAAAATAACAAGTAATATCACATATAAGTCGCACCTCGGCTAAAACATTGAAAAAAGGTGCGACTTATAGTCCGGAAAATATGGTAGTCGGCATATTTCAGTCTCGTTTTGCTCTAAAATGCTTCTGGACCATACGGTACATCGAGTTAACTGCCATGTCTCTTTCTAGATCAAACAAACCATCGACAAAATGCCCCGACGCTCACGCAAAGAATCCATGAAACAAGCCATGTCCAGCTACCAAGACATGAAGATCAAAGAGGTACGGTCCATTTCTTTATTATTCTTTTCTGAATGTGGACTCTTTTTGTATTTTACCGTCTTTTTTTGTTGTTGTATAGGAGGAGCAGTTTCTGTACAACCAGAAAGAGTACTTGGACACCACGCTGAAGGACATCATCACCAACAACAAAAGGGAAATCGCAGAGAAGGAGCGCGAGTGTCTGAACAAGAAGCAAGAGCTGATACGAGGTAAAGACGCTGCACGTGTGATCGTTTTCGAGCGTTCCTCCGGTCACCGTCAGGCTTCTGTACGGTCGAGCTTGTCGTTTGAACGCCGTCACTGGTTTCCAGAGCGCGAGGCGACCATTTGGGAGATGGAGGAGAAGAACCTTCACGAGAGGCACCAGCTCCTGAAACAGCAGCTCAAGGATCAGTACTTCCTCCAGAGACACCAGCTCCTCAAGAAGCACGAGAAGGTACGCGAGCGAATCGAGTGTCTTCGGCTCGGGCGGGGCTCAAATAAGGGTTAGGAGACGGAGCTCAGCAGTGACTCTGAATTCGCTCGGCGTTGACGTTTGTTTGTGGAAACGTCACAAACCGTTAAAATTCAGCCAAATGGTTTAATAACTTAAAGGTGGTAATGGACGATTTTTTTCAGCAAATTTTTTATCATATTTCCTCGTGGCGTGAATAAATCATTTGTCCTGCCACGTATCAATCATAAAACGCACCTATCGCTCACCCGCAGCCGCGTCAGGCTCGTGCCCACGTTTCCGCGTGCCTAAGCGCATGGATCTATCATAATATAGTTCCCTCAGTGTACGGGGCAAAATGAAGACTGAGAAAGACAGTTCGAGCTGACGCAGAAGTGGACAGAAATCTACGGGAGACGAGAGATGCGATGCGCTCCGTTGCGCTAATAAACAGACGCACGTGTGTGTTGTATCAGTCCACACGGGGGAGTGGCATGCGCACGGGGGAGTGGCATGCGCACGGGGGAGTGGCATGCGCACGGGGGAGTGGCATGCGCACGGGGGAGTGGCATGCGCACGGGGGAGTGGCATGCGCACGGGGGAGTGGCATGTGCACGGGGGAGTGGCATGTGCACGAGGGAGTGGCATGTGCACTTCCGCCTGCGTTCTCAAATCGCCGAAAAATCGTCCATACCGCCTTTAAGTTTTCGATGTGTTTTTTTGGACTGTAAACGACCGCGCGCTGGACTTTAGAGCTGCTCATCCTCCGCCGTGCCCGTTTAAAAATCTTAATATCTGAATTTATCTGAATGAATGGGAAAGTGGGCGGGGCTGTTGAGCACCATTGACGATATTTGGACTCTGTAGCGTCCGTGCTGTCGGGCGATGTCACGTTTGGGCCGAGCGGCTGCCTGAAGAATAAGCATGAAGTTTCATTTGAACACTTTGCTGCTGCACGCATCCAGTTTTGGCAATTTGGCCTAAAAATATCTAAATTTATCGGCGATCAGTTTCTTTGGCCATGAAAAGCTTTGCTGATAATCAACTAAAAACACACATAGTGATACCTGCTTGGTCCTGATGCATCGTTATAGCAGCGCCAGCAGTTATGATATCAAAAAACATCTGCTTTTGCTCAAGAACATGTTTGAAATGCACAATACTAATGTTTTATAGTTCTGGAGATGATAATACTCGGGTAACTGTATTTTCTCTCATTTAATGTTTCTTTCGTAGTGTTGTGACATTTTGACTACATTTAACCATTTATTCAACATCTCTGTGGTTTGCTCTGTGGTTTATCTGTGTCACAACCAAATCCAAAAAAAGAGGGGGGGAAATCTGATGTTTTTGCTCAATAAAAATGATGCAAATAATACATAAAAAAATCAAAAATTCAGCATTTAAAAATATATATATATATATTTGGATTTTTGCTTGACATTCTCGTGACACCGAATTTTGGATTATTCAATTTGTGTGTTTGAATTTCCAGTCTTTGTGTGTTTAAAAAAACAACAATATTTCTAAAACAAAACTCCTGGTTGTAACTTCAGGAGCAGGAGCAGATGCAGTGCTACAACCAGAGGATGATCGAGATCCTGAGGGCCCGACAACAACAAGAGAAGAGTCGCCTTCCCAAAATCCAGAGGAGCGAAGCCAAGACGCGAATGACCATGTTCAAGAAGAGTCTGCGCATTCAGTCCAACAGCAGCCCAGCGGAGGACAGGGAGAAGATCAAACAGGTACCACGGGACTGTAGAGTAACACGCCCCACGGGACTGTAGAGTAACACGCCCCACGGGACTGTAGAGTAACACGCCCCACGGGACTGTAGAGTAACACGCCCCACGGGACTGTAGAGTAACACGCCCCACGGGACTGTAGAGTAACACGCCCCACGGGACTGTAGAGTAACGCGTCCCGCTTCCGCGTGGGGCGATGGAAGGACGCCTCATTAAGCGCTGGTTGTGTAGGACGCCTCATTAAGCGCTGGTTGTGTAGGACGCCTCATTAAGCGCTGGTTGTGTAGGACGCCTCATTAAGCGCTAGTTGTGTAGGACGCCTGTGTAGGACGCCTGTGTAGGACGCCTCATTAAGCGCTGGTTGTGTAGGACGCCTGTGTAGGACGCCTCATTAAGCGCTGGTTGTGTAGGACGCCTCATTAAGCGCTGGTTGTGTAGGACGCCTCATTAAGCGCTGGTTGTGTAGGACGCCTCATTAAGCGCTGGTTGTGTAGGACGCCTCATTAAGCGCTGGTTGTGTAGGACGCCTCATTAAGCGCTGGTTGTGTAGGACGCCTCATTAAGGGCTAGTTGTGTAGGACGCCTGTGTAGGACGCCTCATTAAGCGCTGGTTGTGTAGGACGCCTGTGTAGGACGCCTCATTAAGCGCTGGTTGTGTAGGACGCCTCATTAAGCGCTGGTTGTGTAGGACGCCTGTGTAGGACGCCTCATTAAGCGCTGGTTGTGTAGGACGCCTCATTAAGCGCTGGTTGTGTAGGACGCCTCATTAAGCGCTGGTTGTGTAGGACGCCTCATTAAGCGCTGGTTGTGTAGGACGCCTCATTAAGCGCTGGTTGTGTAGGACGCCTCATTAAGCGCTGGTTGTGTAGGACGCCTCATTAAGCGCTGGTTGTGTAGGACGCCTCATTAAGCGCTGGTTGTGTAGGACGCCTCATTAAGCGCTGGTTGTGTAGGACGCCTCATTAAGCGCTGGTTGTGTAGGACGCCTGTGTAGGACGCCTCATTAAGCGCTGGTTGTGTAGGACGCCTCATTAAGCGCTGGTTGTGTGGTGTGTAGTTTTCTCAGCAGGAGGAGAAGAGGCAGAAGGCAGAACGGCTCCATCAGCAGCAGAAACACGACACCCAGATGAGGGAGATGATCGGCCAGTGCGACAGCAACATCCGGGAGCTACAGCAACTACAGGTACTTCAACCAAAGTACAAGTACACAAAGTGGTATTACGTAGCATTTGTGTTTCATTCCATAGTCCAGACATTAATCAATCCAGCTTGTAATGTAGTGAAACTTGTATTTTAATGTGGTTTCTTCAAGGCGTTTTATTTACCGTATTTTCCGGACTATAAGTCGCACTGGAGTATAAGTCGCACCAGCCAAAAAATGCATAATAGAGAAGAAAAAAACATAATAAGACGCACTGGAGGATGAAATGCGGTTGCAAGTGTGAAAATAACAAATAATATCACATATAAGTCGCTTTGAAGTATAAATATAAGTATAAGTCGCACCCAGGCCAAAACTATGAAAAAAGGTGCGACTTATAGTCCGGAAAATACGGTAAACGGCAAACGTCAATGGTCAACAGTGCTGTGAATATCCAATCGCTTTCAGACGTGTGACATTTACGGCATGTGGCGTCTTTAGGCTGATCTTTCTCCAAAAACTGACTCGTCGTCGTTGGTATTTTCTGCGTTAGTTGCATATTTTGAATGATTATTATTATAAAATGTGTTTGTGTTTTACAGAACGAGAAATGTCACTTGTTGATTGAGAACGAGACTCAGAGGCTGAAACACTTGGACGAGCAGCACAACCAGCTGCTGAAGGACTGGAGAGACTGTCTCAAGCCCCGGAAGAAGGTGCGTCCCATGTCCCAGTCCTAAAGTACAAGGAAGACGCGTAATGTGAAGGTTTAGCTTTAAAAATAACCACTTTACTATATTCATATTTGTATCCATCTCGAATACAATACAGGCCCAATGGCGCAAAATCCACCTTATTTACATACCACATTTTAGTCAAGGTTTTCCAAAGTTCTGCATAGAAAAAACGAGCGATTAAAAACGGCAAAGGAGGATTAAAAGCTGAATTTTATTAACATATTTGCCCACGTCAAAATGTACATCTTATAATACAGTATTTATTATGTGAAAGAAGGATTTTTAGCCTTTTTTATCCCTCTTTAAAATGTCACTGTACAAACGCAGTGACTCTGGGAAGAGGGGTGAGACAGGGCTGTGCTTGGTCCCCCCTCCTGTTTGCTTTGAACCTTTGGCCCTCCCATTCCCATCAGAATGCAGTTATAATACAACTATATACATTGATATATATGTGACAGTAAAAACAAACGCTTCCTAATATTTATCATTTTATCAGGCGGCTTCGTCCTAAAAGAAAATACATAAAATATTAGTATCACAGTAAAAATAAAATCTCTCTTTACCCGATACACATTTAATGAAGTAATAATGTACTCTGTTTTCATGTACTCGGTTCATGTACAAAGGGAACTGAATATTGCACAATGAACACAATGTACATTTAAAACAAGACATCAACCTCCTGACGTGTGTGTCTGTCTCTGTGTCTGTCTCTGTGTCTGTCTCTGTGTCTGTCTCTGTGTCTGTCTCTGTGTCTGTCTCTGTGTCTGTCTCTGTGTGTCTGTGTCTCTGTCTCTGTGTCTCTGTGTCTCTGTGTCTCTGTGTCTGCGTCTGTGTCTGTCTCTGTCTCTGTGTCTGTCTCTGTGTCTCTGTGTCTCTGTGTCTGTCTCTGTGTCTGTCTGTGTCTGTCTCTGTGTCTGTCTCTGTGTCTGTCTCTGTGTCTGTCTCTGTGTGTCTGTGTCTCTGTGTCTGTCTCTGTGTCTCTGTGTCTCTGTGTCTCTGTGTCTCTGTGTCTCTGTGTCTGTGTCTGTCTCTGTGTCTGTCTCTGTGTCTGTCTCTGTGTCTGTCTCTGTGTCTGTCTCTGTCTCTGTGTCTCTGTGTCTGTCTCTGTGTCTCTGTGTCTGTCTCTGTGTCTGTCTCTGTGTCTGTCTCTGTGTCTGTCTCTGTGTCTGTCTCTGTGTCTGTCTCTGTGTGTCTGTGTCTCTGTCTCTGTGTCTCTGTGTCTCTGTGTCTGTCTCTGTGTCTGTCTCTGTCTCTGTGTCTGTCTCTGTGTCTCTGTGTCTCTGTGTCTGTCTCTGTGTCTGTCTCTGTGTCTGTCTCTGTGTCTGTCTCTGTGTCTGTCTCTGTCTCTGTCTCTGTCTCTGTCTCTGTGTCTGTCTCTGTCTCTGTCTCTGTGTCTGTCTCTGTGTCTGTCTCTGTGTCTGTCTCTGTGTCTCTGTGTCTGTCTCTGTCTCTGTGTCTGTCTCTGTGTCTCTGTGTGTGTCTGTCTGTCTCTGTGTGTGTGTGTCTCTGTGTGTGTGTGTGTCTCTGTGTGTCGCCCCCTTAGGCCCTTGAGGATGAACTGACCCTGAAGAAACACGAGCAGGACGTGTTTTTCCGGATGAGTGCGACGATAGACTGTCCCAACCCGAGCTCCTCCACCAAACTCTCCAGATTTGTGCCTTACCAAGACTCCTCCACCATGTGACCCGCCCATCGCCACGGCGACACAGAACGCCCACCGGGAAAACGCAATCGAGCGACGCAAACCCACAAATCTTAACAACTCCCGGTCGATTTCAGGATTTTCAAAGTCTCTTTCCCGTTCTTCCCGCCACAAACGCATCGAGCGGCGGCGAGCGATTAATACGCCTCACGTCTTCCAAATGAACATGAAAAATGCCGTACGCGTAACGATCGGCCTCCAGCGTCGCTTTACGTCGTCGCTTCACGTCGTCGCTTCACGTCGTCTCTTCACGTCGTCGCTTCACGTCGTCGCTTCACGTCGTCGCTTCACGTCGTCTCTTCACGTCGTCGCTTTACGTCGTCTCTTTACGTCGTCGGACCCGATTTAGCTTTTTGCCGCTGCCAAACCGGCTTTATTTATTTCAACCACACATCGCTGTAAAAACTAATTTAATCTTTTTAACAAATTTCTTTTAATATTTGACATATTTAACGGGGGAATGAGACTCAATCCAAAGCCTGGTGTTTATTTGATGATTGGATTTGAAGGGAAGACGTTTATTTAATGTATTTTACTGTCGATCAGTCACTGGATGAATCAAGCCAAAGTCAATATACTGTGTTTATGAACGGGATTTGAAATATGAATGGGGAGGTACGTCATGTGACCTTTCTGCCCAGGGGGCTGCCACCTGCTGGTCGCCATGGAGACTAGTCGATTATTCGCTTGATGAAGCCGAAGTCTATATGATTTTTTTATTCGATTGGATTATAAATGTTTTATTTAAATGGAATGAGCTGGATATTTGTGTCAGTTCTTTCCTTTTACACAAAAAAATGCAATTTACAAGTACTTTTCTTGTCTTGTCACTTTAGATGAATTATACTTAAGATTTTGAGATATTTTGCTAATTTCACGTCCTCATTTACTCGACTTATCAACGCGCACGGCCAGGAATGTCCAGGTTCTTCTGTTCATCCATAATCCTAGTTCTCCACAATATAAGAGCTAAAAACTAATAATCAGCAGCAGCAACGATGATTTAAGTTCAGTTTATGCGGAAATAAAATGGCAAAACCATGCATACTTTTCTTTTTTAAACCAGGCTGTTTTTGTGCCATTATTATTTCTTTTTTCTTATTCGACAAATTAAGAATTTCACCGTTTGGTTTTAGTGCCAATAATCGTGAAATCGTGACGTTTGAAGTCAAGAATCTCCTTTTGTCAATTACAATCCAAGCGAAGCCATCACGTCTCCATGGAAACGAGCAGGCGACGGACGCTGCACCAGAAAAGTTGCACCGTGCACCTTTTTTCTTTTTAAATGTATTATTCTTTTTGTCTGATGTTTCGTGCGGTAAATACGCTGATAACCAAAGTGCAATATTACACGTGGCTTCCAGAGGTTTCCGTCGCCTTCAAACTCTGCCTTTTCTTTTACACTGATCGTTTACGCTAAAGAGTCTCCGCGCCATCGACTCGTCACATCTGACACGTGTCGATGTCGCGGATACGTGGTGTTCTACCTGGTGTTCTACCTGGTGTTCTACGTGGTGTTCTACCTGGTGTTCTACCTGGTGTTCTACCTGGTGTTCTACGTGGTGTTCTACGTGGTGTTCTACCTGGTGTTCTACCTGGTGTTCTACCTGGTGTTCTACCTGGTGTTCTACGTGGTATTCTACCTGGTGTTCTACGTGGTGTTCTACCTGGTGTTCTACGTGGTGTTCTACCTGGTGTTCTACGTGGTATTCTACCTGGTGTTCTACGTGGTGTTCTACCTGGTGTTCTACCTGGTGTTCTACCTGGTGTTCTACGTGGTGTTCTACCTGGTGTTCTACCTGGTGTTCTACCTGGTGTTCTACGTGGTGTTCTACCTGGTGTTCTACGTGGTGTTCTACGTGGTATTCTACGTGGTGTTCTACGTGGTGTTCTTCCTGGTGTGCTACGTGGTGTTCTACCTGGTGTTCTACCTGGTGTTCTACCTGGTGTTCTACGTGGTGTTCTACGTGGTGTTCTACCTGGTGTTCTACCTGGTGTTCTACCTGGTGTTCTACGTGGTGTTCTACCTGGTGTTCTACGTGGTGTTCTACGTGGTATTCTACGTGGTGTTCTACGTGGTGTTCTTCCTGGTGTTCTACCTGGTGTTCTACCTGGTGTTCTACCTGGTGTTCTACGTGGTGTTCTACCTGGTGTTCTACGTGGTGTTCTACGTGGTATTCTACGTGGTGTTCTACGTGGTGTTCTTCCTGGTGTTCTACCTGGTGTTCTACCTGGTGTTTTGTGGCCGGAGACGGGTCGGTACAAGGTGCAAATGTGTTTGAAGGGGTTAAAGGAATGAATGTCCAGAGAAGGAACCACTGTTGTAAATAAGTCTTAATAAATACAGATTTTTCTAATTTTACCAAAGTGTGTGTGTGTGTTATTGTTATTGTTATTGTTGTTGTTGTTGTGGATAAAACTCTGCCCCCTTGTGGCCTCTGAGGACAAACGCTGACCTTTAAGCTGAAAGTGCAAGGTCGTTTGATCAAGTTTAGAGGGGAAACTGACTGAGCGGGTGTGGTCCGGGTGTTTGGGGGTGACACCCTGTCCCTCTTGTGATATTCAGGCTCCTGTCCCTCTTGTGATATTCAGGCTCCTGTCCCTCTTGTGATATTTAGGCTCCTGTCCCTCTTGTGATATTCAGGCTCCTGTCCCTCTTGTGATATTCAGGCTCCTGTCCCTCTTGTGATATTCAGGCTCCTGTCCCTCTTGTGATATTTAGGCTCCTGTCCCTCTTGTGATATTCAGGCTCCTGTCCCTCTTGTGATATTTAGGCTCCTGTCCCTCTTGTGATATTCAGGCTCCTGTCCCTCTTGTGATATTCAGGCTCCTGTCCCTCTTGTGATATTTAGGCTCCTGTCCCTCTTGTGATATTCAGGCTCCTGTCCCTCTTGTGATATTCAGGCTCCTGTCCCTCTTGTGATATTTAGGCTCCTGTCCCTCTTGTGATATTCAGGCTCCTGTCCCTCTTGTGATATTCAGGCTCCTGTCCCTCTTGTGATATTCAGGCTCATGTCCCTCTTGTGATATTCAGGCTCCTGTCCCTCTTGTGATATTCAGGCTCCTGTCCCTCTTGTGATATTTAGGCTCATGTCCCTCTTGTGATATTCAGGCTCCTGTCCCTCTTGTGATATTCAGGCTCCTGTCCCTCTTGTGATATTTAGGCTCCTGTCCCTCTTGTGATATTCAGGCTCATGTCCCTCTTGTGATATTCAGGCTCCTGTCCCTCTTGTGATATTTAGGCTCCTGTCCCTCTTGTGATATTTAGGCTCCTGTCCCTCTTGTGATATTCAGGCTCCTGTCCCTCTTGTGATATTTAGGCTCCTGTCCCTCTTGTGATATTCAGGCTCCTGTCCCTCTTGTGATATTCAGGCTCCTGTCCCTCTTGTGATATTCAGGCTCCTGTCCCTCTTGTGATATTCAGGCTCCTGTCCCTCTTGTGATATTTAGGCTCCTGTCCCTCTTGTGATATTTAGGCTCCTGTCCCTCTTGTGATATTCAGGCTCCTGTCCCTCTTGTGATATTCAGGCTCCTGTCCCTCTTGTGATATTTAGGCTCCTGTCCCTCTTGTGATATTCAGGCTCCTGTCCCTCTTGTGATATTCAGGCTCCTGTCCCTCTTGTGATATTCAGGCTCATGTCCCTCTTGTGATATTCAGGCTCCTGTCCCTCGTCCCACTTAGAGGACAGTGCCACATGAATGGTAAAGAAATAGTACACAACACAATCCTCACAAAACAAGATACAATCCCTAAAAATGCAACTGTTTTAAAGGATAAACAGAAAATCTTAGTTTCAAAGCGGTTTTTATAACATTGAGGCCATGAAACTGTTTTTGTTTTATGCATTAATTATATGTAACTATTATAATTATATGTATTTATAGCAAAGGACGATGTATTTGAATCTGTCTTTGTGCAAACTGCAGGTTTTATGAGTCGTTCTGTAGTTTAAGACAAATGCAAAGAAATATGAGCAAATTATCTTCAGTTTGTATGATCAACAGTAGAGCTACAGAAGAATGTATGATTAACAGTAGAGCTACAGAAGAATGTATGATTAACAGTAGAGCTACAGAAGAATGTATGATTAACAGTAGAGCTACAGAAGAATGTATGATTAACGGTAGAGCTACAGAAGAATGTATGATTAACAGTAGAGCTACAGAAGAATGTATGATCAACAGTAGAGCTACAGAAGACTGTATGAACGGTAGAGCTACAGAAGACTGTATGAACGGTAGAGCTACAGAAGAATGTATGAACGGTAGAGCTACAGAAGACTGTATGAACGGTAGAGCTACAGAAGAATGTATGATTAACGGTAGAGCTACAGAAGACTGTATGAACAGTAGAGCTACAGAAGACTGTATGAACAGTAGAGCTACAGAAGAATGTATGAACAGTAGAGCTACAGAATAATGTATGAACAGTAGAGCTACAGAAGACTGTATGAACAGTAGAGCTACAGAAGAATGTATGATTAACAGTAGAGCTACAGAAGAATGTATGAACAGTAGAGCTACAGAAGAATGTATGATTAACAGTAGAGCTACAGAAGAATGTATGATTAACGGTAGAGCTACAGAAGACTGTATGAACAGTAGAGCTACAGAAGACTGTATGAACAGTAGAGCTACAGAAGAATGTATGATTAACAGTAGAGCTACAGAAGAATGTATGATTAACATTAGAGCTACAGAAGACTGTATGAACAGTAGAGCTACAGAAGACTGTATGAACGGTAGAGCTACAGAAGAATGTATGATTAACGGTAGAGCTACAGAAGACTGTATGAACAGTAGAGCTACAGAAGACTGTATGAACAGTAGAGCTACAGAAGACTGTATGAACAGTAGAGCTACAGAAGACTGTATGAACAGTAGAGCTACAGAAGACTGTATGAACAGTAGAGCTACAGAAGAATGTATGAACAGTAGAGCTACAGAAGAATGTATGATTAACAGTAGAGCTACAGAAGAATGTATGAACAGTAGAGCTACAGAAGAATGTATGATTAACAGTAGAGCTACAGAAGACTGTATGAACAGTAGAGCTACAGAAGACTGTATGAACAGTAGAGCTACAGAAGAATGTATGATTAACAGTAGAGCTACAGAAGAATGCTGGTGACACCTACAGTACGTGGAGAATATTTGATGCTTGTCAGACCTTTACTCACTGAAGCTCGTGTAAGAACTGTGCGAGTGGATTTACTGCACCACCAGGGGGCGCACGGCACGTCTTTTGTATTCTAAGGCTGTGAAAACAACATTGATGCTTCTGCAAAAATCCTGACAAAAACACCTCCATTATATTTTTAATCCTTTGTTTAACCAGGTACAAATCCTTTTTTTAATTGAGCTAATTCAAATGATTACACTCACAGTATATAACATACCTTTATTTACTGTCGATCAAGAAAACACTAAAGGCAAAAGTTGGAAAAACATTTTTTGATCTTTATTGGCTCGAGTAAAAAAAAAAAAAAAAAGATGCAAAGAAAGAAAGTAAAGCAAAAGCATATTTTAAAACGATACAATACTGAAACTAGACAATGACACGGTTTAACGTATCTGACAATGAACTTGCATTGAAACTGTCTTTGATCAAAATAAAGCCATTTTACAGATATTATTATAGATCATATTTTGTTCCTTTTTTGTTTCTTTCGGTGTGCATTGTAATAAGGTTTAGTAAAGCAACTTAAGAGCAGAACCCATTAACAATCTTTTAAGAGTTAATATCAGTGTTTACAACTCACAGCCTTGTCAGATTGTGTAGCGCTTTGATTTTTACATGTACTTTTTTGCATTTTTACATGTAGTTTTTTGGATTTTTAAATGTACTTTTCAAACTGGCAGAGGAAATATTATGTAAAATAAACCAAAAAACCAACACTGGAAAAATAAATATCTAGATAAATGGTTAAAATGACTTGAATTCATGATATAACTTACTTATTTCAATCTAATATTAACTTATTTCAATCTAAATGATCTTGTAATCAGTCCAACATTGTCGACACATATTCTACTTCACATAAGCAATTAAAAACATACTTAAATCCATAAAACTCGTTCATGTTTTCTGTTCAAAGTCATTTTAACCATTTAGATTTTTCGCAGTTTTGCCCTTTTTCGCTCCGTCGACACAAACTAAAACGGATGAATCATTCCTGAAACGTTATGACTGTACAATAGAAATATTCTGATGATATTTTTTTAATTTTAGCTTGAGACCAGTCAAGCGTTAATGTAAAACAATATTTTACTTACACGCACCACTCTTCGCTTTTGTACATTTACAATACTGATGATCATTGCACATTTCAGTCGATGCGAACCACATTTACCACATTTTCCAATTTCTGGGCTTCGTGATGACAATAAACGTATTTTACATTGTCTTAACGTTTGCTTCAAGTTTGCGTATTTAGTTTTTTTCAACATTATTAGACTTGGGATATACAAAAATGGCTATATACGATTAAAATAACTGTCTAGCAAACTACGTACAATGCACCGTGGCATTCTTCCCCTTCCTCCTACAAGTGCAAATCTCATACAATAGTTATCATACAAAAATAGAAATGGAAAAAAACTCAAATGACAAGTTAAATATTGAAGCATTTCTACTTGGCAAAGGCATCGTGTTTCTTTTGAATTACCGTGAGTGAGAAGAGTGAACTTCCCAGAACATGTGCAATCCGCCCTTTTGTATTTCAACTCCACGTGGAAGAGCGAACCAGTCAAATCTGCTCTTTCGGATCAAACGCGATAAATTCGTCTCCTCAAACGTGCATCTCCTGTCGCCGGTTCACCTCTGCGGCCTTCTTAAACCGCCAGTGACCCGTGGGCGGGCATCGGGGCCGGGTTTGAGGCGAGCGTTTACCCGCGGCGTCCGAATGAGACCCGATCACAAAGCGGCTCGTGTAGCACTTTCCCACAGCGCTCTGGAACCATTTACATTTCCACGTCAAACTTCAAAATAATATCGCATTTTTAAGCGATTAAACCGACCACATTGTACACGTCATTTTAAACTATATAAAATGAGGTGTGAGGGGGCGGGGCTTCCAGGATCTCTCTGCCCCGGGGCATTCTGGGACACCTTGATACGGCCCTGGAAATGCAGGTTGCAAAAAAAAAAAACAACTGGAAAAAGTATCGCTCTATCCTGATTTGAATTGAATTTGAACATGAATAGTATCTGTCGCTTCAGAGTCCTTCACTGTGATTGGTCGACTCCACCTGTCACTCACTCAGAGCACGACAGTAGAAGAAGAGGTGGGGAAAAGGCTCGACTCACACTGACGATACATAGATCCGCTTTTTATTCTCCGAAACAAACAGAACAAACTTCGAGCTCCAGAACCATTTTTCCTTCTTCAAACGCGTCAACGTTGAGGACAAAACGTACCGTCTTAACACCCGCCCACTAACCATGAGGTGCTGTGATAAAGTTAAGTTATAATATTGTTGTTTACGGTGTTTGGTCTTTTTTTCTTTTTTCTCCGTTTGGCTTTGGAAATCTTTGACTTGGCGTTGTTTCTTTCCCAAAACAAGATGGCCGCCACACACTACATCTAGTACAGAGACGCTCATTGCATAATATTTAACGTTGAGGCACAGTATAATGGAAGGGAAGTACATATACACAAACTGAACATGTGCGGCCTGCGACTATCACTGCAGAAAAAGCAAGTTTCCTTTTAAAAAAAACTACAATAAAATAAGTAAACACAGGAACAGACGCTGTGATGTGTTATTGCTATTTAGCTCTGGTTAAGATTAAACTCAAAATGAATTAAAAAGTGTACCTAGACGTAGATTGCAAACTGCACGACACAGGACTAGTTCAGTACTTCAAGACAAAGTACAAATTGGTTCAGAACAAAGTGAAATGTTGTTGTTTTTTAAATGTTTTAAGCCGTTTGTCTTTACATTGTCAACTGGCAGCGAGAGCATTTGACCTTAAACACTAGGGCGAGGCTGTTGTCAATGATATGATGGCAGAGTTCAGACTTTGGACGAAGAAATGTGACTATTTTGTATGTGAATGGCGATGGATTTAAAGTTCATGGAATCGATACAGAAATCCATTTTTATTTCGTTTTTGAAAAGAAACATTTGAATTGTACTGAAAATCAAGACCTATCAATATAAGGGAAACTCACTCAGCCCTTCTAAAAGAGCGATTATGATTTATAGTCTTTGCCAAAGACGTAAAGCCTGGACTACCTCCCGCTGCGTGGACTGAATCTACGTCATGTTTTGTACTGTTGTTACTGCGTTGACGTCTCCGCTAGTATCCACTCCCTAAGGTTTTTTGTTCAGGTAATTCGAGGGGATCCAGCCCTCGACCTCCTCGCCGACGTTCTTACAAAACCACCAACCGTTGCTGTTCTTCTCCATGACCTCAAAAACCGTGCCTATTTTGAACCCATTCGTCTGCTCGTCCCCGTCAAAGTCCGCCACGGCCAGGTACAGCTCGTCCTTGCCGGGCTCCTTCAGTAACGGGGGCAGTTTGCTCGGCGGTCCCGGCTTGTCGCTTTTGATCTGCGGCTTCGGCGGGATCGGTACTTTATTCGCCTTCGGTTCGTCCTTGCTCGCGGCGAATCCTTTGGGTTTTGGAGGAGGCGGTCGGCCCAGTTGCGGCGCGGGTTTGGAGTCGGTGGGACTGGACGAGTCGGTTTTCTTGGGAGGGGGCGGTCTTTTGGGTAGCATGGCGGGCGGTCTCTGCGGCGGCTCTTTATGAGGAGGCACCGCCGGTTTCGGAGGAGGCGAAGACGGTCTATCCTGGCCGTGACCGTTGACGTGTTTCGGCGGGATTTTGGGCGGTTCGTCGATGGGCTTGTTGCTGCTCAGGCTTGGAATGTGCACGGGGGGAGAGCTCGTGGGCGAACTCGGCTTGGCCACGCCGTTGCTTTCCGGCGCCGAGCTCGAATCGGCGGCTTTCGACGGCCTAAGCTTACTTCGCAGATTGGTGATATCCAGTTTATCTTGGGCGGGTAAATCCGGTTTCGCGGCCGGGACCGGTTTAGGCTTCACCGTCGGTTTGGGCTTCGCAAACGGCGGAGCTGGAGCGCTGTCTTGTTTCTCCTCTTGAGAATCCTGTCTCTGTTTGGGAGGTTGCTTGGGCACCGGTTTCAAATTGAACTTCTTGACTTCTTTGGCTGATATTTTGTGACCGCACTCGAGCCCCATCTCGTTGCGAAGATGCAGCGCTTTGCTTTTGTCTTCCTTTTTCAACTCCGCCGGTTTCTCGGGCTTGAACGGAAGCTGTTTGGCGCCAACCAGCGGCACGATGACGGCGGGAGCGGGCGGTTTCGGGGGTAAAGGTTTCGAAAGCTCGGGTTTGGTCTTCTCTGCCACCTCCAACTCCAAGCTCTTGTGAATGGACTCTCTTCTAGGCGGCAGCGCTGGTTTCTCCTCACTAGGCGGCGCTGACGGAGCCGGCGGTAGCGGTCCGTTAAACGCGGGGGAAGCCTTGTTGGTTTTCCAGTCTCTCAGTTTGGGTCTGATGAAGGACTCTCTGGCGGTAGGTTCGTCCGGTAAAGGTTTGGACCAAGCGTCGGCGGCGGCGGTCGCGGCGTTGACGTGGTTGCCGTCGTCCAAAGCCAGACGCTCCATCTCGTTGGGCAGCGGCGCGAGGAAGTTGGGTCGCACGGCGTTGCTGGTTTTCTTGTATTTGTCGATGAAAGTGGCAGGAGCCCAGCCTTCTTTGTCGTCGATCTGGATGTACCACCAACCGCTGCCGTTTTTCTCGACCACCTGGGAAGCATGACAGTATTTTAGTCAAAACAACCCACGCTTTGCCGTAATCGTACAAACTGATGCAAGTAGAACCGTGGATTTATTCATATTTATAATCGTGATAAATTGCAACGCTATTCAATGGTAGAAAAAGTCGTAGTCGAGAATGCATTTGATTGACTTTTGTCCTGAATGTCGTGCGCTCGTTCTCCCAGGTCTATACTTTCTTCACAGGTTAATTTCGTCAGACAATATTGACAGAAATAATCGTCATTTTGATTATGAGCCAAATAGTCGTATGTTATGATGACGCAGTATGATTTGTACTATTTTATCTGTTGCACGGCCCTAGTTTCTATGCAGTATTATTTGATGATGATTTATTTCTATTTGGAGCAGTTGATCAAGGACCATTTCATGCATATTTAATCATGTACAGAATTCAAACTTTGTGAAAAAAATCTTGAAAATATGAATAAATTCATTTACATACTTGAAGGAACAAAATGTATCTTTGCTGGAAAAGGAGTGGGATGAAGTAATACTTAATATTTAATCCCACCTCCATCATGTGCATTTGATGTATATACATAGTTCCAGCGTGACATGGGGATGAGAGAAGGGAGGACATGCGGCAAATCGTCAGTGCTGGGATTCGAGATGTATAAAGGCATTGACTCTGGTGAAGTAATGCATCACACGTGCATTTACAGTCGAAATGTAAGATATACATTTAAAAACAGACAGCTCAGTTTTAAAAATATGTGAAAAATAAAGTAGTTTAAAGCGGTGCCGGGAAAGAGGCTAAGAAGAAGATTAAAGAGGTGATGAAGAGGACATGAAGTGTTTGTCTGTAGCGTTTGTGTCCTACCTCCACTTTGATCCCAGCGGTGAAGCTTATCCCGTCAGGAATAGTGGTCTGGAAGTCGGAGATGGTGTAGTACTCCTCCTCCACCTGAGGGGGCACCGGCGGCTTGGGCAGGTTTGTACCACGAGGCTGTGAAAATGACAAAAAGTGGAGAAATGTGAATTAGACAAACACTTATTGATTTAGATGTTTTTATTAAAGTCTTACGATTGTGAGGTCTCGACGAGGAGGAGGTCTGTGTCTTAATCCCACCTCTGAGAAAAACAGAAACATTGAGCGGTTTTACGATATCAATTGCGAGGCGAGTTTGACGATGACGTACTGTGCTTGTTCTCCGAGAAGAAGGAGAGGCGGTTCTCCTTCTGGTTGTTGTCGCGGTTGTCTTTGAGAGCGTTGTTCTGGTGGTTCTGCTGCGCGCATCCGTCCAGGTCGTTGGCGCTGGAGTGAACCGCGGCGCCTCCGGAATTCTTTTGACCCTGAATGTCCGTCTTCTTCAGGTACGAGGCCGGGGCCCAGCCCTCGTGACCCTGGTACCTGACGGGACGGGGGGGGACGGGAAACGCGTTCAAATACACACGTCGTACAACCTGAGGCGAGATCCGAGAAAGGAACTAGCGCGCTCTTGTTTTCTGTTTCATGACGTGCGACACTGAAAATGGATTTTTTTTTTTTTTTTCACGGGACCATTTAGTATCATGTAAATGTGACGTGTAATGTATGGACTGATGGAAGAGCCAAATGCAGAAAGGTTCATGTGTATTTTATAAGACGAAGCGCACTGATGCCGGGGTGCAATGTATACTTATATTTATACTTCTATACTTATACTCCGGAGCGATTTATATGTGATATTATTTGTTATTTTCACACTTGCAACCGCATTTCATACTCCAGTGCAACTTAGGCTGAGCAAAAAAATATGTCTGTTTGCCGTAACCCGACCGACCTGGTAAAAAACTGGCCGACTAGAAAAAAAAAATCTGCATTTTGTCAAAATAATGCCAAAGATTTTTTGTTGTCTCATATCTCGCCGACTCGCCGACCGTTTTTTACAAAAAATGTGCCGTGTTGAATAATTTTGTAGCACTGGATAACTTATCTATCGTCCCAGGGGGAAGATAATGATTTGGATTTATTTTTTTTGCCTTCAAAGTTAAAAAAAAGAGAATTTACCTACCGACCGACCGACTTGAAAAATGTTGGGTTTTATGATTGATACGTGGCAGGACTAATCGGCCGTTCACGCCACGAGGAAATAAGATCGTCCATAAATAAAATCGTCCATTCCACCTTTAATGCTCATTGTGGTCGTGTTGTACGTGTGTCTTTATGTTTCCGTACACTGAGAACTGCGTGATAAGCGACACTAGTTCCGCCATCTTTGCCCAAACATCTGTCCACACGCAGCTAAAAGAAGGGAATAGACACAAGTGGCGGTTGAGAGACATTTCGGGACGTCTGCTGCTATAATTGCTGATTAAAAACGACTGTCGTACATAAGACCAAACCTTTAAATAAGCGACACGCCGCTCACTAGTCCTCAGTGCGGCGCTGACAAAAACATTGACGCTGCAGGAGTTTTTACTTTCACGTGCACTGTATCATTTATTCCTGTAAATCAAGGAGATGAAAACTAGTCTTTCAGTAATAATGACATGAGCTTAATGTCTCTGTACATTGCACCTTCTATCAAAGACTAAACTAAACAGAACCCCCATCGTGGGACAAATAAAGGTTCTTTCATCTTATTTTAGCCAACATCTAAGAAAATAATTAGTTCCAAGTACCGACTTTAATAGCCAGGACAATGTTTCACTAACACACAATTACAGGGACCACTGAAGGTCTTAACGAGAAATAAATCAGAACAAAATCAGGTTTAAATCGGTTCTAAATTAGAACAATATCCAAGCCAGGATTTAAGCAGGACTAAAACAAGACCATATAAAATGGATCCAAACAAAGCCTGATCCATGACTAGTCTCAGTAAAACCAGGATTTGAATGAATAAATAACCCACCACCAGGTTTGTGCCACTTACAAATGATCCACACACTTACTTTTTTTATTTTTATTATTTTCATCTTGTCTTTTTTATATATAAAAGGAATAAATATAAGTAATTAATATGAAATTGCACTTTACATTTTAAGAATTATTTGTATATAAGAGTTGATACATTTGTTTATTTGAGTACTTTTTATTTGAGTACTTTATAGATTTTTGAAAATATGAACCAATCTTTTTAATTTTTTTTGTCGTTTTTGTGTCGTTTTTTTGTTTTTCAACTTCTCCTTTTTATATATAAAGGGAATAAATATAAGTAATTGCACTTTAAGATGGAAGTATTTGCATATAAGAGTTGATACATTGGTTTATTTGAGTACTTTTTTGATTTTTGAAAATATGAACTAATCTATTTTTTTATTTTTTTTTGTCGGTTCTTTTGGTCCTTTTTGTGTCGTTTTTTTGTTTTTCAACTTCTCCTTTTTATACATAAAGGGAATAAATACAAGTAAATTATATGAAATTGCACTTTAAGATGGAATTCTTTGCATATAAGAGTTGATTTCATGTACAAGGGCATCATGTTTTCAGAAGTGCATCTTGCTAAAATCTCTCTCAGACGACGTGATGAAGACGATGATGAAGACGATGATAAAAACGCGCCATCACCTGATCTTCCACCAGCCCTCCAGGTTCTTCTGCACCACCTCCACCACCATCCCCTGCTCCAGGTCAATCTCATCCTGGTCCCGGGCCGCGTACGGGTAAATCACAGAGTACTTCTCCTCTGCAAATGAAAAGAGTACTTTGAAATACACAGAATACCTGGTGTTTTCTAGCTTTGGGCGTGTTGGAGCGACGGAGCATTAACTTCATAACTCGGTTGTAAAAGTCAAATAAAAACTGCTTTTGCTGTTTTAAGAAAGCAAAGCGGCATCAAGAGTGTAATCTGTCTTAAAGGGAGAATAAAAGGGGACGAGGCTCGGGCAGAAACACGTGGAGGAGAAAAGAGAAAATGACACAAACATGCAGAAAGTACTTTAGATTCTGGTGAAACGTTAATACTACTGACATTATTGTCTTGTGAATATGTCATTTCGAAGTTTCAAACCCAACCAAATATTTGCGAATTTTACATTTAAACTGATTTGTGTTTTGTTGTTGTTCTTTTTAAGTCTAAATGCTGCAGTGCCACATTCAACTAAACCTCATTTCTTCCAAAATAAAATGACTAAAAATACATCTACATCTGCACTTTTCTTATGAACTACAGTAACAAAGGACGTTCATCAACACGGGGCCCAAACCAGGACTAAAACTGGACCAAACCAAGTCCAAATAACAAACAAATAACAAGAAGTCGTCATCCAAATACACAAAGTGTTCTTGTATCATGCGTTTACTTTTAGTACCACAATGGAAGTAATGGACGACACAAACGAAAAGAATCTGGACTAAATGGAACAATTATTTTGAAACACATGCGACTTAATCTTTCTTTTCACAGGAGCTTTTTTATTTCTATTTTTTCTGATTTTTGAAATAATTACGTCTTTTTTTCCTTTCTTTGTGTCTTTTTTTTCATCATCTTTTTTATATATAAAGGAAATAAATATGATGTTATAAATAATATTAAAAAAAACTAGTATATATATATAGATAGAAATAATATAATATTTTATGAATAAATTGTACTTTATTTATAATTCTTATGTGGTCTTATATATATAGATAAAGACATTTCTAAAACTATTCAGAAAAGGTCTAAATTTGTCTAGTTTTTGTGTTTTTCCTCAGTTTTAATAGTTGTTTAAATGCAGTTTCGACACCAGTTTTAACTCGACATCTTCGCACAAAACACATGCAGCGTTCTTATCTCCAACATGCAGAAACATGCAGACTACACACACACACACACACACACACACAGAGAGAGACACACACACACACAGAGAGACAGACACACACACACACACACAGAGAGACAGACACACACACACACACACACAGAGAGACAGGCACACACACACACACACACACAGAGAGAGACAGACACACACACACACACACACACAGAGAGAGACACACACACACACACAGAGACACACACACACAGAGAGACACACACACACACACACACACACACACACACACAGAGAGAGACAGACACACACACACACACACACACACACACACAGAGACACACACACACAGAGAGACAGACACACACACACACACCACAGATACACACCACCACCACCACATACCAGACACACACACACACACACAGACACACACACACACAGACACACACACACACACAGACACACACACAGAGACAGACACACACACACACACACAGAGACAGACACACACACACACAGACACACACACACACACACACACACAGAGACAGACACACACACACAGAGACAGACACACACACACAGAGAGACAGACACACACACACACACACACAGAGACAGACACACACACACAGAGACAGACACACACACACAGAGACAGACACACACACACACACACAGAGACAGACACACACACACACAGACACACACACACACACACACACACAGAGACAGACACACACACACACACACAGACACACACACACACACACACACACACACACACACACAGAGACAGACACACACACACAGAGACAGACACACACACACAGAGACAGACACACACACACAGAGAGACAGACACACACACACAGACACACACACACACACACACACACACACAGAAGGAAAAGAGAGACAGCGCCTCCACCTGGCCCCGAGCCGAACAGATCGCCTAAGGTTCTGCGGCGGCCCACGTGCCTGGGCAGGGACCAGAACCTCCTTGGCGCTGACATGATGACATCACAGTGAGCAGGGAGTCAAACACACAGTCAGTCCACCAACAAGTGCAATACTCTAATGTTTACCTTTGTTTAAAGAGGAGCCCAATATCAGACTCACACCTGCACAAAGTTCCTATGATATGATCGTCCATAAAAGAGCCAATAGAGCTCGGGATTGTGCGTCGTCACGTTTATCAGTCGAACTAGTGGAGAATTTAGGCTGCAAAACACTACAAGTATTTCAAAGTTTTCTGGCGTGCAGGAAAAATTGCACAAATATCTAATTGTGATTTATGTTTCTGACAAGATTTGAAAATGTATGTGTTGATATTCTCAATGTTCACGTTTTAAACTCCACAAAAAGACTGAAAAAGACCAAAGAACTAACACGCAAATAAACAAATTGCACGTATTTTGGAACAGTTTTTTCAAGCACTGGATATTTTCTCTGTTCTTCATAAAACTGCATCGGTTCAAATGTTGATTAAACTGCGGATTGGTCTGGTTTTGCACACAAACGTTCAGTCCCGAGCGCTATTGAGTCATTTCAGTAAAACACGTGATTCTATTACAATTCCATAACCGTAAAAACAAAAGCCGGTTTGACTGGTGGAAAGTCCCTTAAATTGTGTCCATAAATGTTATGCAGTGGTGGAAAGTAACAAAGTACAAGAGAAAAAGTGCTGCTATATGTATTTTACTTTAGTCATTATAACAATGGCTCATTTTTCAACAGGACTGAAAAATGCAGAGTTATTTTTCTGAAGATGTTGAGTTCAGTTGAGCAAAGAAAAATATATAAAATCAACTTTTTCTCATTTTGAAATATATGGCAAATCAGCACAATTCGCTTTAACCGTTCTCAAAATGTGCAAAATACTTTTACTTTTTAGTCTTTAAGTAAATTTTTGAATTCAAAACGTTTACTTAAGTAGATTTGACCTTTACTTGAGTTACATTTTGCTTGCTAGTGATGTCATGACACTGAAACCCATAAATGAACCACAAAATCACCTTCCATACCATATTAAGTTCTCCTTTTGCGTGCTTTTAGGTCCAGACAAACCTGACTGATCTTTGCGTAAGAGCCCAGTGTAATCAAAGCGGCGGCGTGTGTTGTGCTCACCCTCCTCTCCCGGGATGCTGAAGTCGTCTGGGTCGTCCTGAGCCTCCAGGCACGTGGCAGGAACCCAGCCCTGAGCGTCCTCCGAGCTCACGAACCACCAGCCTGCGCCACGTGATGAACAAACGCCAGGATTGAAACGGCTTGAGGAAATGAGATGCTACTTAAACTGCATTAAAGGTCCCATATCGTGCAAAATCGACTTTTCAGAGCTTTTAACCTTCTTACAGTGCGATCGGTGCCTCATTTATGTGCCCAAAGTGGGTTTTTTGATTGATTCCTGCAGTTTTTAGCTAAAGAACAGTCTCTATCCTTCCCCTCAGATGAGCAGACCGGCCTGTTCCCCAGGATGAGTCAGCCTGGGGAGTGTCGCAGCACACTTCCCTGTTTCAGCCCCTCCTCCAGGAAGCACTCTATACCTGTAACACGCCCCCCTCTTCTTAACTAAAGCTAGTATCGAAACTATTAAATACTCATTTCAACAAGGATCGATACTGAAAAGAAAATTGCATAAATATAACTATATTAACAATGATTTTAGAATGGTCTTTATCATTATTAACATTAATGAACCTACTAGCATTTTTTTTATTATCACTGTGGAATCAAAATTGGTATTCAGCCTTAATATTAATAATAAAAGTGACACAAATTGTGTATAATATAAATATATTTGGACATTTACGCAATAGTGGCAAGTGATTTTTAACTCGATAATTCAATGCATTACCATAAAATGTTTTCAACGCACTTTACTTCACTGCAGTGGCGTGTGGTCAGGGCAATCAAGGCAAGCAGTGATTGACCAGTAACATTCTAAATGACCGTATGTCACAACTATATATAAATTGTTCTAAAATATATCCAAATAAGCCTGTTTCCCCCTCACTTCTGCTGCTGAGGCTTTTAGTGGCCTCTACAGGTCGCTGGTCATTACTGCGGGGGAAGCTTGGTTCTTCTTCTCTCGTCTGTTACGGTGTTCAGAGGCTCGTTCATGCTCCGCCCTCTAACATGAGCTTTTAGAACCAGAGCGGACAGCAGCTTCTTTTAGAGCTCTGCACATGCTCTGAGGACCACACCGCCTCAAACACATAGATCTGAGCTCAAACCACGCTGAATAAACCTGTGTGGGACTCAAGGACGTTTGCAGGTTTTACCCTAACTGAGCATGTGCAGAGGAGAAGCGAAGCAACAGCAGCTGAGGCCAGGTTCATGTTTATAATGATTAGACGGGATTAGACGTAGAAATACAATAATTTAGCAACATAGAGCGCTAGTTTGTGTAATGAATCGGAATGAAAGTAAGTTTATTTAGTCCGTTCAGCACCTTCAGGTCTGGGAGTTTAGCTCAGACACAAACTGATCACTGAATCTAGATGTTGATGACATGTTAATCAATTGCACAGCCCTAAGCCCGCGTAAGTACGAGTTGTAATTAATAGCGTCAGTTTTACACTTACCGGACTCGTTCTTCTCGATGACCTCCACCACTTGTCCCACACTGAGGCTGATCTCTGAGCTCTCCTGTTTGGCGTAGTCGGTAACAGCGACGTACTGATCCAAAAGAAGAGGATCCACAGAGGACGAGTCGCCTAAACACAGGGAAAAACACTTTGATTTTAGCCGGAAACTCAAATAAAACGCACATAACTTTGGATCAGTGCACGTCTTACAGCCTTCCCTCAGTACTCAGCACCTCCGCTGATATTTATGCATTTTCGTAATTGTTTTTTGGCGGTAATGAGACGATGACCTTTACAATTTTAGCATTTCGGCGACGAGGCAGAACGACCTTTTTGAAAATGCCCAAATCGAAATGATAAGCAAATTTAAGCATGTTTTCTGCGCAAAATATCAACGTAAGATGACCGGAGCGAGTTATTTCTGATGCCGCGCCTCAAAAGAAACGTCGCGGCTCGACTGAGGGGAGGCGTGATAAGACGTTACCGTGGTAACGGAAAGCAAACGCGTGGACACAGACTGGTTAATCGAAAACACGGCAGCAACGACACGACGATGACCCACCACCAAAGTTAGCCACAGGAACATCGATACGGCGAGTGTTATTGATGATGAAGGATGCTACCATGCTACCATGCTAAGCTAAAGTGGAAAACTGTGTGAAATGCTACTAAAAATCCCAGAGTTGTATTGAAGGTCGACGAGCTTCTTACGCGCCTAAAGAAAACACGTTCACATTTGTTTCCAGGCAATAGTACAGATGTTTTGGATCAATACTTTATCTACAGTATGTACACGGCCAATAATTACTGTGTTTTACTGACCTTTTTTTTCATAGTATAAAGTTGCCGGGGTGCGACTTATATTATATTTATACTTATATACTTATACTCCAGAGCGACTTATATGTGAAATTATTTGTTATTTTCACCCTTGCATTTCATACTCCAGTGCGGCTTATGTTTTTTTCCTTCTCTATTATGCATTTTTTGGCTAGTGCGACTTATAGTCCAGAAAATACGGTACCAATTTTGTGACAATTTAAAGGTGCACTACGCAGCTTTTTCCTCAGATCGCATTGCTCTGCTTCTACGCTAAAGTTCTATATCTTTAATCGATTTCAAAATGCTTTAGAAACATGCATTTTTACTGAGAGCGCGCTCGCCTCTCCACAGTTCTGACCTGTAACTCCACCATACATACATCTACTTATCGTTCAATCAATTATGGATGGAACAGCATTTTGGGGACTCGGTATTTATCGTTGGTGCTTCTCCGTTGGGCTGAGGCAGAATGACAATAATATTTGTGAATGTCGAGTTGAATAAATCATTTTCGTGACTCGTTTCAAACTAAAGAGTTTCATTCTGCTCATTATTTTTTTAATGTTTTTAACGATATTGTACATTTTGAATAGTGTTTTTGGGCAGTATCCTCCTTTTTAAAGTGTGTGCAATCTTTATTATTTCTGATCGTCTTTGTTTAGAGTGACAGGCCCATCACCATGGAGACGAGCAGGTGGTGAGCCCTGAGAAACGCTACATAGTGCACATTGAAATGATGCGACCAGTGCTTGATAAGTGAGGGCATCTGGATCGAAAACGCTTGCCAAGATGTTAGTTTAGAGATAACTTAATGCATAAAAAGGGATGTAACAATAACCAAAATAAGTGTTTTATATATATCGCTAAAAGTTTCACAATAAAAGTGTGGGCTCGCAATATATCAAGCTCCTTTTCTTAAAAATACTGTTCTGTTGCGACGACCGCTAAAGGAACGGAGGGAACTACATAGACCATGATCCTTTGCTCCATTTCACTGCAGATAACTTCACCATTTAGAACTTTTCTATTTAAATTCTTTGGCGTAGGAGAGCACTCATTCTTACCAAAGGCTTGTCAAGACATTTTAAAAGGAGAAAAAGTACATATTCTACATTTCTGCACAGTAAACGTCGTACTGTGAAACGCGTATTGTGATGATATCGCACCAAGAGCGTTGGATATCGTTACATCCCTAGAGATAAATGGAATGGATCGTAGGCGGCAGCGTCATCGTCGACCTTCAATACCGTGTCACTCTTATAATGGTTATAATGGTTAAATCCACTACACTTTATATAAGAGACTTTGCCCAAATCTTTACGGAAATCTCCCAAGACCTGAAGCCAGCGACACAAACTGATGGAGCGTCTCCGGGTCTGTGGGTGAGACCGGAGCCCCCCCCTTGCAGTGCGTCCCACCTGCCCCGGGGCCAGTGAAGGGGAGGGGAGGACATGTTAGTGTGAGGCCACCAGGGGGCGCACACGCACAGCCCGGTGCATGGCCGTGTGCTACTACCTCGCTTTAGGAAAGTAGTCGCTCGCTCCACAATCCCTGATGAGAAGGAAAACGGATGGACAAGACTTGAACGACACGTCATGCGGAAACGTCATGGATATTGAGAGAGAGAAACATTTGTGAGGTGTAAAAAAAAGTATAAACACAACCACTAGATGGCCCCGATGCCACTGTAAAATGACATCATGGGACCAGTATCTTTCCACTGATCATACAAAAAGTACACAGTCATATTTAAAGGGCGGGTGCGGAATAATCTTACCTGATTTCTTTTTTCCAATTGGTTCCCTGCAAAAGAAGAAAACATCATTTTATTAGGCTAGGCAAAATAATATGTCTGTTTGCCGTAACACGACCGACCCGTTTTGAAACTAGTCGACTGAAAAACAAATATCAGCATTTTGTTGAAAAAACGTCTAAATCTTTATTTTTCAATTATTTCGCCGACTCACCGACCGGTCTTTCTTGAAACGCCGTGTTGAATATTTTTATAACGCTGATAAACGTGTCTTTCAACTCAAAGGATTGAGAACGCACCGTGCAACACATGTGCGCAGATGCATTCTGGGATTGAAACACGCCCAGTAGCGTCATCATAACAAACATGGCGGCGCCCGTGTCCCCCGCATGTTCCCCGCGCTCGTCTTCGCTACCAAAATAAAGGATAAAGACGTACAAAAGGTTGATTGAAATATCTTAAAATCGTGAGATTTAGTCTCCTGATCGGGTTGATAAAGACGTTTTCCGTCATTGACTGTTGAAGCCTGACCCCTGGTGGTCACTCCGACTCAAAAAATGACACAATTTTGATCTTTTTTTTGCCTTCAAAGTAAAAAAAAATGATAATTTGCCTACCGACTGAGCCAGATGAAAAATGTTGACTCGGGTTACAGCAAACAGACAATTTATTTGGGGTAGCCTTACACTAAACAACATAAGCGCGGCACAAAAGACGATTTTTCTGTTAACGCTTTATTCTTAGAATTCCATCAGCGTATAAATCAGATGCTACGTTCTGACAGTTACTTTTGTTTGAGTAGTTTCCCCCATTACTTCATTACTCTTCTTACTTGACTAGTTTTATGGATACTTGGTTAAGATGGCTCCCAAAATCAATACATTTATATTTATTTGTATTTATTTCAATGTTAGTGGAATCGCTGACAATAATACAATAGTTATAGCGATTTATATATATCAAATTGCATGAAGCAGTGAAGTGTAAGCGTCTTCTTCGTCTTCTTCTTATTCTCCGTCGGTCCGAATTGGAAAAGAAGCTCTAGATGAAACCCATCTGTGAAACATGACGTTATATTCATGGAGCAGCTGCTGTGTCTGCTTTGGACATCACTGTGGACATCACGTTGGACATCACTGTGGACATCACTGTGGACATCACGTTGGACATCACTGTGGACATCACTGTGGACATGACTTTGGACATGACTTTGGACATCACTGTGGACATCACGTTGGACATCACGTTGGACATCACTGTGGACATCACTGTGGACATCACTGTGGACATGACTTTGGACATCACTGTGGACATGACTTTGGACATCACTGTGGACATCACGTTGGACATCACGTTGGACATCACGTTGGACATCACTGTGGACATCACGTTGGACATCACGTTGGACATCACGTTGGACATCACTGTGGACATCACTGTGGACATCACTGTGGACATCACGTTGGACATCACTGTGGACATCACTGTGGACATCACTGTGGACATGACTTTGGACATGACTTTGGACATCACTGTGGACATCACGTTGGACATCACGTTGGACATCACTGTGGACATCACTTTGGACATCACTGTGGACATCACTGTGGACATGACTTTGGACATGACTTTGGACATCACTGTGGACATGACTTTGGACATCACTGTGGACATCACGTTGGACATCACGTTGGACATCACGTTGGACATCACGTTGGACATCACTGTGGACATCACGTTGGACATCACGTTGGACATCACGTTGGACATCACTGTGGACATCACTGTGGACATCACTGTGGACATCACGTTGGACATCACTGTGGACATGACTTTGGACATGACTTTGGACATCACTGTGGACATGACTTTGGACATCACTGTGGACATCACGTTGGACATCACTGTGGACATCACTATGGACATGACTTTGGACATCACTGTGGACATCACGTTGGACATCACTGTGGACATCACTGTGGACATGACTTTGGACATGACTTTGGACATCACTGTGGACATGACTTTGGACATCACTGTGGACATCACTGTGGACATCACGTTGGACATCACGTTGGACATCACTGTGGACATCACGTTGGACATCAGTTTGGACATCACTTTGGACATGACGTTGGACATGACGTTGGACATCACTTTGGACATCACTGTGGACATCACTGTGGACATCACTGTGGACATCACGTTGGACATCACTGTGGACATCACGTTGGACATCACTGTGGACATCACTGTGGACATCACGTTGGACATCACTGTGGACATCACTGTGGACATGACTTTGGACATGACTTTGGACATCACTGTGGACATGACTTTGGACATCACTGTGGACATGACTTTGGACATCACTGTGGACATCACGTTGGACATCACTGTGGACATCACTATGGACATGACTTTGGACATCACTGTGGACATCACGTTGGACATCACTGTGGACATCACTGTGGACATGACTTTGGACATGACTTTGGACATCACTGTGGACATGACTTTGGACATCACTGTGGACATCACTGTGGACATCACTGTGGACATCACGTTGGACATCACTTTGGACATCACTGTGGACATCACTGTGGACATGACTTTGGACATGACTTTGGACATCACTGTGGACATGACTTTGGACATCACTGTGGACATCACGTTGGACATCACTGTGGACATCACTGTGGACATCACGTTGGACATCACGTTGGACATCACGTTGGACATCACTGTGGACATCACGTTGGACATCACGTTGGACATCACTGTGGACATCACTGTGGACATCACTGTGGACATCACTGTGGACATCACTGTGGACATGACTGACACTAAGAGACCACCGTCCATGTAGGGCTGATGCTGTGCCCAGATGCCCTCGTATGACCAGAGAAAGTCACTTTGTATAAATCTAGTCAACACAATGACTCTCTCTTGTGATTCAAGGCATTACAAGACTTAAGGTTTAACACTTTGTAATAAGCATAATGTAAATTGCTTAACACAACTTTAAATGACTCAAATGTTTTCTTAATCCAGTATTCCCAAACAGTTTTGAACTGATGTACAACTTAATCAGTCATAATTTGTATGAACACTTGTGATTTAGGCCTAGTTTAGCTCTAAAATCAGTCTTAGCGTGTGTTCACGTAAATGCAGAGTTTAGTCCTGTTCTAGTCCTGGTTTAGTCCTGTTCTAGCCCTGGTTTAGTCCTGTTCTAGCCCTGGTTTGGTCCTGTTCTAGCCCTGGTTTGGTCCTGTTCTAGCCCTGGTTTGGTCCTGTTCTAGCCCTGGTTTGGTCCTGTTCTAGCCCTGGTTTGGTCCTGTTCTAGCCCTGGTTTGGTCCTGTTCTAGCCCTGGTTTGGTCCTGTTCTAGCCCTGGTTTGGTCCTGTTCTAGCCCTGGTTTGGTCCTGTTCTAGCCCTGGTTTGGTCCTGTTCTAGCCCTGGTTTAGTCCTGTTCTAGCCCTGGTTTGGTCCTGTTCTAGCCCTGTTCTAGCCCTGGTTTAGTCCTGTTCTAGTCCTGGTTTTGTCCTGGTTTAGTCCTGTTCTTGTCCTGGTTTAGTCCTGTTCTAGCCCTGGTTTTGTCCTGGTTTAGTCCTGTTCTAGCCCTGGTTTAGTCCTGTTCTAGTCCTGGTTTTGTCCTGGTTTAGTCCTGTTCTAGCCCTGGTTTAGTCCTGTCCTAGTCCTGGTTTTGTCCTGGTTTAGTCCTGTTCTAGCCCTGGTTTAGTCCTGTTCTAGTCCTGGTTTTGTCCTGGTTTAGTCCTGGTTTAGCCCTGGTTTAGTCCTGTTCTTGTCCTGGTTTAGTCCTGTTCTAGCCCTGGTTTTGTCCTGGTTTAGTCCTGTTCTAGCCCTGGTTTAGTCCTGTTCTAGTCCTGGTTTTGTCCTGGTTTAGTCCTGTTCTAGCCCTGGTTTAGTCCTGTTCTAGTCCTGGTTTTGTCCTGGTTTAGTCCTGGTTTAGCCCTGGTTTAGTCCTGTTCTTGTCCTGGTTTAGTCCTGTTCTAGCCCTGGTTTTGTCCTGGTTTAGTCCTGTTCTAGCCCTGGTTTAGTCCTGTTCTAGTCCTGGTTTTGTCCTGGTTTAGTCCTGTTCTAGCCCTGGTTTAGTCCTGTTCTAGTCCTGGTTTTGTCCTGGTTTAGTCCTGGTTTAGCCCTGGTTTAGTCCTGTTCTTGTCCTGGTTTAGTCCTGTTCTAGCCCTGGTTTTGTCCTGGTTTAGTCCTGTTCTTGTCCTGGTTTAGTCCTGTTCTAGCCCTGGTTTTGTCCTGGTTTAGTCCTGTTCTTGTCCTGGTTTAGTCCTGTTCTAGCCCTGGTTTTGTCCTGGTTTAGTCCTGTTCTAGCCCTGGTTTAGTCCTGTTCTAGTCCTGGTTTTGTCCTGGTTTAGTCCTGTTCTAGCCCTGGTTTAGTCCTGTCCTAGTCCTGGTTTTGTCCTGGTTTAGTCCTGTTCTAGCCCTGGTTTAGTCCTGTTCTAGTCCTGGTTTTGTCCTGGTTTAGTCCTGGTTTAGCCCTGGTTTAGTCCTGTTCTTGTCCTGGTTTAGTCCTGTTCTAGCCCTGGTTTTGTCCTGGTTTAGTCCTGTTCTAGCCCTGGTTTAGTCCTGTTCTAGTCCTGGTTTTGTCCTGGTTTAGTCCTGTTCTAGCCCTGGTTTAGTCCTGTTCTAGTCCTGGTTTTGTCCTGGTTTAGTCCTGTTCTAGCCCTGGTTTAGTCCTGTTCTAGTCCTGGTTTTGTCCTGGTTTAGTCCTGGTTTAGCCCTGGTTTAGTCCTGTTCTTGTCCTGGTTTAGTCCTGTTCTAGCCCTGGTTTTGTCCTGGTTTAGTCCTGTTCTAGCCCTGGTTTAGTCCTGTTCTAGTCCTGGTTTTGTCCTGGTTTAGTCCTGTTCTAGCCCTGGTTTAGTCCTGTCCTAGTCCTGGTTTTGTCCTGGTTTAGTCCTGTTCTAGCCCTGGTTTAGTCCTGTTCTAGTCCTGGTTTTGTCCTGGTTTAGTCCTGGTTTAGCCCTGGTTTAGTCCTGTTCTTGTCCTGGTTTAGTCCTGTTCTAGCCCTGGTTTTGTCCTGGTTTAGTCCTGTTCTAGCCCTGGTTTAGTCCTGTTCTAGTCCTGGTTTTGTCCTGGTTTAGTCCTGTTCTAGCCCTGGTTTAGTCCTGTTCTAGTCCTGGTTTTGTCCTGGTTTAGTCCTGTTCTAGCCCTGGTTTAGTCCTGTTCTAGTCCTGGTTTTGTCCTGGTTTAGTCCTGGTTTAGCCCTGGTTTAGTCCTGTTCTTGTCCTGGTTTTGTCCTGGTTTAGTCCTGTTCTAGCCCTGGTTTTGTCCTGGTTTAGTCCTGTTCTTGTCCTGGTTTAGTCCTGTTCTAGCCCTGGTTTTGTCCTGGTTTAGTCCTGTTCTAGCCCTGGTTTAGTCCTGTTCTAGTCCTGGTTTTGTCCTGGTTTAGTCCTGTTCTAGCCCTGGTTTAGTCCTGTTCTTGTCCTGGTTTTGTCCTGGTTTAGTCCTGTTCTAGCCCTGGTTTAGTCCTGTTCTTGTCCTGGTTTAGTCCTGTTCTAGTCCTGGTTTTGTCCTGGTTTAGTCCTGGTTTAGCCCTGGTTTAGTCCTGTTCTTGTCCTGGTTTAGTCCTGTTCTAGCCCTGGTTTTGTCCTGGTTTAGTCCTGTTCTAGCCCTGGTTTAGTCCTGTTCTAGTCCTGGTTTTGTCCTGGTTTAGTCCTGTTCTAGCCCTGGTTTAGTCCTGTTCTAGTCCTGGTTTTGTCCTGGTTTAGTCCTGTTCTAGCCCTGGTTTAGTCCTGTTCTAGTCCTGGTTTTGTCCTGGTTTAGTCCTGGTTTAGCCCTGGTTTAGTCCTGTTCTTGTCCTGGTTTAGTCCTGTTCTAGCCCTGGTTTTGTCCTGGTTTAGTCCTGTTCTAGCCCTGGTTTAGTCCTGTTCTAGTCCTGGTTTTGTCCTGGTTTAGTCCTGTTCTAGCCCTGGTTTAGTCCTGTCCTAGTCCTGGTTTTGTCCTGGTTTAGTCCTGTTCTAGCCCTGGTTTAGTCCTGTTCTAGTCCTGGTTTTGTCCTGGTTTAGTCCTGGTTTAGCCCTGGTTTAGTCCTGTTCTTGTCCTGGTTTAGTCCTGTTCTAGCCCTGGTTTTGTCCTGGTTTAGTCCTGTTCTAGCCCTGGTTTAGTCCTGTTCTAGTCCTGGTTTTGTCCTGGTTTAGTCCTGTTCTAGCCCTGGTTTAGTCCTGTTCTAGTCCTGGTTTTGTCCTGGTTTAGTCCTGTTCTAGCCCTGGTTTAGTCCTGTTCTAGTCCTGGTTTTGTCCTGGTTTAGTCCTGGTTTAGCCCTGGTTTAGTCCTGTTCTTGTCCTGGTTTTGTCCTGGTTTAGTCCTGTTCTAGCCCTGGTTTTGTCCTGGTTTAGTCCTGTTCTTGTCCTGGTTTAGTCCTGTTCTAGCCCTGGTTTTGTCCTGGTTTAGTCCTGTTCTAGCCCTGGTTTAGTCCTGTTCTAGTCCTGGTTTTGTCCTGGTTTAGTCCTGTTCTAGCCCTGGTTTAGTCCTGTTCTTGTCCTGGTTTTGTCCTGGTTTAGTCCTGTTCTAGCCCTGGTTTAGTCCTGTTCTAGTCTTGGTTATGGTATCAAAAACCTCGCATTATTTCACTTTTTCCTGTCTTCATCAGGAGCCGTGTTTGCACTCCATCTCCTGGCAGCAGAGAGAACTGCCATAGAGAGATAACAAAAGCTAGCTTGCCCTGACATACAGTTGTAATTACCGTGATTCGATGGCGGAAATGATGATAATTTATGGAGTCAAAAAGGCCACAAGAGACCTCCAGATTTATACTTATGACATGAAGAAACTGGGAAGTCTTTTTGTGAGGAAATAACTCTACGACGTGGTTAAAAGCTCAGAAAGTCATTTAAAATCACTAGATAAAATCCCTTATATTAATATTGTTTTACCACAATATTGAGTCAGTTTTCCACCGTGGTCATTTCCTGTCTTCCTGGCCCCGCCCTAAACCAGGCGCCACACTCGCCCTGTGCTCGTTGTTCTTGGCACGCGGCGTTTCGTCCTGAATGATTCGCTCCCGGCCTCAAAAACACTCGATCGGTGAAAGCATTAATTGTGTGATAAATCTTGACTCTATAAGTCAACCCATTATCACGCTTTAAAAATGAAGGCGAGAAGGAGCCGTAATCGGGGTCATTAATGTGTTAAAAGTGATGTCAGACGAGGTTCACGAGGAGCGTGATCGTTTTAGATCATTGATCATGATCTAAAATGAGTCAAATGATCAGTTCAAAGTCATGTTTTTGTTTTTATGAAGAGTGAACGGCACTTTCACTTCCACTGACACTTCAAACTAGTGTGTGTCTTCTGGTCTTTTATCGGGGTCTTCAGGTCTTTTATCGGGGTCTTCAGGTCTTTTATCGGGGTCTCAGTCTTCAGGTCTTTTATCGGGGTCTTCAGGTCTTTTATCGGGGTCTTCAGGTCTTTTATCGGGGTCTCAGTCTTCAGGTCTTTTATCGGGGTCTCAGTCTTCAGGTCTTTTATCGGGGTCTTCAGGTCTTTTATTGGGGTCTTCAGGTCTTTTATCGGGGTCTCAGTCTTCAGGTCTTTTATCGGGGTCTTCAGGTCTTTTATCGGGGTCTTCAGGTCTTTTATCGGGGTCTTCAGGTCTTTTATCGGGGTCTCAGTCTTCAGGTCTTTTATCGGGGTCTCAGTCTTCAGGTCTTTTATCGGGGTCTTCAGGTCTTTTATCGGGGTCTTCGGGGTCTTCAGGTCTTTTATCGTTGTCTTCAGGTCTTTTATCGGGGTCTCAGTCTTCAGGTCTTTTATCGGGGTCTTCAGGTCTTTTATCGGGGTCTTCAGGTCTTTTATCGGGGTCTCAGTCTTCAGGTCTTTTATCGGGGTCTCAGTCTTCAGGTCTTTTATCGGGGTCTTCAGGTCTTTTATTGGGGTCTTCAGGTCTTTTATTGGGGTCTCAGTCTTCGGGTCTTTTATCGCGATCTTCAGGTCTTTTATCGGGGTCTTCAGGTCTTGGTCTTTTATCGGGGTCTCAGTCTTCAGGTCTTTTATCGGGGTCTTCAGGTCTTTTATTGGGGTCTTCAGGTCTTTTATTGGGGTCTCAGTCTTCGGGTCTTTTATCGCGGTCTTCAGGTCTTTTATCGGGGTCTCAGTCTTCAGGTCTTTTATCGGGGTCTTCAGGTCTTTTATCGGGGTCTTCAGGTCTTTTATCGGGGTCTTCAGGTCTTTTATCGGGGTCTCAGTCTTCAGGTCTTTTATCGGGGTCTTCAGGTCTTGGTCTTTTATCGGGGTCTTCAGGTCTTATATTGGGGTCTCATGGGTCTCCAGACGCAGAGTTTGGGTCGAATACTAATCTGTCAATATTGTATTACATACAAGGCGTAACTTGAATGTCTCAGCTTGTTATAAAGATCATATCTTGACATTTGAATGTTGTGTCATTTCTATCATTTGTTTGTCTTGTTCCTGGGAAAATGTATAGAAAAAAGAACATAAACACATCACTTCATAGAACATACTTATACAACGCGACATTTTCACGCTAACGAGGAAGCGTCACAGCTCCTAAATTTAGCCTATTTTTTCCCAGTTCAAGTCCAGGTTTAGTCCCACTTTAGTCCCACTTTAGTCCCACTTTAGTCCCACTTTAGTCCCACTTTAGTCCCACTTTAGTCCAGGTTTAGTCCAGGTTTAGTCCAGGTTTAGTCCAGGTTTAGTCCAGGTTTAGTCCAGGTTTAGTCCCACTTTAGTCCCACTTTAGTCCCACTTTAGTCCCACTTTAGTCCCACTTTAGTCCAGGTTTAGTCCAGGTTTAGTCCCACTTTAGTCCAGGTTTTAATCCAGGTTTAGTCCCACTTTAGTCCCACTTTAGTCCCACTTTAGTCCCAATTTAGTCCCACTTTAGTCCCACTTTAGTCCCACTTTAGTCCCACTTTAGTCCCACTTTAGTCCCACTTCAGTCCCACTTTAGTCCAGATTTAGTCCAGGTTTAGTCCAGGTTTAGTCCTACTTTAGTCCTACTTTTGTCCCACTTTAGTCCAGGTTTAATCCAGGTTTAGTCCAGGTTTAGTCCAGGTTTAGTCCCACATTAGTCCAGGTTTAGTCCAGGTTTAGTCCAGGTTTAGTCCAGGTTTAGTCCAGGTTTAGTCCCACTTTAGTCCAGGTTTAGTCCAGGTTTAGTCCAGGTTTAGTCCAGGTTTAGTCCAGGTTTAGTCCCACTTTAGTCCAGGTTTAGTCCAGGTTTAGTCCAGGTTTAGTCCAGGTTTAGTCCAGGTTTAGTCCCACATTAGTCCCACTTTAGTCCAGGTTTAATCCAGGTTTAGTCCAGGTTTAGTCCCACATTAGTCCCACTTTAGTCCAGGTTTAATCCAGGTTTAGTCCAGGTTTAGTCCAGGTTTAGTCCCACATTAGTCCCACTTTAGTCCAGGTTTAATCCAGGTTTAGTCAAGGTTTAGTCCAGGTTTAGTCCCACATTAGTCCCACTTTAGTCCAGGTTTAGTCCAGTTTTAGTCCCACATTAGTCCCACTTTAGTCCAGGTTTAGTCCAGGTTTAGTCCAGTTTTAGTCCCACATTAGTCCCACTTTAGTCCAGGTTTAGTCCAGGTTTAGTCCAGTTTTAGTCCCACATTAGTCCCACTTTAGTCCAGGTTTAGTCCAGGTTTAGTCCAGTTTTAGTCCCACATTAGTCCCACTTTAGTCCAGGTTTAGTCCAGGTTTAGTCCAGTTTTAGTCCCACATTAGTCCCACTTTAGTCCCACTTTAGTCCAGGTTTAGTCCAGCTTTAGTCCCACATTAGTCCCACTTTAGTCCAGGTTTAGTCCAGGTTTAGTCCAGCTTTAGTCCCACATTAGTTTCACTTTAGTCCAGGTTTAGTCCAGGTTTAGTCCAGTTTTAGTCCCACATTAGTCCCACTTTAGTCCAGGTTTAGTCCAGGTTTAGTCCAGTTTTAGTCCCACATTAGTCCCACTTTAGTCCAGGTTTAGTCCAGGTTTAGTCCAGTTTTAGTCCCACATTAGTCCCACTTTAGTCCCACTTTAGTCCAGGTTTAGTCCAGCTTTAGTCCCACATTAGTCCCACTTTAGTCCAGGTTTAGTCCAGGTTTAGTCCAGTTTTAGTCCCACATTAGTCCCACTTTAGTCCCACTTTAGTCCAGGTTTAGTCCAGCTTTAGTCCCACATTAGTCCCACTTTAGTCCCACTTTAGTCCAGGTTTAGTCCAGCTTTAGTCCCACATTAGTCCCACTTTAGTCCAGGTTTAGTCCAGGTTTAGTCCAGCTTTAGTCCCACATTAGTCCCACTTTAGTCCAGGTTTAGTCCAGGTTTAGTCCAGCTTTAGTCCCACATTAGTCCCACTTTAGTCCAGGTTTAGTCCAGGTTTAGTCCAGGTTTAGTCCAGCTTTAGTCCAGCTTTAGTCCGCCCCCTGCTGTTCAATTCTATAATAATAATTCTATAGCTCTATCTATAATGCACAGGTTTATACTTCCTGTTTTATGCAACACTTTGAGGACTTTTGACCATTCATTTTGTGTTGCTTTGTTCATTGCTATGACAACGCTGCTGATTTGCCTCTAAACAACACCTCCGTCACTTCCTCCTGGCCTCGCTTCCTCCCCCTCCCTCCCCTCTCCCCTCCCTACACTCCCTCCTCTCTCCTCCCTCTCTCCTCCCTCTCTCCTCTCCTCCCTCCTCTCCTCCCTCCTCTCTCTTCTCCTCCCTCCTCTCCTCCCTCCCCTCTCTCCTCCCCCCTCTCTCCTCCCTCCTCTCTCCTCCCTCCCCCCTACACTCTCTCCTCCCTCCTCTCTCCCCTCTCTCCTCCCTCCTTCCCTCCCTCCCCTCTCTCCTCTCTCCTCTCTCCTCCCTCCTCTCTCCTCCCTCCCCTCTCTCCTCCCTCCTCTCTCCTCCCTCCCCTCTCTCCTCCCTCCTCTCTCCTCCCTCCCCCCTACACTCTCTCCTCCCTCCACTCTCTCCTCTCTCCTCCCTCTCTCCTCCCTCCCCTCTCTCCCCCCTCCTCTCTCCTCCCTCTCCTCTCTCCTCCCTCCTCTCCTCCCCTATCTCCTCTCCTCCCTCCCCTCCCTCCTCTCTCCTCTCCTCCCTCCCCTCTCTCCTCCCTCCTCTCCTCCCTCCTCGCTCCTCTCCTCCCTCCTCTCTCTCCTCCCTCCTCTCCTCCCTCCCCTCTCTCCTCCCTCCTCTCTCCTCTCCTCCCTCCCCTCCCTCCTCCCTCCTCTCTCCTCCCTCCCCCCTACACTCTCTCCTCTCTCCTCCCTCCTCTCCTCCCTTCTCTCCTCCCCTATCTCCTCTCCTCCCTCCTCTCTCCTCCCTCCCCCCTCCACTCTCTCCTCCCTCCACTCTCTCCTCTCTCCTCCCTCCTCTCCTCCCTCCTCTCCTCCCCTATCTCCTCTCCTCCCTCCCCTCCCTCCTCTCCTCCCTCCCCTCCCTCCTCTCCTCCCTCCCCTTGCTCCTCCCTCCTCCCTCCTCTCCTCCCTCCCCTCTCTCCTCTCTCCTCCCTCCTCTCTTCCCTCCTCCCTCCTCTCTCCTCTCCTCCCTCCTCCCTCCTCTCTCCTCCCTCCCCCCTCCACTCTCTCCTCCCTCCACTCTCTCCTCTCTCCTCCCTCCTCTCCTCCCTCCTCTCCTCCCCTATCTCCTCTCCTCCCTCCCCTCCCTCCTCTCCTCCCTCCCCTCCCTCCTCCCTCCTCTCTCCTCCCTCCCCCCTCCACTCTCTCCTCCCTCCACTCTCTCCTCTCTCCTCCCTCCTCTCCTCCCTCCTCTCCTCCCCTATCTCCTCTCCTCCCTCCCCTCCCTCCTCTCCTCCCTCCCCTCCCTCCTCTCCTCCCTCCCCTTGCTCCTCCCTCCTCTCCTCCCTCCCCTCTCTCCTCTCTCCTCCCTCCTCTCTTCCCTCCTCCCTCCTCTCTCCTCTCCTCCCTCCTCCATCTCCCTCTCCTCCCTCCTCCCTCCTCTCTCCTCCCTCGTCTACAGCCGTCGTTGGCCAAAAGCCGGGCTGTCAGTGCGCTAGATTTAAAGCTCGTAATAAATGGGTGCGACTCGTTTCTTTGTGTACCTGTCGCTCGGCCAAACAGCGGGCGACACCCGCAGAAAGCTAATAAAGTCGAGCCAAAGTCTTCCCCCGACGCTCGCTTTAAATTAACAGGAGCGTACTTAGTATTAAGCCACTCCCGCCACAGGATATGGGTCATTATATGAGCATCCTTGGTAGATTGACTCACTTGGAAGTATTCTTACTCAATATTTACCGACATTTAACACAATAAAAGTGGTTCCCAGCTTGCCTCACACTCCAAGTAGCAACTAACTCGGGTTCTAGGGAAATACATCTGCTTACAAGAGTGATATTGTAATTTGTTCTTGTTTAACAACATACTTTTCAATTTGAAAAGCTTGTTCTAAAATCTAAAACCACCCCAAGCGCCCCCTGGTGGGTGCTGCCCGTAACTCAGCACTGCACCTTTTCTGGTCGGGGGTCAGCTATTGGCTTGTCTTTATTTTATTTTATCTATTTATTCATTCAATTCCCAATGTTTTTATTGCTAACAAACATTTTAACCTCTATAAAAATGTCTGTAGTGGCTAAGTGTAGTTGCACTGAACATATCAGTATCAAACTGTTCGATCCAGGACCTCTTTTTGTTTTAATAGTTGTTTCTCTTGATTTGTGATTGAATGTTTCTGTTTTCCTGCTTGTCCTTGTAAAACAGGACAAATAAAGGTTCTCTTATGTTAGTAATAAAGCATTATTTACCTGAAACATTGTGCAGCCTCAGACCTTCCCAATGTCTTTGGCATAATTGACACGTTGTCCCCTGTTACTATGCACGCTCAATTTTCCATCCCGGTGTCGCGGTGATGAGATATTTATCACAAACTAAAGGGGAACAAAACTTTCCCTTCGCTCAGAGCGGAGACGCCGACACGACGCCGCGTTCAGAATAACGTGGCAGCTCTTATCTAACGCTTTCTGTCACGGCCGTCCGAGCTGCGCTTCAAAGTCACATTCACCCAATTCAAATGATCAGTTAGCTGTGGGTGACACTGGGGGGGTGGGGGGGGCGTGCCTGATTTGATCGTCCTTGAGCGAGACTTTGAGCAAGACTTTGAGCGACCAGATGTTCAATCCGAGAGAGAGAGCCGCAGACGCCGAGTTCTTCTAATACAAATAAGGCGATATCAGGGCGAAGGCGTGCGTGAAGGCGAAGGCGTGCGGGACGGCGTGCGGGGCGGCGTGCGGGGCGGCGTACGGGGCGGCGTGCGGGGCGGCGTGCGGGGCGGCGTGCGGGGCGGCGTGCGAGGCGGCGTGCGAGGCGGCGTGCGTGAAGGCGTGCGGGGCGGGATGGCTTGCGCGAAGGCGTGCGGGACGGCGTGCGTGGCGGCGTGCGGGGCGGCGTGCGCAAAGGCGAAGGCGTGCAGGACCGCGTGCGTGACGGCGTGCGGGACGGCGTGCGGGAAGGCGTGCGGGACGGCGTGCACGAAGGCGTGCGCGAAGGCGAAGGCGTGCGCAAAGGCGAAGGCGTGCGCAAAGGCGAAGGCGTGCGCAAAGGCGAAGGCGTGCAGGACCGCGTGCGTGACGGCGTGCGGGACGGCGTGCGGGAAGGTGTGCGGGAAGGCGTGCGGGACGGCGTGCACGAAGGCGCGGGTGAAGGCGTGCGGGACGGCGTGGCGTGAAGGCGTGCGGGACGGCGTGGCGTGAAGGCGTGCGGGGCGGCGTGGCGTGAAGGCGTGCGGGGCGGCGTGGCGTGAAGGCGTGCGGGACGGCGTGGCGTGAAGGCGTGCGGGACGGCGTGGCGTGAAGGCGTGCGGGGCGGCGTGGCGTGAAGGCGTGCGGGACGGCGTGCACGAAGGCGCGGGTGAAGGAACGTTATGCTATTGACTCTAAATCATAGACGTAATATTTAGACTCATTATCGTCCTGCTCGGTGATTTCAGAAGGTTTGAGTCTGCAAACATGTCCAACTGCTGCTCCAGTGACATTTGTTTTGAAAAGCACACGTTTTCAATCCAAAGCTGACAGTTCTCATTAAATGTCTTCGTAACATGTTTAATTCAGACATTTGTCAGTCAGTTTTTACTAATAAATGTTCCATAAACGTGTCACTTTATGGTTTCCCCGTCTTCTCTTTCCACACTTGGAGCTGTTGAGCGACACCGTCCATCAGACGTGTCGACACAACGTTGGACAGTCTTTTATGAAAATGTCTCACGATCAAGCGAGACGTGACATGGACGACAAACCCACTATGTTTTTATAATGACATTTGGGGTTTAGCACGTGGTAACTGTCGTAGCACGTTACGAGGCTAATGTGTCGTAACGTAAGTATAGTAAGTATTACCGGTTGTGAAAAATACTCAAATATAAAGTATATCTCCTGTGAATTTAGTTTGACCACATGGTATAAAATAGAGACAATATATGTTTGAATGACATAAAGTATATAATTGTACCATTGCATTGTGTTGTTTCATATTGATCGTCTTCATATTTATTTAGCATCAACATTGAGTTTGACACACGTTTATTTTTTTCCATAACTATTAAGACACAATATTGGAAATTATTGCGATATTCAATGTGGTTGTACTGTAACATTATTGCAATATTTGAATATATTTTTGACAGTTTCAGCTATTTTGAAGCCAATATGTTCAGGCCTTATTGCATTAGTCAAACTGTCAAAATAAAACACACCCCAGAGACAAAACAGAGACTAAATAATGGCTAATTTAGACTGAAAATAGAAAATCCTGAACAAAACGTGTCTTTTTCAACAACATTTTCCGTCAGATGGAGGACATTGTTGCCACGACGATATATTTAGTCTGTTGCGATACAGATAATTACGATATCAACACTTTTCCGATGTTCTGTGCCGCCCTAATCACTATCATCCTTTATATTTCATGGATATTACGATTCCTTTTGCTCTTGGTTACAAATATCACTGTGGTATTGTATTTTTGAGCGCGACGTGGATCAAACACAGCGACGTGGACCTTGTTTCGTCCTCTTCTAACCCTCAGTTCCATCACTTGTATTCTCAGTTTCTTTTGAAGGGCCGTCCAGCACGTCCAGCACGTCCAGCACGTCCAGCACGTCCAGCACGTCCAGCACGTCCAGCACGTCCAGCACGTCCAGCACGTCCAGCACGTCCAGCACGTCCAGTACGTCCAGCACGTCCAGCACGTCCAGCACGTCTGCGGGAGACTCATGTCAGCCGTCTGCAGCTCCGGCTGTAGCGGCGCGTCCCACATGCGCCGTCAGCAAAGAGGGGAGTCGTTAAGTGCGTTTCCGCGGCAGCAGGAAGCGGCCGAGTGCAGTGAGCGCACGTCCATTAAAGCGGCGGTAATGAGCGGGTGTCACGGCGACGGGACGTGACATCATCGTGACGAGCGCGTGCGAGAGACGTTACGCAGCAGAAATGTGAGGAGAACAACATGCTCTTGTTTTTGACCCGATCAGACCGAGGACCAGACCGAGGACCAGACCGAGGGCCAGACCGAGGGCCAGACCGAGGGCCAGACCGAGGGCCAGACCGAGGGCCAGACCGAGGGCCAGACCGAGGACCAGACCGAGGACCAGACCGAGGACCAGACCGAGGGCCAGACAGAGGAAAAATTCCCATTCGGACTCGATTTGAAAATGTACAAATTTAACTTTATTGATTCAACTTTATATATATATTTTTGTGTCATGTCTATTTATTTTGTATTCGATTTTTTCTGTTCTGTTATTAAAAAAATGATGATAATAGGATTTTTTTATTATTAATAATAAAAAAAGAAGTATTGTACAATATATTGTATTGTAATATTGTAGTATTGTCCTGAGCATGAAGTAAATGCATTTAATCTGTAAAATTGACAAATATCTCTATATCTTGATGACGATATTCAGACAATATTATGTCAATCTAACAGAAATGTATTAAGTATATACTTTATTTTTTTTCCATGCAATGTTGTCATATAAAAATGGCCAAAATTACGTTTATTTTATTAATATTTAAATCTTTTGTGATTTGATTGCACCGGCTCAAATTACGATTTGGATTTGATTCTTCGACACGCTCCGCGGCTCTGTTACTTTGCAAACTACAGAAGGATCCAAAAAGAATCGTAACCCTTGGCAACAGCTCACGAAACGACGTTAACGAAGCGACTTTAGCGCCGATCGTGTCGTCACAAAGTTTACAAAGTCACATTTTCCACATCTTTAGTGCTCAAATGCGTGTGTCTTACTCCTTGGGCGGGTTGATGTCCTCGGGTCGGGTCTCGAAGAACACTCGCACCTCCTCGCACTGGGAGATGTAGACGGGCAGCTGGATCAGGGCCTGCGGGCGAGAGACGGGGACAGAGGGTCAACACGGGCCGGGTCAACACGGGCCGGGTCAACACGGGCCGGGTCGAGCGGGCCGGGTCAACACGGGCCGGGTCGAGCGGGACGATTTTCAGGGAACACAAGAAGGGCCGAAACACGGGAGAACAGCGGTTTGGTCCGGTCCTCGTCCCGGTCCAGTCCAAGTCTACGGCGGGACCATACCGAGGCCCGGACCGAGGACCGGACCGGACCGAGGCCCAGACCGAGGCCCGGACCGAGGCCCAGACCGAGGGTCCAAGGACCAGACCGAGGGTCCAAGGACCAGACCGAGGGTCCAAGTCTACGGCGGGACCAGACCGAGGACCAGACCAAGGACCAGACCGAGGACCGGACCGAGGCCCGGATCGAGGCCCGGACCGAGGCCCAGACCGAGGCCCGGACCGAGGCCCAGACCGAGGCCCAGACCAAGGACCAGACCAAGGACCGGACCGAGGCCCAGACCGAGGGTCCAAGGACCAGACCGAGGGTCCAAGGACCAGACCGAGGGTCCAAGGACCAGACCGAGGGTCCAAGTCTACGGCGGGACCAGACCAAGGACCAGACCGAGGACCGGACCGAGGCCCGGATCGAGGCCCGGACCGAGGCCCGGACCGAGGCCCAGACCAAGGACCAGACCAAGGACCGGACCGGGGACCCCGGACCAGGGACCGGACCGGGGACCCCGGACCAGGGACCGGACCGAGGACCCCGGACCAGGGACCGGACCGAGGACCACGTTTGAACACAACGTTTGAACACAGTCAGCTGCAGTAGTTTCTTTTTATGAAGACTATTGATCTATTATATTGTTGTTTTCTTCAATTCCATACAACTATAATGTAACCGTACGTCTGTGTTTGTGCTTTTTGGTTCCCTCACAAGCTCCTGTAGAGAACCTGGTCATATGCACCTCATTGTTCAAACTCAGCCCGGCCTAACAATAACCTGGTAAAAGAGCGTTACGTCTCAAACACTGTAGACTCAAACCACTTAAGGGCGTGAATGGAAGCTTCTACAACACCGTGTCAAAGAGCCCATCACTCACAGGGAAGTGCAGGCTGTTGGAGAGGATGTGGCAGCAGGAGGAAAACACTATCATGTGTTCTGGGATTGTCCTGTAGCGCTCAAGTATTGGACCCAGATCAACAAAGCGAGGCCCGTGTTCCCGGATTTTGGACAGGGTATTTGTGCAGGGACGGCCATTTTATTCTTAAATCTTAGAATAAAAGGGAATATTATCATTAAATAGAGCCGGTAAGCATTTGACAATAGTCCGCCATTACAGTTTACTGTTTACAAGTGAAAATTTGCATGCTGTGTGCAAATTTGTGTGCTTGGCTCTGATTGGCTGCCGAGCCGTGGTCCGGAGAATCCCGAAGCTACTCGTTTTTCGCCCAGTCGGCCCAGTTTACCCCCGGACAGAACTATTTGGACGGAGTGTTTTCAAATCCCATCTAAAAGCCTGGTTACAATTTATGACATCATGATATTTGGGCCTCAGAACTCCTGCCGTGGACACAAGCAGCAGTTTTCTCTGGCGCGTCCTCCAGACAGCAGCGAAAAACGGCCCCCATAAAAAAATGTATGACACAAAATGATCCGACAATCAAGGACTGGACTGACTTTGTACTGGACCTTCGTAGTATGGAAAAAAAATACGTTCTGACTTAATTTGAAAATGGATAAATTTGACAGACTTTGGACTGAATTGGAGGTTTTCTTTGGGTTTCGTGTGCCTTGATTTTCTCTTATTTGCTGGATGTCTGTTTTTCTAGTTTAGTTTTCTTCTTTCATTGTGTTTTTTTATATGTTGTTGAATTAAAAAAATAAAACTTGTACTGCAGATATATCCATTTAAAACTTATTCTATAGTTTACTTAAATAAATGTAAAACTAAAAATACTGTGCATGTTTTTCATGTATAAAAATAAAATAAAAATTGCCAAAATTACCAACCCATTTTTGGAATATAAAAAAATAATAATTGAGAAGCAGGTTTAAGGATGCTTCATTTTGTTGACATTAGAAACAAATTCAAATAGGGGAATTTTGGATGTCTTATTTAGCATTTGAGTAAACCAGGACTTAAGGAACTTTGGCATATTTTTTTTAAATGTATTTTTTAAGTTGAAACTTCAATAAATGAAGATTAGAATTACATTTCAACAAATCCTTCAGTTTGATGCATCAACATGTTGAACTGGATGGGAGGGTTTGGCCTCTATAGTGTCACCTTTGAAGTTACAATGTATAAATGTGGATTAAATGAAGTAATAAAAGAGCTTTAGGTGCAGATTGGAGAGTTCGGGTGTGTCCTACGCTTCTACGTGGAGAGAGCAAACTGACCCAAAAACATGTCTCAACTTAACGATTAATCGATCAACAATGGCAATAATTTAATTCAAATGTTTGCTGTAGGACTCTACACGCTCTGGCCTCGGGCTGAAGAGGTCTTGGACAGGCCTCGCTCTTGGTTACAGTGGCCATGACGACGACAGAAGCAAACAGCGCTTACATTTTGGTGACGTGGCAATAAAGACCTAGAAAAAAAATAAACGTTTGATTATGAGGTCATGATTTGAGTGAGAAAACCACTTTTTCTTGCATCAAACTCGTCCACAACCGAGTTCAAAAGTCGTTCGTTGTCGTTTTGTGTCCAGAATAAATGAGCTGGAAAATGCGCTTAAAGCCTTCATTTGTTTCAGACAGGATTTCCACATCGGAGGCAAATGTGGTGATTTCCTTTTGCTTTCCACTGTTCTGTCGTGCGATTTCCCGTTGATAAATCACTCGTCCAGATTTGCCCGTTTCTGTGGAACGTCAGCAGCGCTCGGCCTGACAACTCGGCCTGATAAAACACAGGAACAACGTCGTAAAAGATAAATGCCTCATGCGATCTTATCTGCCCGACTCGCCTCGGTCTTTTGGTCGTCTTCTTCTTCTGAACGTGTTGTAACGAGCCTTCGCTTTGGTTATTTATTAAAGGGCCTATGAAAGGTTTTTTACCCTGTTCTAATTTTGAGTTTATTTGATGTATTTGTACCTGTTGTACAAATAAATGATAGTTTTGACCCAATCAAGCGGGCATTTGTGAAGAAAACGTTGAAAAATCTGTAGAAAATGACAGGAAGTGACATCACACACTCATTCCAGTTATTTAATTCTCAATAGTAAAAAAAAAAGTGAGATTAGAGTCTTTGGACAGTATTTGCTGGGTAATCCAAGACTTTTTTTTATTCATTTTTTTCAATTCTTTCAATTTAACATGAAATATTATCATTTGAATGCTAAAACGAGTTCTCCAAGATCACGTTTTCGATGATTCAGTCTCGATAACCGCCTCTGACGACCGGCGGCGGCTGATTCAATGGCAAAGGCCGCTACAGGCAAAAGCACTGCTTTAGTGTTTATCTAATAATAATAATAATAATAACTTTTATTTATATAGCGCTTTTCAGTGACCCAAAGACGCTGAACATAATAAAAAAAACGGGGGGGGGGTATTTACAGACAGGGGGGACAACACGTACAGAACACATTAATATACAGATAAAATGAACAAGACAGAAGAAGTAGAGAGAAAAAGATGGGGATGTAACAGGGGGTAGAAGAGTAGGCAATGGGGTAGAGGAGGCTAGTTTTTAGGCGGGATTTGAATGTTGTGAGTGAGGGAGAGTGGCGGACAGGTTGGGGGAGGGAGTTCCAGAGTCGGGGTGCTGTTCGGGAGAATGCTCTGTCGCCAAAAGTTTTGAGTCGGGATGTTGGTGCAGTCAGGGTGAGAGAGGAGGAGGATCGGAGAGCTCGGGAGGGGCGGTGGGGGATGAGGAGGTCAGACAGGTAGGGGGGGGGCAAGGTGGTGAAGAGCTTTGAAGGTGAGGAGGAGTATTTTAAAGTTTATGCGCTGCTTGATGGGGAGCCAGTGGAGAGAGCGGAGAACGGGAGTGATGTGATCACGGGACCGGGTGTGGGTGAGGAGGCGGGCAGCGGAGTTTTGGACCATTTGGAGTCTATGGAGGGAATGGGAGGAGATGCCAGTGAGGAGGGAGTTGCAGTAGTCAAGGCGGGAGGAGATGAAGGCATGGATGAGGGATTCAGCAGCGGGGAGGGTGAGGCAGTGTCGGATTTTGGCGATGCGGCGGAGGTGGAAGTATGAGGTCTTGACGATGTGGCTGACATGGGGAGTGAAGGAGAGGGTGGGGTCCATGATGACACCGAGATTGCGTACCAGGGTAGAGGGGGTGATGGTCGAGGTGTCGATGCTGAGTGAAAAGGGACCAGTTTTATTGAGTGGATTTGGTGCCAATGAGGAGGAGCTCTGTTTTGTCACTGTTCAGTTTGAGGAAGTTGAGAGTGAGCCATGATTTTATTGTAGAGATGCAGGTTTCGATGTGGCTGAGGGGAGGGTTTTGGGTGGATTTGGTGGTGAGGTATATCTGGGTGTCGTCAGCGTAGCAGTGAAAGTCCAGGTTGAGTTGGCGGAGGATGTGACCAAGGGGGAAGATGTAGCAGATGAAGAGGAGGGGGCCGAGGACTGAGCCCTGGGGGACCCCCTGCGTTACTGGGGAGAGGGTGGATGAGTGACCGGAGAGGGAAATGAACTCTTGCCTGTTGGTGAGGTAGGATGTGAGCCAGTCAAGTGCAGAGCCCTCAACACCCAGTTGGCGCAGCCTTTGTAGGAGGATGGAATGGTTTATAGTGTCAAAGGCTGCGCTGAGGTCTAGTAGTAACAGGATGTTGAGGGCCCCGGAGTCTGCAGAGGTGAGGAGATCGTTGAGTACTTTGACCAGGGCTGTTTCAGTGCTGTGAAGTGGGCGGAAGCCAGATTG
>NW_027315779.1:840614-878114 GCF_026437365.1 Eucyclogobius newberryi
CTGCACAACCTGCACTGCACGTCTGGGCGGATGAAAGGGCTATTTTTATATTCACGCACAATGTTTAGTTTCACTTTTTTTCTCGAGTTCATTTTGTGGTACAGAAGGTGTGAACATGTGTTTTCAGCACATTTTCAACATGAACATGAACCAATTGAAGTTACCAGTGTTTCATTTGTTACAGTGTGTTGTAGTTTTGACCATGGTCATGGTTTTGATGGGAAACAAATAACAGATTTGTAATGAATGACGACTACAATAATCATAAATACAAATTAAATAAAAATGAATGATAATATTGAACGAGAGGACAAAATCCAAGATCCGGATCAAACCGATTCATGATTTTAATATATTTATGCAAAATTACACCTAAAACTAGAAAAATACACTTGTTTTAGGTTAAGAAATAACTGAAATAAGTTTAATTATCAATGAATTTTACTTTTAGAAAATAATGAGCTTAATCATTTTTCTTATTCAGCATTTATTTAGTGGAAATGTCTTAACTCTAGACAAAGAAATATGATTTGTTGTTTTAAGTGAATAAGTTATGAAATTTGCAGTGTTTGGTTGACTAAATATGTTATAAATGTCACATTTCATTGATTAAAACTAGATTGAAATTCAAAGGGAACATGATATTCCTAAGCCTTTTGGTTAATTGCAAACTGCTATATTCATTTTTGATTTAGTACTGTGGGCAGGGATAGGGGATGAGTGAAAACAGAACTACTATGAGCACAGAGTAAGCGAATAGTGAGCGAAACCACTCTGTAAAATAAACATCTTGAACAGAACATTCCACAAACGCATTTCATTCATAACACACTTAACATTTTACACATCTCAACGCGCTACAGAGAAGTAAAAACATTAAAACGCTTAATAACCTGATGGTGATTACGGTTTATTTCCATTTATTTCGGTTATTTTTTTATTTGAGAAAGAAAAATATGTGAGAGTGACTTTATTTTGTTGAATTTATGTTCAGAGAGTCAAACAAGTGTGTCATTTTATTGTATAATTTATGCATGAACTTGGACTGGAATGAGTGTCCCTAGTGTGATGTCACTTCCTGTCATTTTCTACTGATTTTTCAACATTTCCTCCACAAATCCACAGATTTTTCAACATTTCCTCCACAAATACCTCCTCGATCGGTATAAAACTATAATTTATATGTACAACAGGTATAAATACACCAAATAAAGTCAACTTTTGCAAATCATACGCACTTTAAACATGATAAAAGACATGGACAGCACATACTTTGCGTTTAGCGTAAGTAAAACCAGTACTACGAGTAAGCACACGGTCAGCTCCAACCAGTCAAAACATCTGCAGATCACAGCTCTCTGGGGGAAAGCGAATGCCGTTAAAAAAACTTTAAGACGAAACTTGTAAAAAACCTGAAGAAAAACACGGCGTGGACAGAAGGAGTGCTGAGTAGAGCCGAGTCAGCGCCTGCTACACGCTAAACACGCACGCTAGACACGCACGCTAAACACGCACGCTAGACACGCACGCTAGACACGCACGCAAAACACGCGCGCTAGACACGCGCGCTAGACACGCGCGCTAAACACGCGCGCTAAACACGCGCGGTAGACACGCACGCTAGACACGCACGCTAGACACGCGCGCTAAACACGCACGCTAGACACGCACGCTAGACACGCGCGCTAAACACGCGCGCTAAACACGCGCGCTAGACACAGCGCTAGACACGCACGCAAAACACGCACGCTAGACACGCACGCTAGACACGCACGCTAGACACGCGCGCTAGACACGCACGCAAAACACGCACGCTAGACACGCACGCTAGACACGCACGCTAAACACGCACGCTAAACACACACGCTAAACACGCTAGACACGCACGCTTGACACGCACGCTAGACACGCACGCTAGACACGCACGCTAGACACGCACGCTAGACACGCACGCTAAACACGCACGCTAGACACGCACGCTAGACACGCACGCTAAACACGCACGCTAGACACGCAGGCTAAACACGCACGCTAAACACACACGCTAAACACGCTAGACACGCACGTTAGACACGCACGCTAGACACGCACGCTAAACACGCACGCTAAATACGCACGCTAAACACGCACGGTAAACACGCACCCTAAACACGCACGCTAGACAAGCACGCTGAACACGCACGCTAGACACGCACGCTAGACACGCACGCTATACACGCACGCTAGACACGCAAAACACGCACGCTAGACACGCACGCTAGACACGCACGCTAAACACGCACGCTAAGCACGCTAAACACGCGCGCTAGACACGCGCGCTAGACACGCGCCTAGACACGCGCGCTAGACACGCGCGCTAGACACGCGCGCAAAACACGCACGCTAGACACGCGCGCTAGACACGACACGCACGCTAGACACGCACGCTAGACACGCACGCTAAACACACACGCTAAACACGCTAGACACGCACGCTAGACACGCACGCTTGACACGCACGCTAGACACGCACGCTAAACACGCACGCTAAACACGCACGCTAAACACGCACGCTAAACACGCACGCTAGACACGCACGCTGAACACGCACGCTAGACACGCACGCTAGACACGCACGCTAGACACGCACGCTAAACAAGCACGCTAAACACGCACGCTAGACACGCACGCTAGACACGCACGCTAAGCACGCACGCTAGACACGCACGCTAGACACGCACGCTAAACACGCACGCTAGACACGCACGCTAGACACGCACGCTAGACACGCACGCTAAACACGCACGCTAGACACGCACGCTAGACACGCACGCTAAACACGCACGCTAGACACGCACGCTAGACACGCACGCTAAACACGCACGCTAGACACGCACGCTAAACACGCACGCTAAACACACACGCTAAACAGGCTAGACACGCACGTTAGACACGCACGCTCGACACGCACGCTAGACACGCACGCTAAACACGCACGCTAAATACGCACGCTAAACATGCACGCTAAACACGCACGCTAAACACGCACGCTAGACACGCACGCTGAACACGCACGCTAGACACGCACGCTAGATATGCACGCTATACACGCACGCTAGACACGCACGCTAGACACGCAAAACACGCACGCTAGACACGCACGCTAGACACGCACGCTAAACACGCACGCTAAGCACGCTAAACACGCACGCTAGACACGCACGCTAGACACGCACGCTAGACACGCACGCTAGACACGCACGCTAAACACGCACGCTAAACACGCACGCTAGACACGCACGCTAGACACGCACGCTAAACACGCACGCTAGACACGCACGCTAGACACGCACGCTAGACACGCACGCTAAACACGCACGCTAGACACGCACGCTAGACACGCACGCTAAACACGCACGCTAGACACGCACGCTAGACACGCACGCTAAACACGCACGCTAGACACGCACGCTAAACACGCACGCTAAACACACACGCTAAACAGGCTAGACACGCACGTTAGACACGCACGCTCGACACGCACGCTAGACACGCACGCTAAACACGCACGCTAAATACGCACGCTAAACACGCACGCTAAACACGCACGCTAAACACGCACGCTAGACACGCACGCTGAACACGCACGCTAGACACGCACGCTAGATATGCACGCTATACACGCACGCTAGACACGCACGCTAGACACGCAAAACACGCACGCTAGACACGCACGCTAGACACGCACGCTAAACACGCACGCTAAGCACGCTAAACACGCACGCTAGACACGCACGCTAGACACGCACGCTAGACACGCACGCTAAACACGCACGCTAAACACGCACGCTAGACACGCACGCTAGACACGCACGCTAGACACGCACGCTAGACACGCACGCAAAACACGCACGCTAGACACGCACGCTGGACACGCACGCTGGACACGCACGCTGGACACGCACGCTAGACACGCACGCTAGACACGCACGCTAGACACGCACGCTAAACACGCACGCTAAACACGCACGCTAAACACGCACGCTAAACACGCACGCTAGACACGCACGCTAAACACGCACGCTAGACACGCACGCTAGACACGCACGCTAGACACGCACGCTAGACACGCACGCTAAACACGCACGCTAGACACGCACGCTGAACACGCACGCTAGACACGCACGCTAGACACGCACGCTAAACACGCACGCTAGACACGCACGCTAGACACGCACGCTAAACACGCACGCTAGACACGCACGCTAGACACGCACGCTAAACACGCACGCTAAGCACGATAAACACGCACGCTAGACACGCACGCTAGACACGCACGCTAAACACGCACTCTAAACACGCACGATAAACACGCACGCTAGACACGCACGCTAAACACGCACGCTAAACACGCACGCTAGACACGCACGCTAGACACGCACGCTGGACACGCAGGCTGGACACGCACGCTGGACACGCACGCTAAACATGCACGCTAAGCACGCTAAACACGCGCGCTAGACACGCGCGCTAGACACGCGCCTAGACACGCGCGCTAGACACGCGCGCTAGACACGCGCGCAAAACACGCACGCTAGACACGCGCGCTAGACACGACACGCACGCTAGACACGCACGCTAGACACGCACGCTAAACACACACGCTAAACACGCTAGACACGCACGCTAGACACGCACGCTAGACACGCACGCTAAACACGCACGCTAAACACGCACGCTAAACACGCACGCTAAACACGCACGCTAGACACGCACGCTGAACACGCACGCTAGACACGCACGCTAGACACGCACGCTAGACACGCACGCTAAACAAGCACGCTAAACACGCACGCTAGACACGCACGCTAGACACGCACGCTAAGCACGCACGCTAGACACGCACGCTAGACACGCACGCTAAACACGCACGCTAGACACGCACGCTAGACACGCACGCTAGACACGCACGCTAAACACGCACGCTAGACACGCACGCTAGACACGCACGCTAAACACGCACGCTAGACACGCACGCTAGACACGCACGCTAAACACGCACGCTAGACACGCACGCTAAACACGCACGCTAAACACACACGCTAAACAGGCTAGACACGCACGTTAGACACGCACGCTCGACACGCACGCTAGACACGCACGCTAAACACGCACGCTAAATACGCACGCTAAACACGCACGCTAAACACGCACGCTAAACACGCACGCTAGACACGCACGCTGAACACGCACGCTAGACACGCACGCTAGATATGCACGCTATACACGCACGCTAGACACGCACGCTAGACACGCAAAACACGCACGCTAGACACGCACGCTAGACACGCACGCTAAACACGCACGCTAAGCACGCTAAACACGCACGCTAGACACGCACGCTAGACACGCACGCTAGACACGCACGCTAGACACGCACGCTAAACACGCACGCTAAACACGCACGCTAGACACGCACGCTAGACACGCACGCTAAACACGCACGCTAGACACGCACGCTAGACACGCACGCTAGACAGGCACGCTAAACACGCACGCTAGACACGCACGCTAGACACGCACGCTAAAGACACACGCTAGACACGCACGCTAGACACGCACGCTAAACACGCACGCTAGACACGCACGCTAAACACGCACGCTAAACACACACGCTAAACAGGCTAGACACGCACGTTAGACACGCACGCTCGACACGCACGCTAGACACGCAAGCTAAACACGCACGCTAAATACGCACGCTAAACACGCACGCTAAACACGCACGCTAGACACGCACGCTAGACACGCACGCTGGACACGCAGGCTGGACACGCACGCTGGACACGCACGCTAAACATGCACGCTAAGCACGCTAAACACGCGCGCTAGACACGCGCGCTAGACACGCGCCTAGACACGCGCGCTAGACACGCGCGCTATACACGCGCGCAAAACACGCACGCTAGACACGCGCGCTAGACACGACACGCACGCTAGACACGCACGCTAGACACGCACGCTAAACACACACGCTAAACACGCTAGACACGCACGCTAGACACGCACGCTTGACACGCACGCTAGACACGCACGCTAAACACGCACGCTAAACACGCACGCTAAACACGCACGCTAAACACGCACGCTAAACACGCACGCTGAACACGCACGCTGAACACGCACGCTAGACACGCACGCTAGACACGCACGCTAGACACGCACGCTAAACAAGCACGCTAAACACGCACGCTAGACACGCACGCTAGACACGCACGCTAAGCACGCACGCTAGACACGCACGCTAGACACGCACGCTAAACACGCACGCTAGACACGCACGCTAGACACGCACGCTAGACACGCACGCTAAACACGCACGCTAGACGCACGCTAAACACGCACGCTAGACACGCACGCTAGACACGCACGCTAAACACGCACGCTAGACACGCACGCTAAACACGCACGCTAAACACACACGCTAAACAGGCTAGACACGCACGTTAGACACGCACGCTCGACACGCACGCTAGACACGCACGCTAAACACGCACGCTAAATACGCACGCTAAACACGCACGCTAAACACGCACGCTAAACACGCACGCTAGACACGCACGCTGAACACGCACGCTAGACACGCACGCTAGATATGCACGCTATACACGCACGCTAGACACGCACGCTAGACACGCAAAACACGCACGCTAGACACGCACGCTAGACACGCACGCTAAACACGCACGCTAAGCACGCTAAACACGCACGCTAGACACGCACGCTAGACACGCACGCTAGACACGCACGCTAGACACGCACGCTAAACACGCACGCTAAACACGCACGCTAGACACGCACGCTAGACACGCACGCTAGACACGCACGCTAGACACGCACGCAAAACACGCACGCTAGACACGCACGCTGGACACGCACGCTGGACACGCACGCTGGACACGCACGCTAGACACGCACGCTAGACACGCACGCTAGACACGCACGCTAAACACGCACGCTAAACACGCACGCTAAACACGCACGCTAAACACGCACGCTAGACACGCACGCTAAACACGCACGCTAGACACGCACGCTAGACACGCACGCTAGACACGCACGCTAGACACGCACGCTAAACACGCACGCTAGACACGCACGCTGAACACGCACGCTAGACACGCACGCTAGACACGCACGCTAAACACGCACGCTAGACACGCACGCTAGACACGCACGCTAAACACGCACGCTAGACACGCACGCTAGACACGCACGCTAAACACGCACGCTAAGCACGATAAACACGCACGCTAGACACGCACGCTAGACACGCACGCTAAACACGCACTCTAAACACGCACGATAAGCACGCTAGACACGCACGCTAAACACGCACGCTAAACACGCACGCTAGACACGCACGCTAGACACGCACGCTGGACACGCACGCTGGACACGCACGCTGGACACGCACGCTGGACACGCACGCTGGACACGCACGCTAGACACGCACGCTAGACACGCACGCTAAACACGCACCCTAGACACGCACGCTAAACACGCACGCTAAACACGCACGCTAGACACGCACGCTAGACACGCACGCTAAACACGCACGCTAGACACGCACGCTAGACACGCACGCTAGACACGCACGCTAAACACATAGGCTAGACACGCACGCTAAACACGCACGCTAGACACGCACGCTAGACACGCACGCTAAACACGCACGCTAAACACGCACGCTAGACACGCACGCTAAACACGCACGCTAAACACGCACGCTAAACACGCACGCTAAACACGCACGCTAAACACGCACGCTAGACACGCACGCTAAACACGCACGCTAGACACGCACGCTAAACACGCACGCTAAACACGCACGGTAAACACACACGCTAAACACGCACGCTAGACACGCACGCTAGACACGCACGCTAAACACGCACGCTAGACACGCACGCTAGACACGCACGCTAAACACGCACGGTAAACACGCACGCTAGACACGCACGCTAGACACGCACGCTAGACACGCACGCTAAACACGCACGCTAGACACGCACGCTAGACACGCACGCTAAACACGCACGCTAAGCACGATAAACACGCACGCTAGACACGCACGCTAGACACGCACGCTAAACACGCACTCTAAACACGCACGATAAACACGCACGCTAGACACGCACGCTAAACACGCACGCTAAACACGCACGCTAGACACGCACGCTGGACACGCACGCTGGACACGCACGCTGGACACGCACGCTGGACACGCACGCTGGACACGCACGCTGGACACGCACGCTAGACACGCACGCTAGACACGCACGCTAAACACGCACCCTAGACACGCACGCTAAACACGCACGCTAAACACGCACGCTAGACACGCACGCTAGACACGCACGCTAAACACGCACGCTAGACACGCACGCTAGACACGCACGCTAGACACGCACGCTAAACACATACGCTAGACACGCACGCTAAACACGCACGCTAGACACGCACGCTAGACACGCACGCTAAACACGCACGCTAAACACGCACGCTAGACACGCACGCTAAACACGCACGCTAAACACGCACGCTAAACACGCACGCTAAACACGCACGCTAAACACGCACGCTAAACACGCACGCTAGACACGCACGCTAAACACGCACGCTAAACACGCACGCTAGACACGCACGCTAGACACGCACGCTAAACACGCACGCTAAACACGCACGGTAAACACACACGCTAAACACGCACGCTAAACACGCCCCTGAACCGCTGCATCCCGCCCACATTTTCACTCAAAATCAAAGTACATTTTTTGGCTTCTCTGCTAAAACTATTGCCCTCGATTCCACTGCATTTATCAAAGTCCTTTCCGTCTTCGTGCGCTGTTCATTTGAGTCGATTAAAATCATCCTTGACAGACAGTTTAATTACAGAAGTATTGATAGAGAGCAGAGTTTAATTAGTATTTGCAGCCAATTAAACGACTTGCCACATAAACACTGGATCACGGCTGTGCGCAGTTGGTTAAAAAAAAAAACTATATTTAATGGGATTTTTTTTTTTTGTAGACAGGCACGTCAAAAGTCAGTGCTAAAAGGTCCTTTTCCAGACACTGTGGGCGGCGCAGACGTCTTTTATCTGGAGGTCCGCTCGGTGCCACAAAGTGCTTTTGAAGCAGTAAAGCCTGAGAAGCGCAGTACTTGTACTTGTACTTGTACTTACCCTGCAGTACTCGTTGATGGGTCTGAGCCGCTTCATGGCCACGTCCCTGATGTGACTTCTTCTGAACAGGATTTTACCTGGAAACGAGAAAACGTTTGAGTGACATGTGTCTGGGGGCGTCAAAAAGAAAGTAGTCAGGCTCCAAAACTAAACTATGCCGACATTTTGGTTCAGGACAACTAGTTTATCTGGTTAATGTTTACATTTGTCTAGAGCTCATCCTAGTTTAGTCCCAGATAAGATCTGGTTTAGACCTTTTGTTTTAGTCCTAGTTTAGTCTCCTGGTTAAGTCCTGGTTTAGTCCTCCTGGTTTAGTCCTGGTTTAGTCTCCTGGTTAAGTCCTGGTTTAGTCCTCCTGGTTTAGTCTCCTGGTTATGTCCTGGTTTAGTCTCCTGGTTTAGTCTCCTGGTTAAGTCCTGGTTTAGTCTCCTGGTTTAGTCCTGGTTTAGTCTCCTGGTTTAGTCCTCCTGGTTAAGTCCTGGTTTAGTCCTCCTGGTTTAGTCCTCCTGGTTTAGTCCTGGTTTAGTCTCCTGGTTTAGTCTCCTGGTTAAGTCCTGGTTTAGTCTCCTGGTTTAGTCCTGGTTTAGTCTCCTGGTTTAGTCCTCCTGGTTAAGTCCTGGTTTAGTCCTCCTGGTTTAGTCCTCCTGGTTTAGTCCTGGTTTAGTCTCCTGGTTTAGTCTCCTGGTTAAGTCCTGGTTTAGTCCTCCTGGTTTAGTCCTCCTGGTTTAGTCTCCTGGTTAAGTCCTGGTTTAGTCTCCTGGTTTAGTCTCCTGGTTTAGTCCTCCTGGTTAAGTCCTTGTTTAGTCTCCTGGTTTAGTCCTCCTGGTTAAGTCCTGGTTTAGTCTCCTGGTTAAGTCCTGGTTTAGTCTCCTGGTTTAGTCCTGGTTTAGTCTCCTGGTTTAGTCCTCCTGGTTAAGTCCTGGTTTAGTCCTCCTGGTTTAGTCCTCCTGGTTTAGTCCTGGTTTAGTCTCCTGGTTTAGTCTCCTGGTTAAGTCCTGGTTTAGTCCTCCTGGTTTAGTCTCCTGGTTAAGTCCTGGTTTAGTCCTCCTGGTTAAGTCCTGGTTTAGTCTCCTGGTTGAGTCCTGGTTTAGTCTCCTTGTTTAGTCCTCCTGGTTAAGTCCTGGTTTAGTCCTCCTGGTTTAGTCCTCCTGGTTTAGTCCTCCTGGTTTAGTCCTGGTTTAGTCTCCTGGTTTAGTCTCCTGGTTTAGTCTCCTGGTTAAGTCCTGGTTTAGTCCTCCTGGTTTAGTCTCCTGGTTAAGTCCTGTTTTAGACTCCTGGTTTAGTCCTGGTTTAGTCTCCTGGTTTAGTCTCCTGGTTTAGTCTCCTGGTTTAGTCCTCCTGGTTAAGTCCTGGTTTAGTCCTCCTGGTTTAGTCTCCTGGTTAAGTCCTGGTTTAGTCCTCCTGGTTAAGTCCTGGTTTAGTCTTCCTGGTTTAGTCCTGGTTTAGTCTCCTGGTTTAGTCTCCTGGTTTAGTCTCCTGGTTTAGTCCTGGTTTAGTCTCCTGGTTTAGTCTCCTGGTTTAGTCCTGGTTTAGTCCTGGTTTAGTCTCCTGGTTTAGTCTCCTGGTTTAGTCCTGGTTTAGTCTCCTGGTTTAGTCCTGGTTTAGTCTCCTGGTTTAGTCCTGGTTTAGTCCTGGTTTAGTCCTGGTTTAGTCCTGGTTTAGTCTCCTGGTTTAGTCTCCTGGTTTAGTCCTGGTTTAGTCTCCTGGTTTAGTCTCCTGGTTTAGTCCTGGTTTAGTCTCCTGGTTTAGTCTCCTGGTTTAGTCCTGGTTTAGTCCTGGTTTAGTCTCCTGGTTTAGTCTCCTGGTTTAGCCCACGTGGTTTAGTCCTCCTGGTTTAGTCTCCTGGTTAAGTCCTGGTTTAGTCCTCCTGGTTAAGTCCTGGTTTAGTCTCCTGGTTAAGTCCTGGTTTAGTCTCCTGGTTTAGTCCTCCTGGTTTAGTCCTCCTGGTTTAGTCCTCCTGGTTTAGTCCTGGTTTAGTCTCCTGGTTAAGTCCTGGTTTAGTCCTCCTGGTTTAGTCCTGGTTTAGTCCTCCTGGTTTAGTCTCCTGGTTAAGTCCTGATTTAGACTCCTGGTTTAGTCCTGGTTTAGTCTCCTGGTTTAGTCTCCTGGTTTAGTCTCCTGGTTTAGTCTCCTGGTTTAGTCCTCCTGGTTGAGTCCTGGTTTAGTCCTCCTGGTTTAGTCTCCTGGTTTAGTCCTGGTTTAGTCTCCTGGTTAAGTCCTGGTTTAGTCCTCCTGGTTAAGTCCTGGTTTAGTCCTGGTTAAGTCATGGTTTAGTCCTCCTGGTTTAGTCCTCCTGGTTTAGTCCTCCTGGTTTAGTCCTCCTGGTTTAGTCCTGGTTTAGTCTCCTGGTTAAGTCCTGGTTTAGTCCTCCTGGTTTAGTCCTGGTTTAGTCCTCCTGGTTTAGTCTCCTGGTTAAGTCCTGATTTAGACTCCTGGTTTAGTCCTGGTTTAGTCTCCTGGTTTAGTCTCCTGGTTTAGTCTCCTGGTTTAGTCTCCTGGTTTAGTCCTCCTGGTTGAGTCCTGGTTTAGTCCTCCTGGTTTAGTCTCCTGGTTTAGTCCTGGTTTAGTCCTCCTGGTTAAGTCCTGGTTTAGTCCTCCTGGTTTAGTCTCCTGGTTTAGTCCTGGTTTAGTCCTCCTGGTTTAGTCTCCTGGTTAAGTCCTGGTTTAGTCTCCTGGTTTAGTCTCCTGGTTTAGTCTCCTGGTTTAGTCTCCTGGTTTAGTCCTGGTTTAGTCTCCTGGTTTAGTCTCCTGGTTAAGTCCTGGTTTAGTCCTCCTGGTTAAGTCCTGGTTTAGTCCTCCTGGTTTAGTCTCCTGGTTTAGTCCTGGTTTAGTCCTCCTGGTTTAGTCTCCTGGTTAAGTCCTGGTTTAGTCTCCTGGTTTAGTCTCCTGGTTTAGTCTCCTGGTTTAGTCTCCTGGTTTAGTCCTGGTTTAGTCTCCTGGTTTAGTCTCCTGGTTTAGTCCTGGTTTAGTCCTGGTTTAGTCCTGGTTTAGTCTCCTGGTTTAGTCTCCTGGTTTAGTCCTGGTTTAGTCCTGGTTTAGTCCTGGTTTAGTCTCCTGGTTTAGTCCTGGTTTAGTCTCCTGGTTTAGTCTCCTGGTTTAGTCCTGGTTTAGTCCTGGTTTAGTCCTGGTTTAGTCCTGGTTTAGTCCTGGTTTAGTCTCCTGGTTTAGTCTCCTGGTTTAGTCCTGGTTTAGTCTCCTGGTTTAGTCTCCTGGTTTAGTCCTGGTTTAGTCTCCTGGTTTAGTCTCCTGGTTTAGTCCTGGTTTAGTCCTGGTTTAGTCTCCTGGTTAAGTCCTGGTTTAGTCCTCCTGGTTTAGTCCTGGTTTAGTCCTGGTTTAGTCTCCTGGTTTAGTCTCCTGGTTTAGTCTCCTGGTTTAGTCCTGGTTTAGTCCTGGTTTAGTCTCCTGGTTTAGTCTCCTGGTTTAGCCCACGTGGTTTAGTCCTCCTGGTTTAGTCCTGGTTTAGTCCTGGTTTAGTCTCGTAGTAGATTGTAGGACTGGAGTGACTTTATAACATTAGACAAATGGAAAAAGTAACATTTTGACTTCAAATGTCTCAAATGCAGTTCAGATAAATATATTTAAATCATTTCACTTCCTGTTTGTCACTGATGACATCACACAAGGACATTACCCAGTCTAATGACCTAAACTAATGTCAAATTATTATTATTTTTTGACAAATAAAAATACACCAGAGTGACTTTATTTTGTTGCATTGATGTTCAGAGCGTAAAAAAGTTGTTTATTTGTGTAATTTATGCATAAACTTTGACTCCCGATTTTGCAATGTTTTCATCACAAACGGAAACTCATGGAAAAGAGAACATTTCAACTTCATTTGGAAAAGGACTGATTTGATCGACTCCGGACTCGTTGGGACTGTTTTTATGCAGTTTAATGGTCATTTTGTTTGTTTTGGTGTTTTATTTTGAAAAACAGCGAGGTGAGACGAAGTGGGGAGGTGTATTGGGACACGCAGGCGGAGACGAGGTGGGACTATTGTGAGTTTGACTTTGTTTAGTCTGAAAAAGCATCTCAGGTCGATGCAGATCCCACAAGTCGTAGCCTGTCGAGATTAAGATGATTAAGATGATTAAGATGATTAAGATGATTAAGTTAACTGAACTTTTACAGCCAAAACATGTGGGTCACAAAAAAGAAATGATGCATAAATCCAGTGGCTCAGTGGTTAGAAAAGATGGCAGGTTCCCGTACACTTTCTGTGTAGCGCTCTTTAAAGGGCCAATGACAGGGTTTTATTATTTGGTGTATTTATTCCTGTTGTACATACATATTATACTTATACACCAACTGAGTAGGTATTTGTGGAGAAAATGTTGAAAAATCGGTAGGAATTAACAGGAAGTGACATCACAAAAGCGACACCTGTTCCAGTCAAACTTTTTTTTGACTCTCTGAACATCAATTCCACGAAATAAAGTCACTTTCCTATATTTTTAATCATCAAGTAAAAGAATGGTGACATGATGAGTTTTTGCTCAGTGTTTGCTGGATAATTTCCTAGTGTGATGTCATCAATTACAAACGTACAAAAGCAAAATTATAAACCAAAACAATGTGTTATTCTGGGATTCATTTTTTTTAGCAAATTTCAAACTATACCGTATTTTCCAGACTATAAGTCGCACCAGCCAAAAAATGCATAATAGAGAAGAAAAAAACGTATATAAGTCGCACTGGAGAATGAAATGTGGTTGCAAGTGTGAAAATAACAAATAATATCACATATAAGTCTCTCCGGAGTATAAGTATATAAGTCGCACCCCGGCCAAAACTATGAAAAAAGGTGCAGCTTATAGTCCGGAAAATACAGTATTTATCTTGACTGCGCTTTAGTTCAATGAGTCGTCCGACCTGGCAATAATTTGACCCTAACCCACTTTTTACAAACCTTCCTCTACTATTCTACAGCTCATTGCTACACTCGGTGCTGGTCGTCATGGCGAGTGTCCCTGGCGCCGGCGTCACACTAATAGATGCAGATTGAAAGTACCGCGTGGCTCTCAGAACATTTCTCTGCAGAGGAGCAGCTCGGTTCTACGTGAGGCCCAAGCTTAAGCAGCGGATTAACTCCACGAGGAACGAGGGAGGACGAGGGAGGAACGAGGGAGGGACGAGGGAGGGACGAGGGAGGGACGAGGGAGGAACGAGGGAGGGACGAGGGAGGAACGAGGGAGGGACGAGGGAGGAACGAGGGAGGAACGAGGGAGGAACGAGGGAGGATCGAGGGAGGGACGAGGGAGGGACGAGGGAGGGACGAGGGAGGAACGAGGAAGGAACAAGGGAGGACGAGGGAGGAACGAGGGAGGGACGAGGGAGGGACGAGGGAGGAACGAGGGAGGGACGAGGGAGGAACGAGGGAGGAACGAGGGAGGAACGAGGGAGGATCGAGGGAGGGACGAGGGAGGGACGAGGGAGGGACGAGGGAGGAACGAGGAAGGAACAAGGGAGGACGAGGGAGGGACAAGGGAGGACGAGGGAGAATGAGGGAGAATGAGGGAGGACGAGGGAGAATGAGGGAGGAACGAGGGAGGACGAGGGAGGACGAGGGAGAGCAAGGGAGGAACGAGGGAGGACGAGGGAGAATGAGGGAGGAACGAGGGAGGACGAGGAAGGACGAGGGAGAGCAAGGGAGGACGAGGGAGAATGAGGGAAGAACGAGGGAGAGCGAGGGAGACGTCTCCTCTTTCCAAAAGTGGTGCTTTTTCTGTGCCAAAAGTACACAACGTTTGGACCCGCGTCAAAAGTTAAAGGCAAGTCAAAGTCATCTCCTCCTTCCTGTTCCCTCCTCTCCTCCCTCTGCTCTTTTCCTCTCCTCTCATCTATCATTTTCTCCTCCCTTTCTCCACTTTTCTTTTCTCACTCTCACTCCTCCTTTCTTCTCCGCCCTCTCTTCCACCCTTCTCACGTCTCTTCTTCCTGTTTTCTTCACTTCCCCCTCTCTCCTTTTCCTCCTCTCTCTCTCCTTTCTCTGTATCCTCTCCCTTCTCCTCCCTCTTCTCCATCCCCTCTCCTCCTCCTCCCTCTCTCCTCTTTGAGGCGGCACTAGCTCATCCAGTGAACTGAAGGTCGACGGTTCAAATCCCACACCAGACAAAAAATCATAATGATAATAAAGTATTTGTTTGAGCGGTCGGATCCAGTGCTTTCCTCCTTCTTCCTTGTCCTTCTCTCCTTCTCCCTCTTGTCTAATATCCTCCCTCTCTCCTCCTTTCTTCCCGCTCCCTCTCTCCTTCTCCTCCCTCTTCCTCGTTCACTCCTCGTCTCTCTTACAACCCTTCTACGACTTCTCTCACTGTGTATTTCATTTATTTGTAAAGGGCAACACATATTAATGAACATTTTGCATGTAAATATGTAAGATTATATTCTCCTCCCTCTTTTCACTTCTTGCCTCTCTTCAAATATCCTCCCTCTCACAGCTCTCCTCCTTCTCCTCTCTCTCTTCCTCCTTACTCACTCTCCTCTCCTCGTCAACACTCAAACAAAAAGCCTTTTTGAATGTTTTCCAAAAGTCCCGGAGGGTCCTTGCACAAGCTCTGATTAAACACTGGACAGTCTGTGTGAGAAGGGCGTGTGAGGGGAGATAAGGGCGTGTGAGGGGGAGATAAGGGCGTGTGAGGGGAGAGAAGGGCGTGTGAGGGGGAGATAAGGGCGTGTGAGGGGAGAGAAGGGCGTGTGAGGGGGAGATAAGGGCGTGTGAGGGGAGAGAAGGGCGTGTGAGGGGGAGAGAAGGGCGTGTGAGGGGAGAGAAGGGCGTGTGAGGGGGAGATAAGGGCGTGTGAGGGGAGAGAAGGGCGTGTGAGGGGGAGAGAAGGGCGTGTGAGGGGAGAGAAGGGCGTGTGAGGGGAGAGAAGGGCGTGTGAGGGGGAGATAAGGGCGTGTGAGGGGGAGATAAGGGCGTGTGAGGGGAGAGAAGGGCGTGTGAGGGGGAGAGAAGGGCGTGTGAGGGGAGATAAGGGCGTGTGAGGGGAGATAAGGGCGTGTGAGGGGAGAGAAGGGCGTGTGAGGGGAGAGAAGGGCGTGTGAGGGGTGAGGGGGAGAGAAGGGCGTGTGAGGGGTGAGGGGGAGAGAAGGGCGTGTGAGGGGAGATAAGGGCGTGTGAGGGGGAGAGAAGGGCATGTGAGGGGGAGATAAGGGCGTGTGAGGGGGAGAGAAGGGCGTGTGAGGGGAGAGAAGGGCGTGTGAGGGGAGAGAAGGGCGTGTGAGGGGAGAGAAGGGCGTGTGAGGGGTGAGGGGGAGAGAAGGGCGTGTGAGGGGAGATAAGGGCGTGTGAGGGGAAGAGAAGGGCGTGTGAGGGGAAGAGAAGGGCGTGTGAGGGGAGAGAAGGGCGTGTGAGGGGAGAGAAGGGCGTGTGAGGGGAGAGAAGGGCGTGTGAGGGGTGAGGGGGAGAGAAGGGCGTGTGAGGGGTGAGGGGGAGAGAAGGGCGTGTGAGGGGAGATAAGGGCGTGTGAGGGGAGAGAAGGGCATGTGAGGGGGAGATAAGGGCGTGTGAGGGGGAGAGAAGGGCGTGTGAGGGGGAGAGAAGGGCGTGTGAGGGGAGAGAAGGGCGTGTGAGGGGGAGAGAAGGGCGTGTGAGGGGAGAGAAGGGCGTGTGAGGGGGGGAGAAGGGCGTGTGAGGGGAGAGAAGGGCGTGTGAGGGGAGAGAAGGGCGTGTGAGGGGTGAGGGGGAGAGAAGGGCGTGTGAGGGGAGATAAGGGCGTGTGAGGGGAAGAGAAGGGCGTGTGAGGGGAGAGAAGGGCGTGTGAGGGGGAGAGAAGGGCGTGTGAGGGGAGAGAAGGGCGTGTGAGGGGAGAGAAGGGCGTGTGAGGGGGAGATAAGGGCGTGTGAGGGGGAGATAAGGGCGTGTGAGGGGAGAGAAGGGCGTGTGAGGGGGAGAGAAGGGCGTGTGAGGGGAGATAAGGGCGTGTGAGGGGAGATAAGGGCGTGTGAGGGGAGAGAAGGGCGTGTGAGGGGTGAGGGGGAGAGAAGGGCGTGTGAGGGGTGAGGGGGAGAGAAGGGCGTGTGAGGGGAGATAAGGGCGTGTGAGGGGAGAGAAGGGCGTGTGAGGGGAGAGAAGGGCGTGTGAGGGGAGAGAAGGGCGTGTGAGGGGTGAGGGGGAGAGAAGGGCGTGTGAGGGGAGATAAGGGCGTGTGAGGGGAAGAGAAGGGCGTGTGAGGGGAAGAGAAGGGCGTGTGAGGGGAGAGAAGGGCGTGTGAGGGGAGAGAAGGGCGTGTGAGGGGAGAGAAGGGCGTGTGAGGGGTGAGGGGGAGAGAAGGGCGTGTGAGGGGTGAGGGGGAGAGAAGGGCGTGTGAGGGGAGATAAGGGCGTGTGAGGGGGAGAGAAGGGCATGTGAGGGGGAGATAAGGGCGTGTGAGGGGGAGAGAAGGGCGTGTGAGGGGGAGAGAAGGGCGTGTGAGGGGAGAGAAGGGCGTGTGAGGGGGAGAGAAGGGCGTGTGAGGGGAGAGAAGGGCGTGTGAGGGGAGAGAAGGGCGTGTGAGGGGTGAGGGGGAGAGAAGGGCGTGTGAGGGGAGATAAGGGCGTGTGAGGGGAAGAGAAGGGCGTGTGAGGGGAGAGAAGGGCGTGTGAGGGGAGAGAAGGGCGTGTGAGGGGAGAGAAGGGCGTGTGAGGGGGAGATAAGGCCGTGTGAGGGGAGAGAAGGGCGTGTGAGGGGGAGAGAAGGGCGTGTGAGGGAGAGAAGGGCGTGTGAGGACTTGGACATATGCGATATGGGCGTGGCCACAGCACACACGTCCGATGTTGCTTACAGGGGTCTGATGTTGCTCAAAGGGGTCTGATGTCGCTCACAGGGGTCCGATGTCGCTCACAGGGGTCCGATGTTGCTCACAGGGGTCCGATGTTGCTCACAGGGGTCCGATGTTGCTCACAGGGGTCTGATGTTGCTCACAGGGGTCTGATGTTGCTCACAGGAGTCCGATGTTGCTCACAGGGGTCTGATGTTGCTCACAGGGGTCTAATGTCGCTCACAGGGGTCTAATGTCGCTCACAGGGGTCTGATGTCGCTCACAGGGGTCTGATGTTGCTCACAGGGGTTTGACGTCGCTCACAGGGGTCTGATGTTGCTCACAGGGGTCTGATGTTGCTCACAGGGGTCCGATGTTGCTCACAGGGGTCCGATGTTGCTCACAGGGGTCTAATGTCGCTCACAGGGGTCTGACGTCGCTCACAGGGGTCTAATGTCGCTCACAGGGGTCTGATGTCGCTCACAGGGGTCTGATGTTGCTCACAGGGGTTTGGCGTCGCTCACAGGGGTCTGATGTTGCTCACAGGGGTCTGATGTTGCTCACAGGGGTCCGATGTTGCTCACAGGGGTCCGATGTTGCTCACAGGGGTCTGATGTTGCTCACAGGGGTCTGATGTTGCTCACAGGGGTCTGATGTTGCTCACAGGGCTCTGATGTTGCTCACAGGGGTCTAATGTCGCTCACAGGGGTCTAATGTCGCTCACAGGGGTCTGATGTCGCTCACAGGGGTCTGATGTTGCTCACAGGGGTCTGATGTTGCTCACAGGGCTCTGATGTTGCTCACAGGGGTCTAATGTCGCTCACAGGGGTCTAATGTCGCTCACAGGGGTCTGATGTCGCTCACAGGGGTCTGATGTTGCTCACAGGGGTTTGACGTCGCTCACAGGGGTCTGATGTTGCTCACAGGGGTCTGATGTTGCTCACAGGGGTTTGACGTCGCTCACAGGGGTCTGATGTTGCTCACAGGGGTCTGATGTTGCTCACAGGGGTCTGATGTTGCTCACAGGGGTCTGATGTTGCTCACAGGGGTCTGATGTAGCTCACAGGGGTCTGATGTTGCTCACAGGGGTCCGAGCGGCCGCTCAGGGAGTTTGTGTGTTCGCTCAGACACATGAACATTTAGAGGGAACATTGGTAATAAGACACTTGTGGTCACATGATCAGACAAGAAACACGCTGATGCCACAAAACTGCAGGAGTCCAAACAGTGTGAGGCCTTGAATATACCAGAGGAAGTGAAATACACCACTTCCTCTCCTCTTTTTTTACCCTCTCCCTCCCCCTACCTCTCTCTCTCCCTCCAAATATAAAAGTAGATATTTTAATCTCCGATCGCATGAAATCGAAGACTCATTTCAAGGTTAGAGAACTTTAACATTTATGGAAAGGAGCTTAGTTTCCTTTTACCTGGCAGAAAAGGAATAATTCTCCTCTTTGGGTCTTTCTGTCCTCCTTCCACAGGGAATTTATCCAGCAACTCCATCTGCAACAGCGCAAACACACAAACGTTCATTTAGAAATATACAGACAGTCCCTGAACACACGGCTGCGTAACAGGACGACTGGGAGAGGAAGAGGGTTTGTTTTTATTTTTTCTCTCTTTCTCCAGGAGTAAAAAGTCCAGAGGGTCGTGATGAGGAGCGCTCCAGAGCAGATGTTTTTTCCCCCTACGCTTCAAATACTTTTGTGCTTTACTGCACTTTACTGCAGTGAGCGTGTGTATGACAGAGTGGAACATTCCCCTCGCCAGGATCGTCACCACGACTCTCACGACTCTGAACGCTGAAGGCCCAGATCTGCAGACGTGCCATAAAATGTGTGGTGTGACTTACCTTACATACTTCAAACACACACATACATGCACACACACACACACACACACACACATACATGCACACTTATATATACACACACACGCATACATGCACACACACATACACACACACATACACACACATACACACACACACACACAAAAACACATACAAAAACACAACTATTCTGGCATTTTTCAGAAGTATTATAACAGCTTCAGGCTCACTGCATATTTCGTCTGACTTTAATTGGTGTTTAAAGCGCCCCCTACAGGTCGGACGACTCATTGAACTAAAATGCAGTTAAGGCTGCCCCAAATAAATTGTCTGTTTGCTGTAACCTGACCTAAGATTTTTCAAGTGGGTCGGTCAGTAGGTAAATTCTTATTTTTTTTACTTTGAAGGCAAAAAAAGATCCAAATTTTGCCATTTTTTGACTCTGAGGAGTCAGGCTTCAACAGTCTAGGGGTCAGGCTTCAACAGTCTAGGGGTCAGGCTACAACAGTCTAGGGGTCAGGCTTCAACAGTCTAGGGGTCAGGCTTCAACAGTCTAGGGGTCAGGCTACAACAGTCTAGGGGTCAGGCTTCAACAGTCTAGGGGTCAGGCTTCAACAGTCCAGGGGTCAGGCTACAACAGTCTAGGGGTCAGGCTTCAACAGTCCAGGGGTCAGGCTTCAACAGTCCAGGGGTCAGGCTTCAACAGTCCAGTGGTCAGGCTTCAACAGTCCAGGGGTCAGGCTTCAACAGTCCAGGGGTCAGGCTTCAACAGTCTAGGGGTCAGGCTACAACAGTCTAGGGGTCAGGCTTCAACAGTCCAGGGGTCAGGCTTCAACAGTCCAGGGGTCAGGCTTCAACAGTCCAGTGGTCAGGCTTCAACAGTCCAGGGGTCAGGCTTCAACAGTCCAGGGGTCAGGCTTCAACAGTCTAGGGGTCAGGCTACAACAGTCTAGGGGTCAGGCTTCAACAGTCTAGGGGTCAGGCTTCAACAGTCTAGGGGTCAGGCTACAACAGTCTAGGGGTCAGGCTTCAACAGTCCAGGGGTCAGGCTACAACAGTCTAGGGGTCAGGCTTCAACAGTCCAGGGGTCAGGCTACAACAGTCTAGGGGTCAGGCTTCAACAGTCCAGGGGTCAGGCTTCAACAGTCCAGGGGTCAGGCTTCAACAGTCCAGTGGTCAGGCTTCAACAGTCCAGGGGTCAGGCTTCAACAGTCCAGGGGTCAGGCTTCAACAGTCCAGGGGTCAGGCTTCAACAGTCAATGACGGAGAGCGTCTCGATCAACCCGGTCGGGAGACTAAATCTCATGATTTTAAGATATTTCGATCGACCTTTTGTACGCCGTTATCCTTTATTTTGGTAGCAAAGGCGAGCGGGGGAACATGCGGAGGACACGGGCGCCGCCATGTTTGTTGTGATGACGCTGCTGGGCATGTTTATGTCCCAGAATGCAATGCACAAGTCAAATTGAAAAGAAGCCACACCATGACGCAGGACGATATGAGCGGTGGCCAGACCAGTGGCGCTGACAGAGAGGAATGAGCATGTAAAAGACAATCATGGTTCCCTCCTGCATGATCTGTGCCGAACAGACGCATATGTGTTGCACAATGCGATATTTGTCCCTTGAGTTGAAAGATAGATTTACCAGCGCTATACAATTATTCTACACTGCGCTTTAGGAAAGAACAGTCGGTGAGTCTGCGAAATATTTGAAGAATAAAAGGATTTGGTGTTTTTTTTATCAAAATGCAGATTTTCTTTTTTTTCAGTCGGTTAGTTTTATACCGGGTCGGTCGGGTTACGGCAAACAGACCTATTATTTTACTCAGCCTAAGATGAATATATTTTGAATTTTGCTAAAAAAATATATATAAAAATGTTATCACAGAAAAGCTAATTTTGCAGGTTTATAAGTTCACTTCCTGTTTGTAATTGATGACATCACAGTAGGAGATTACCCAGCAAACACTGGGCAAAAATTCATCTAATAACACAATTTTATAATATGAGAGCGACTTTATTTTGTTTGTCTAATGTTTAGAGAGTCAAAAAAGTGTGTTTCTTTGTGTAAATTCTGCATAAACTCCGACTGGAATGAGTGTCCCTGGTGTGATGTCACTTCCTGTCATTTTCTACAGATTTTTCAACGTTTTCTCCACAGATACCAGCTTGATTGATATAAAACTATTATCTATTTGTACAACAGGTATAAATACACCAAATAAAATCTAAATGATAAAATTGTAAAAACTTGTCATAGGCACTTTAGACAGTAAACAATGTCACACTTGTTTACTGCGCCTGTTCTGAATAACAATAATATTTTTTTCAGTCCAGAGTAGGGAGGTTACAATTATTCGGTTAAGCGATAATTGTGGTCACAATATGATCATAAGGACTAAAATAAGTATAATCGTGACCATTTTAGAAGCAAAATGAAGTATTTTCTGTTCAATATGTCGCCTAAAAATAGACCAAACGTAAGTCACTTTTTTAACCTGGCTGTTTTTGTCACATTTAACTTTATTTTGACGTTTTAGAATGTGAAATTCCATAAAGTCGATCACAAACTTAAGGAATAGTCACATGTTAGAATGAAAGAATGAAAGAAAAGTAAATATTTCACTGCTCGGTCACAGTCTCAATAAACGTTAAAAGATCACAGAATAATCGTAACACTAAAATCGTGATATCGTGACGTCCCTAGTCCTCCTGAGGTCAATAAATACTCCATTCTAAGCTGTTTTCATTCACACATTGACCAAATATTGACCAATAGACCACAGCGGGGGATTCGAACGTGCAGAAACTTAAAGGAAAGGCCTGGGCCTTTTTTGTGTTTAATTGTGTAGGAATCTGTCCTGATGTTCTGCTTTCTGTTATCACACGACACAGACACCGCGGCACGTGAAGGGCAGCGTAAACTCGTCTGGGAAAACACGCCACAATTAGGATTATCAATGCAACCATTCAAAACGCAGAGCTGGAATCACAAAAATGCAGAGCCGAGGACACTTTACTAATGTTCAACTACGTTTGGTCATGACAAACCTGCAGAGTCATCACATTCCTGGGCGGTGCCACTGTGTTTACCGTCTGGTTTTTCTGCAAAATGAGATTCAAGAAGAAATGACTCCTTCACCACCGTAACCTTTTATTTGCTTATTCTTCTGCGCGGCCGCAACAAGGAATCAAAAATAATCGTGTCTAGTCGACTGTTAAAACTTGTCACGTCATTGAATCGAAATGTCACAAAAACATTCAATAATCATCAATAATACACTTTTTCCCTAAATATGCTGTACTCAGAAGCTTTCCGTCACCATATTTCAGCCTTTGTTTGGTTAAGAATGTATTTTAAAACTCAGCGTGCAATAGAAATGACCAGTCGACTTCTAAATAACTGTGGTCTTTTTTTAATCAGGGAAGGATTAAAAAAAGACCAAAAGACCATTCTTCTTCTTTTGTGTAGGTCAGTGTTTTATGCGTAACGCCGTTATAAATAAGCAGATAAACTAAACGTAACATATTCAGGGCTGTCGGCCTGTAATCGGTTAGTCGATTAATCGGTTAACGGTGATTTAGTCGGCTGATATTGAAGACAACAGCAGAAAGGAGAAGGTATTGTCTTAAGGGAGAGAATCATACGTTTAATCTTCCTTTTTTAGTCATAAATACACAGATTCTGAGTATTTTTCTGTATACTGTATTTTCCAGACTATAAGTCGCACTGGACTATAAGTCGCACCAGCCAAAAAATGCATAATAGAGAAGAAAAAAACATATATAAGTTGCACTGGAGTATGAAATGCAGTTGCAAGTGTGAAAATAACAAATAATATAACATATAAGTAGCTCCGGAGTATAAGTACAAGCATATAAGTATAAATATAAGTATAAATTGCACGCCGGCCAAAACTATGAAAAAAGGTGCGACTTATAGTCCGGAAACTACGGTAAATAGATCACAGAGAAGTGTTTTAGTCGACTAATTGATCGTCTGAGCGTGTCTTTAGCTCGTCTTAAGTCGAGCGCAGGCGTCATATTCCAATTACCGTGTATCAGAGAGTAAACGCTGCTGTGGAGACTAAACAGTTCCTGTAACTGTTCCCGTGTGTAAACGCTGCTGTGGAGACTAAACAGTTCCTGTAACTGTTCCCGTGTGTAAATGCTGCTGTGGAGACTAAACAGTTCCTGTAACTGTTCCCGTGTGTAAACGCTGCTGTGGAGACTAAACAGTTCCTGTAACTGTTCCCGTGTGTAAACGCCCAGTCCCCAGCGCACTCTGTAATCAGATCCACGCCCCATAAAGAAAAGAAACTTCATCTGGACAAAGTGAAGCCTCTTCCACGGCACGAACGAGATGGAATATTCATCAAACAGCTTCGCTTCACGCCGGGCGACTTTACGAAACGGACGAAGAAGAGTCGAGACTTTCTGGAACGTTCTGATAAAGGAACGTAGGATATTTGATCAGGTGTTTGTCTTTGTGTCCGGCACGTTGATAATAAATGTATCAGTTTATTTCTCTTTGGTTTTCCAGAGAGACTTATATGTGATATTATTTGTTATTTTCACACTGGCAACCACAAGAGGGCGCTTTAGGCTCTAAGCGACGCAGAAGAAGAATCTGCACTTCCTCTTCCTCTGGAGTTTGTGGAGTTGTTTAGAAGTGACACAGAGGAAGAAGAATTCAATGGATTTAGTGATTTAGTGATAAATTTCCCCCAAAAATGCGACTTATATATGTTTTTTTCTTGTCTATTATACATTTTTGGGCTGATGAGACTTGTACTCCGATGCGACTTATAGTCCAGAGAATACGGTAATTGAAATAGTATCGCTCCTGTTTGTGCCTCAGTCCATAAAGTGTTCAGGTTGTGTCCTTTTAAGTGCACGTTATAAAATAACATGACCTCCATTTCCTTTTATGACAAACCTGTTAAATAAAGTGAATGTCAGTATTGAGAACACGTTATTTTAATCCGGGCGTTTCTCAGTGAGTCGGGCGCTCGCACAGTCGTTGGTCTGGAGTGTATCCGCGGCGACCACATTTTCACTCCTGAACAGGCTCGGCCCAGTGTGAAAAGAACAAAGCGGCTTCAGTGCGAGTCGACTCTTCACTGGGCGAAGTCTGAGGCCCGACGCCCAACACAGGGCCACTTGTTGTCATGGCGCTCTCTTGCTCTCTTTCTCTCTCTCACATATTTTAAAGACGTACAACTACAGTAGGCGGCGGTAATGTAACACTTTATGGATACCAACTGCCATAAAACACCAAAGAAGAAGAAGAAAAGGAAGAAGAGGAAGCTTTCTCTCTCTCTTTCTCTCTTTCTCGCTCTCACATACTTTGAAGACGTACAACTCCCTCTCTTTCTCTCTCGCCTTTAAAAAAAACTGTATGGCGTAAAACAAATACTTTGAAGACGTACAACTACAGTAGGTGGCGGTAATGTAACACTTTATGGATACCAACCGCCATAAAACACCAAAGAAGAAGAACTGCAAGATTTCTCTTTCTTTCTCTCTCTACTTATTTTATGTTTTTTTTTTTTTTTTACGGTACATGGTAAAACAAATACTTTTAAAGACGTGCAACTACAGTAGGAGGCGGTAATGTAACACTTTATGGATACCAACTGCCATAAAACACCAAAGAAGAAGAAGAAAAGGAAGAAGAGCAAGCTTTCTCTCTCTTTTTCTCTCTCACATACTTTGAAGACGTACAACTCTTTCTCTCTCGCCTTTTAAAAAAAAAACTGTATGGCGTAAAACACATACTTTGAAGACGTACAACTACAGTAGGTGGCGGTAATGTAACACTTTATGGATACCAACCGCCATGAAACACCAAAGAAGAAGAAGAAGAAGAGCAAGCTTTTTTCTCTTTCTCTCTCTTTCTCTCTCTCACATACTTTGAAGACGTACAACTACAGTAGATGGCGGTAAATGCACCTCTTCAGTTTGCTGCCAACAGTCATTATAAGTAACAGAAGAAGAAGATGAAGTATAATGTAATTCCTGTTTTTGTCCCATTTTTTAACCCAAAAGACGTTCCACATCGGCAAAAACCTCCAGCTAAAGTCGTCCTGGCCGAACTCGAGCTCCTGGTTCAACCCAGCGGCACTGAAGGACGGGTACACGATACACGATTACAATAATATCACCATTTTGCGATACACGAGATATATCACATTTTTAACGAATCCAACACATTTTAAGAACATTTTTGGTCAAAATCTAAAGGAAATACGCCAGTTTTAATCGTCAAAACAGTCAAAATGTCAAATGTTTTGCGTAAAAACAAGTCTCCTTTCTTTAAACAAGCGACAAAATTGCAGCGCGGCCACAAAACGATTCAGGATTATGCTGAGAAATGACTCAGCAGCCCACGATATGAACTGTAGGAACTGTAGCACCACATGTTGGCACAGCCCTTGGTCAAATGCAGAGGACAATCGACTACAACCGCCCGAGACATTAGCACAGCTCTTCATATCATACATGCAACATTTTGTCATCTTCACGGTAAACTTCACAAACATAAACGCTTTCCAACAAAACCTTGCAGAACCTTAAAGAAATACGCCTGATTTTATGAGTAACGGCTGTGTTTTGTCACTCTTGGCCACGGCACAAACAGTAAGAAACAATCTCTTGGCAATAATAAAAGGGAACAGTATTTTGGCCCTGTGTAGAAGAGCAAATGTATTTCTCATATGTCTTATTTTTATACATAAAAATGTATTAACCGGCAAAACGGCTTAGATACCGTCCATTGTAAGAGGACCAGTAGTAGTCATTTTATTTGTTTTACTTGAATAATTCTGAAGAAATAACGCCGCTGCGGTCGTTCGGTGCAACATTAGAACTGAAGATGGAAACTATGTATCAGCTGTTTGAGTTGGAACCTTCAAGCGTCTCCTCCGAGTGGAAAACTCCTCGCACTGTTGCCAGGACGATTCTCTAATAATATATAGTTACTGTGCGTCTCAAAAGACATTCGTATGGATTAAATAATAGCCTTTCCGTGTAATATTCGTGCTATTATTTCACGTTACATTTGTACTAAAACATGTGTCATTTCAATGGTCTGATTATTAGCTCTGTATTTGCACCATCAATATTGCATCTTGGGTAATAAATGTGTCAGCTATTTTGATGTAACCGTGACTTGTGAAGTGAAGGTTGTTTATTAGTAGTTATATATTTTTTGTGGTTGAGCCAAAGTCAAAGGCGTGGCCTTCATTAGATAAAAAGTGGATTCTAAAATACCAGACACATTTGGACATCACTTTGCTCAGATAATTCCTTATTTTCAGCGAGTATAGTTAAATAAAAAGTGTATTCCAGTCATCGCACATGTGCATCAGCCGTCGATGGGAAACAGTGACTCACACGTCCATCGTTACCTGGTAAAATGACATATTCTTGGTCATCGTCGGTTTACTTTATTTTAAAAAATCCCCATTCGGTTCATGAAAAAATATATATTCAACTCTTTTCTCTGCTCGTCTCCATGGAGATGTTATCTTTTTGCCTGTAATATTCCACTGTATGGCATTAAATTGAAGGGTATGTATGGAATTAATTCAGGGTAAGCAATAATAATAAAACAAAATAAAATACAATAAAAAAACAAAATAAAAAAATACAATAAAAATACAATTAGAAAAAAATAAAAAAAGATACACACATAATATCATCTCCATGGAGAAAAGCAGCAGTGCACCATAAATGTTAGCGCACCATTAAGACACTAAGAAAATGACTACTTTTTGTGTGGATACATTGCACCTTTTCCAAAATGATATGGCAATAATCCAGATCCTGGAACAATAACATCACTAATCCATTTATTAAAAGAGATTTAGACTTAATCAATTCTGCTGAATTCTGCAAAATGCTGTTGCCTTAAGGTGAGTTCATGCATTAATGGCAAATGGGAGATAAGATATGGGCCACTTTGAAAGGTCTTCCCAGTTTACCTCCAGTTTAACTCCAGTTTAACTCCAGTTCACCTCCAGTTTACTTCCAGTTTACCTCCAGTTTATCAGCAGTTTAACTCCAGTTTATATCCAGTTTACCTCCAGTTTATCACCAGTTGATCTCCAGTTTATCTCCAGTTTACCACCAGTTTATCTCCAGTTTACCATCAGTTTAACACCACTTTATCTCCAGTTTACCTCTAGTTTATCTCCAGTTTAACACCAGTTTATCTCCAGTTTACCTCCAGTTTAACACCACTTTATCTCCAGTTTACCTCTAGTTTATCTCCAGTTTAACACCAGTTTATCTCCAGTTTACCTCCAGTTTAACACCACTTTATCTCCAGTTTACCTCTAGTTTATCTCCAGTTTAACACCAGTTTATCTCCAGTTTACCTCCAGTTTAACACCACTTTATCTCCAGTTTACCTCCAGTTTATCTCCAGTTTACCTCCAGTTTATCTCCAGTTTATCTCCAGTTTATCTCCAGTTTAACACCAGTTTAACACCACTTTATCTCCAGTTTACCTCCAGTTTATCTCCAGTTTACCTCCAGTTTATCTCCAGTTTATCTCCAGTTTAACACCAGTTTACCTCCAGTTTATCTTCAGTTTATCTCCAGTTTATCTTCAGTTTATCTCCAGTTTACCTCCAGTTTAACACCACTTTATCTCCAGTTTACCTCCAGTTTATCTCCAGTTTACCTCCAGTTTATCTCCAGTTTATCTCCAGTTTAACACCAGTTTACCTCCAGTTTATCTTCAGTTTATCTCCAGTTTACCTCCAGTTTACCTCCAGTTTATCTCCAGTTTACCTCCAGTTTATCTTCAGTTTATCTCCAGTTTACCTCCAGTTTACCTCCAGTTTACCTCCAGTTTACCTCCAGTTTACCTCCAGTTTATCTCCAGTTTAACACAAGTTTATCTCCAGTTTATCTCCAGTTTATCTCCAGTTTATCTCCAGTTTAACACCAGTTTATCTCCAGTTTATCTCCAGTTTACCTCCAGTTTATCTCCAGTTTACCTCCAGTTTATCTCCAGTTTATCTCCAGTTTATCTCCAGGCCCTTCACACCTTTGGTAGTTTAAATGAAGCTCTTAGTGAGTCAACAGTGACATCATGATCAAAGAAAACCCCTTTAACAGTGACAATTCATGAATCACAGCCCGAAAAAAGACCCAAGGAAGAAACATGACTACATTCTAGGTAAGGACATGTCCAACAGAAAGAGGGCGTGTCCAACAGAAAGAGGGCGTGTTCAACAGAAAGAGGGCGTGTCCAACAGAAAGAGGGCGTGTCCAACAGAAAGGCTGATCCTGCTGAGAGCTGGTGATGGTAAAGCACTTCCATGTCACATAATAAAGCTTTAGAAACAGTGGTGGAAGCTGAGCGATGCTCATCCGTGTGAGAAAGCATCAGTGACAAATAGGGATGTTGTCACGGTGACTGGTTATGGAGGGAAAAGGAAAGGATTGCTAGACTTCTCCTGGTGCTGGGTTCAGTACCCGCTTGTCTTCATGTTCCATAGTATGACATTGTACTTATCTATCTTGCATTTATTCAATTGCAAATACCGTATTTTCCGGACTATAAGTCGCACCAGCCCAAAAATGTATAATAGAGAAGAAAAAAACATATATAAGTCGCACTGAAGTATAAAATGCGGTTTTAAGTGTGAAAATAACAAAAATAATCACATATAAGTCCCTCCGGAGTATAAGTATTTAAGTATAAATGTAAGTATAAGTCGCACCCTGGCCAAAACTTTGAAAAAAGGTGCCATTTATAGTTCGGAAAATACGGTACTTTTAATCTGAACCATGACAAAAACGCCACTTTACAATGAGAAGGCTGTAACTCCAAAACGACTTAAATATCGTCCATTGCAAGAGGACCAGTGGTAGTAATTTGATCTTTTCTACAGTTATAATTCGATGTCAAGTGCAGAGTCTTTTATTAAAACTATTAAACATGGCAGAAATGTTTAACTACCAGGGTGAAAAGTGATATTTCTGCTCTTTTGTGCTTCATTTCATGGTTCATTCAGGTTTTTTGCAAGACTTCAACACCAACAAAGAAACGTTTGAGCAAATTCCCGATGCTTTGTTACGATAGTGTCTGAATATTGTTGTCAAGATGAGGAAAACTACACCGAGATATTCATTTTTGTCAGTATTCTAAGGCTCCTATGACGCTAAAGTGGTTTGTTTTCCCTGCTGCAGCCACAGGAAACACACTGCAGCTCTCATTGATCAGTGTGTCTCTCATGACTCACGCTCGGCCCATCCTAATCAATTAAAAGCTTCCCAATTGGATTAGTGTCTGGTCTACAGCGGGACCGGTCCAGACCTCACATGTTTCTAGTTTCCAGTTTGAGACGACGCGTTGTCTTCGGTTTGACGTCTTTGCCCCGTCAGAAAAGAGGAAGAGAAACGAGCGCCGCGCGTGACGAGATTTCCCTTTTTGCGAGTGTCCAGTGAGACGTCCGGCGGCCGCGTGATTCGGACGCGATGATTCGGACGTGATGCGGTCGAACGATGGCGTCAGACACGACTTTTCTTCGCCGTTTAAAGAAGTCGCGTGTCGAACATTATATTATTACATAATAACAATATATCAACTCAACGTTTTTTTTTTCAATAAAGTGCGCACTATGTTTGGTGTGTTGTACATATAAATTATAGTTTTACACCGATCAAGTAGGTATTTGTGGAGAAAACGTTGAAATAATTGGTTTAAAATAACAGGAAGTGACATCACACTATGTACACTCATTCCAGTCCAAAGTTTATGCATAATTTACACAAAGAAATGCATTTTTTGACCCTCTAAAAACCAGTTCAACAAAATAAAGTCGCTCTCATATATTCTTATTATTGGATGCATTTTTTCCAAGTGGTTGCTGGGTAATTTCCTAGTGTGATGTCATCAATTACAAACAGGAAGTGAAATTATAAAGCTAAAAAAGATGCTCTTCTGCAATGACATTTTCATAATTTCCAGCAAAATTCTAAATATATTTGTCTTAACTGCGTTTTAGTTCAATGAGTCGTGCGACCTGTAGGGGGCGCTTTGACGGGACAAACACTGAAGACTGAAGTTTTCCCTCTTGTGCTACGCCAGCCGGACTTAAAGCTTTTTGTTGCATTAAGTCTCTCATTTTAACCTTTTTATAACATTGTTCTCTCATCCCCAAAACAGGCTTTTAGATAGAGACCCGTCTTCCCGTATTTTGGACGGGGTATTTCAAAATGTGGACGGGCTTTTTCGAATGCAGGGACGGCCATTTTATTCATAAATCTTAGAAAAAAAAGGGAATATTATCATTAAATCGAGTCGGGAAGCATTTGACAGTTTTTTTCAGACGTTTTTTGGCCTAGTCGGCCCCCGGACCCCCGGACAGAACTGTTTGGACGGGGTGTTTTCAGATCCCATCTAAAAGCCTGGCCCCGCCTTCTGCGCTGTTTTTCAGTCCATCAATCATTCTGTCTGGGTGCGTACGGTATATTAGCGCGCCGGGCCACGTCGCTCACATCGCTAGCTTTTGTTTTATCTCCCCGACAACACCGATGGAAAGTACTGCGTTTGTGCTCTCGTACCTGAAGGTCGAAGAACTTGCTGTAGCGTCTGAAGATGGCGTCCGTGCTGCCATCGCTCCAGTAAACTTTGATGATGTAAACCTGCAAAACAAGACAACGTACACAATATTATACACAATATTATATACGATATTATACACCATATTATACACAATATTATACACAATATTATACACGATATTATATACCATATTATACACCATATTATACACCATATTATACACCATATTATACACCATATTATACACCATATTATACACCATATTATACACAATATTATACACCATATTATACACAATATTATACACCATATTATACACCATATTATACACCATATTATACACCATATTATACACAATATTATACACCATATTATACACCATATTATACACAATATTATACACCATATTATACACCATATTATACACCATATTATACACCATATTATACACAATATTATATACGATATTATACACCACATTATACACAATATTATATACGATATTATACACAATATTATACATAATATTATACAAAATATTATATACGATATTATACACCATATTATACACCATATTATACACAATATTATATACGATATTATACACCATATTATACACAATATTATACACAATATTATATACGATATTATACACCACATTATACACAATATTATATACGATATTATACACAATATTATACATAATATTATACAAAATATTATATACGATATTATACACCATATTATACACCATATTATACACAATATTATATACGATATTATACATGATATTATATACGATATTATACACCACATTATACACAATATTATATACGATATTATACACAATATTATACAAAATATTATATACGATATTATACACAATATTATATACGATATTATACACCACATTATACACAATATTATATACGATATTATACACAATATTATACAAAATATTATATACGATATTATACACAATATTATATACGATATTATACACCATATTATACACGATATTATATACGATATTATACATGATATTATATACGATATTATACACCACATTATACAAAATATTATATACGATATTATACACAATATTATACACCATATTATACACCATATTATACACCATATTATACACCATATTATACACCATATTATACACCATATTATACACCATATTATACACCATATTATACACAATATTATACACAATATTATACACAATATTATACACCATATTATACACCATATTATACACCATATTATACACCATATTATACACAATATTATACACAATATTATACACAATATTATACACAATATTATACACAATATTATACACAATATTATACACCATATTATACACCATATTATACACCATATTATACACCATATTATACACCATATTATACACCATATTATACACCATATTATACACCATATTATACACGATATTATATACGATATTATACACCATATTATACACCATATTATACACCATATTATACACCATATTATACACCATATTATACACCATATTATACACAATATTATACACAATATTATACACCATATTATACACCATATTATACACCATATTATACACCATATTATACACCATATTATACACCATATTATACACAATATTATACACAATATTATACACCATATTATACACCATATTATACACCATATTATACACAATATTATACACCATATTATATACGATATTATACACCATATTATACACAATATTATACACAATATTATATACGATATTATACACCACATTATACACAATATTATATACGATATTATACACAATATTATACATAATATTATACAAAATATTATATACGATATTATACACCATATTATACACCATATTATACACAATATTATATACGATATTATACATGATATTATATACGATATTATACACCACATTATACACAATATTATATACGATATTATACACAATATTATACAAAATATTATATACGATATTATACACAATATTATATACGATATTATACACCACATTATACACAATATTATATACGATATTATACACAATATTATACAAAATATTATATACGATATTATACACAATATTATATACGATATTATACACCATATTATACACAATATTATATACGATATTATACATGATATTATATACGATATTATACACCACATTATACACAATATTATATACGATATTATACACAATATTATACAAAATATTATATACGATATTATACACAATATTATATACGATATTATACACCACATTATACACAATATTATATACGATATTATACACAATATTATACAAAATATTATATACGATATTATACACAATATTATATACGATATTATACACCATATTATACGCGATAAGAAGAAATACATGTGAATAAATACGCCAAGAAATCCTTGAGGTTGAACAAAGTATGAAACACAAAAGTAAAATAAGCACTAAATACATCAGGCTTAATTATTTATATATATATTGTATTTTCTAAAGTTTTAATAATTTGTTATTGACAGATATTGTAGATCTGAACTAGATTATTTAACTTATTTTCCGGACTATAAGTAGTAGTAGTATAAATCGCACCAGCCAAAAAATGCTCCAATTGCACTGGAGTATGAAATGCTGTTACAAGTGTGAAAATAACAAATAATATCACATAAAAGTCGCTCTGGAGTATAAGTATATAAGTATAAGTACGAGTATAAGTCACGATGGGAAGATCAACACATGCTCAGAATACCACTGACTCTTAATAATCACCCAAGAACGAGCCGGAGTTTGAGGTCATTCCAGGCAAAGGTATTTCTCCTGCTTATCTGAAGCTGAAGGAGCAGAGGAGGAGGAGACAGAGGAGGAGAGAGAGGAGGAGACAGAGGAGGAGGAGAGAGAGGAGGAGAGCGAGGAGGAGGAGAGAGAGGAGGAGACAGAGGAGGAGGAGACAGAGGAGGAGGAGACAGAGGAGGAGACAGAGGAGGAGACAGAGGAGGAGACAGAGGAGGAGGAGAGCGAGGAGGATGAGGAGAGAGAGGAGGAGGAGACAGAGGAGGAGGAGAGAGAGGAGGAGAGAGAGGAGGAGACAGAGGAGGAGGAGAGAGAGGAGGAGAGCGAGGAGGAGGAGAGAGAGGAGGAGACAGAGGAGGAGGAGACAGAGGAGGAGGAGACAGAGGAGGAGACAGAGGAGGAGACAGAGGAGGAGACAGAGGAGGAGGAGAGCGAGGAGGATGAGGAGAGAGAGGAGGAGGAGACAGAGGAGGAGGAGAGAGAGGAGGAGAGAGAGGAGGAGACAGAGGAGGAGGAGAGAGAGGAGGAGAGCGAGGAGGAGGAGAGAGAGGAGGAGACAGAGGAGGAGGAGACAGAGGAGGAGGAGACAGAGGAGGAGAGAGAGGAGGAGACAGAGGAGGAGACAGAGGAGGAGGAGAGCGAGGAGGATGAGGAGAGAGAGGAGGAGGAGACAGAGGAGGAGGAGAGAGAGGAGGAGAGCGAGGAGGAGGAGAGAGAGGAGGAGACAGAGGAGGAGGAGACAGAGGAGGAGGAGACAGAGGAGGAGGAGACAGAGGAGGAGAGAGAGGAGGAGACAGAGGAGGAGGAGAGAGAGGAGAGCGAGGAGGAGACAGAGGAGGAGGAGACAGAGGAGGAGAGAGAGGAGGAGACAGAGGAGGAGGAGAGAGAGGAGGAGAGCGAGGAGGAGGAGAGAGAGGAGGAGACAGAGGAGGAGGAGACAGAGGAGGAGGAGACAGAGGAGGAGAGAGAGGAGGAGACAGAGGAGGAGACAGAGGAGGAGGAGAGCGAGGAGGATGAGGAGAGAGAGGAGGAGGAGACAGAGGAGGAGGAGAGAGAGGAGGAGAGCGAGGAGGAGGAGAGAGAGGAGGAGACAGAGGAGGAGGAGACAGAGGAGGAGGAGACAGAGGAGGAGAGAGAGGAGGAGACAGAGGAGGAGGAGAGAGAGGAGGAGAGCGAGGAGGAGACAGAGGAGGAGGAGACAGAGGAGGAGAGAGAGGAGGAGAGAGAGGAGGAGAGAGAGGAGGAGACAGAGGAGGAGGAGAGCGAGGAGGATGAGGAGAGAGAGGAGGAGGAGACAGAGGAGACAGAGGAGGAGGAGAGAGAGGAGGAGAGAGAGGAGGAGGAGAGAGAGGAGGAGAGAGAGAGAGAGAGGAGGAGAGAGAGGAGGAGAGAGAGGAGGAGGAGGAGGAGAGCGAGGAGGAGGAGGAGAGAGAGGAGGAGGAGACAGAGGAGGAGGAGAGAGAGGAGGAGAGAGAGGAGGAGGAGAGAGAGGAGGAGGAGACAGAGGAGGAGAGAGAGGAGGAGACAGAGGAGGAGGAGAGAGAGGAGGAGAGCGAGGAGGAGGAGAGAGAGGAGGAGACAGAGGAGGAGGAGACAGAGGAGGAGAGAGAGGAGGAGAGAGAGGAGGAGACAGAGGAGGAGACAGAGGAGGAGGAGAGCGAGGAGGATGAGGAGAGAGAGGAGGAGGAGACAGAGGAGGAGGAGAGAGAGGAGGAGAGCGAGGAGGAGGAGAGAGAGGAGGAGACAGAGGAGGAGGAGACAGAGGAGGAGGAGACAGAGGAGGAGAGAGAGGAGGAGACAGAGGAGGAGGAGAGCGAGGAGGAGACAGAGGAGGAGGAGACAGAGGAGGAGGAGACAGAGGAGGAGAGAGAGGAGGAGAGAGAGGAGGAGACAGAGGAGGAGGGGAGCGAGGAGGATGAGGAGAGAGAGGAGGAGGAGACAGAGGAGACAGAGGAGGAGGAGAGAGAGGAGGAGAGAGAGGAGGAGGAGAGAGAGGAGGAGAGAGAGAGAGAGAGGAGGAGAGAGAGGAGGAGAGAGAGGAGGAGGAGAGCGAGGAGGAGGAGGAGAGAGAGGAGGAGGAGACAGAGGAGGAGGAGAGAGAAGAGGAGAGAGAGGAGGAGGAGAGAGAGGAGGAGGAGACAGAGGAGGAGAGAGAGGAGGAGAGAGAGGAGGAGGAGACAGAGGAGGAGGAGGAGGAGGAGACAGAGGAGGAGGAGGAGGAGGAGGAGGAGGAGACAGAGGAGGAGGAGAGAGAGGAGGAGGAGAGAGAGGAGGAGGAGACAGAGGAGGAGGAGAGAGAGGAGGAGAGAGAGGAGGCGGAGAGAGAGGAGGAGACAGAGGAGGAGGAGGAGACAGAGGAGGAGGAGGAGGAGGAGACAGAGGAGGAGGAGAGAGAGGAGGAGGAGAGAGACAGAGGAGGAGACAGAGGAGGAGGAGACAGAGGAGGGGGAGGAGGAGGAGGAGAGAGAGGAGGAGGAGGAGGAGACAGAGGAGGAGAGAGAGGAGAGAGCGAGGAGGAGACAGAGAAGGAGGAGGAGAGAGAGAGGTGGAGACAGAGGAGGAGAGAGAGGAGGAGGAGGAAGAGAGAGAGAGGAGGAGACAGAGGAGGAGGAGAGAGAGGAGGAGACAGAGGAGGAGGAGGAGACAGAGGAGACAGAGGAGGAGGAGGAGAGATGAGGAGGAGAGAGAGGAGGAGGGGGATGAGAGAGAGGTGGAGACAGAGGAGGAGAGAGAGGAGGAGGAGGAGACAGAGGAGGAGGAGGAGAGAGAGAGGTGGAGACAGAGGAGGAGAGAGAGGAGGAGGAGGAAGAGAGAGAGAGGAGGAGACAGAGGAGGAGGAGAGAGAGGAGGAGACAGAGGAGGAGGAGGAGACAGAGGAGGAGGAGGAGAGAGAGAGGAGGAGGAGGAGAGAGAGGAGGAGGAGAGAGAGGAGGAGGAGACAGAGGAGGAGGAGGAGAGAGAGAGGAGGAGGAGGAGAGAGAGGAGGAGACAGAGGAGGAGGAGGAGGAGACAGAGGAGGAGGAGGAGAGAGAGAGGAGACAGAGGAGGAGGAGAGAGAGGAGGAGACAGAGGAGGAGGAGGAGAGAGAGGAGGAGACAGAGGAGGAGGAGAGAGAGGAGGAGGAGAGAGAAAGAGAGAGGAGGAGACAGGAGAGAGAGAGGAGGAGGAGGAGGAGGAGGAGAGAGAGGAGGAGACAGAGGAGGAGGAGACAGAGGAGGAGAGAGAGGAGGAGAGAGAGGAGAAGGAGACAGAGGAGGAGGAGAGAGAGAGGAGGAGACAGA